>NW_027361708.1:12720000-13027500 GCF_039654945.1 Dendrobates tinctorius | reverse complement strand
CAAACTGGATTGGACGACTCGATGAGCTGCAGGGCTTCCACACTTGAAAGAAATGGATTCATTCTAAGGCTAAAGTTATAATCTGTTTTCTGATGAGATTGCTAATGCTGCAGAGTTGAGTGTCCCTTCCCTGAGGGCTTAAGGCTTTCCAGAACAGCAACTAACACATCCCTCTAAAACAAATCTCTATGTGCAGATATATAAATGGAGAAGTGCATTATCTTTTTTTTATTTTTTTTTTTACTGAAGATTCTTCTGTAGAGAAAGTCTTGCTTGTAATAATCGCTATAAACAAAGAGCAAACATTTCTAATATAAAAAAGATTGGGGCTTTTATGTTCGCCGAATTATAGCATTCGGTTATAAATCTCATTGTGGCATCCTGTACTTTAAATGCTTTTAGAAAAGGAAAGCTGATAGAAATTCTACGGTGTGACATTAGATTATACAGAGAATTGACATGAGGAAGCACAAGTACTCTAATGTACACTCACTGGCCACTTTATTAGGTACACCTGTCCAACTGTGTGTTAAGACTTAATTTCTAATCAGCCAATCACATGGCGGCAACTCAGTGCATTTAGGCATGTAGACATGGTCAAGACAATCTCCTGCAGTTCAAACCGAGCATCAGTATGGGGAAGAAAGGTGATTTGAGTGCCTTTGAACGTGGCATGATTGTTGGTGCCAGAAGGGCTGGTCTGAGTATTTCAGAAACTGCTGATCTACTGGGATTTTCACGCACAACCATCTCTAGGGTTTACAGAGAATGGTCCGAAAAAGAAAAAAAATCCAGTGAGCGGCAGTTCTGTGGCCGGAAATGCCTTGTTGATGCCAGAGGTCAGAGGAGAATGGGCAGACTGGTTCGAGCTGATAGAAAGGCAACAGTGACTCAAATTGCCACCCGTTACAACCAAGGTAGGCAGAAGAGCATCTCTGAACGCACAGTGCGTCGAACTTTGAGGCAGATGGGCTACAGCAGCAGAAGACCACACCGGGTACCACTCCTCTCAGCTAAGAACAGGAAACTGAGGCTACAATTTGCACAAGCTCATCGAAATTGGACAGTAGAAGATTGGAAAAACGTTGCCTGGTCTGATGAGTCTCGATTTCTGCTGCGACATTCGGATGGTAGGGTCAGAATTTGGCGTAAACAACATGAAAGCATGGATCCATCCTGCCTTGTATCAACGGTTCAGGCTGGTGGTGGTGGTGTCATGGTGTGGGGAATTTTTTCTTGGCACTCTTTGGGACCCTTGGTACCAATTGAGCATCGTTGCAACGCCACAGCCTACCTGAGTATTGTTGCTGACCATGTCCATCCCTTTATGACCACAATGTACCCAACATCTGATGGCTACTTTCAGCAGGATAATGCGCCATGTCATAAAGCTCGAATCATCTCAGATTGGTTTCTTGAACATGACAATGAGTTTACTGTACTCAAATGGCCTCCTCAGTCACCAGATCTCAATCCAATAGAGCATCTTTGGGATGTGGTGGAACGGGAGATTCGCATCAGGGATGTGCAGCCGACAAATCTGCGCCAACTGTGTGATGCCATCATGTCAATATGGTCCAAAATCTCTGAGGAATGCTTCCAGCACCTTGTTGAATCTCTGCCACGAAGAATTGAGGCAGTTCTGAAGGCAAAAGGGGGTCCAACCCGTTACTAGCATGGTGTACCTAATAAAGTGGCCTGTGAGTGTATGTACTTTACTATTTCATTATAGTGATTTTTTTTATTACAGTTACAATGTCATCCATACGATAGTATAAAAGAACACAGAAAAATAAGAAAATAAAAGGTATATTTCATGTCCTGGATTTTAAATAAGATTATATAAAATTGGCCTGTTGTGGTCTCAATCACTTGGTGACTGCTGCTGAGCAAGTATAGTGATTGTGCACCATTATTGTGGAGAATGGATAGGCTAGGCTCATATAACAACAATAGAAATACAAAACACTGGAACTCTTCCTAAACAGGTTGAAAGATGCAGCTGCTGGTAGAGAGAACAGTTGTGTGTGTGTTGACCCATCAAGCGTATATGATAGAGATGCACAGTGTAAGAAACTACTGTGCTAAAAGCATGTGAAAAAACTGCTAAGAAATGTTGATTGGGGGGCAGGATTAAAGGGAATCTGTCACCTATTTTTTTGCCTATACAGTTGTGGCCAAAGGTATTGACACCCCTGCAATTCTGTCAGATAATACTCAGTTTCTTCCTGAAAATGATTGCAATCACAAATTCTTTGGTATTATTATATTCATTTAATTTGTCTTAAATGAAAAAACACAAAAGAGAATGAAGCAAAAGCAAAACATTGATAATTTCACACAAAACTCCAAAAATGGGTCAGACAAAAGTGTTGGCACCCTCAGCCTAATACTCGGTTGCACAACCTTTAGCCAAAATAGCCAAAATAACTGCAACCAACCGCTTCCGGTAATCATCAATGAGTTTCTTACAATGTTCTGCTGGAATTTTAGACCATTCTTCTTTGGCAAACTGCTCCAGGTCCCTGATATTTGAAGGGTGCCTTCTCCAAACTGCCATTTTTAGATCTCTCCACAGGTGTTCTATGGGATTCAGGTCTGGACTCATTGCTGGCCTCCTTAGAAGTCTCCAGTGCATTCTCTCAAACCATTTTCTAGTGCTTTTTGAAGTGTGTTTTGGGTCATTGTCCTGCTGGAAGACCCATGACCTCTGAGGGAGACCCAGCTTTCTCACACTGGGCCCTACATTATGTTGCAAAATTTGTTGGTAGTCTTCAGACTTCATAATGCCATGCACACGGTCAAGCAGTCCAGTGCCAGAGGCAGCAAAGCAACCCCAAAACATCAGGGAACCTCCGCCATGTTTGACTGTAGGGACCGTGTATTTTTCTTTGACTGCCTCTTTTTTTCTCCTATAAACTCTATGTTGATGCCTTTGCCCAAAAAGCTCTACTTTTGTCTCATCTGACCAGAGAACATTCTTCCAAAACATTTTAGGCTTTTCAGGCAAGTTTTGGCAAACTCCAGCCTGGCTTTTTTTTATGTCTCGGGGTAAGAAGTGGGGTCTTCCTGGGTCTCCTACCATACAGTCCCTTTTCATTCAGACGCCGACGGATAGTACGGGTTGACACTGTTGTACCCTCGGACTGCAGGGCAGCTTGAATTTGTTTGGATGTTAGTCGAGGTTCTTTATCCAACATCCGCACAATCATGCGTTGAAATCTCTTGTCAATTTTTCTTTTCCGTCCACATCTAGGGAGGTTAGCCACAGCGCCATGGGCTTTAAACTTCTTAATGACACTGCGCACGGTAGACACAGGAACATTCAGGTCTTTGGAGATGGACTTATAGCCTTGAGATTGCTCATGCTTCCTCACAATTTGGTTTCTCAAGTCCTCTTTTCTCCATGCTCAATGTGGTACACACAAGGACACAGGACAGAGGTGGAGTCAACTTTAATCCATGTCAACTGGCTGCAAGTGTGATTTAGTTATTGCCAACACCTGTTAGGTGCCACAGGTAAGTTACAGGTGCTGTTAATTACACAAATTAGAGAAGCATCACATGATTTTTCGAACAGTGCCAATACTTTTGTCCACCCTCTTTTTATGTTTGGTGTGGAATTATATCAAATTTGGCTTTATGACAATTCTTTTTGTGTTTTTTCATTTAAGACAAATTAAATGAAGATAATAATACCAAAGAATTTGTGTTTGCAATCATTTTCAGGAAGAAACTGAGTATTATCTGACAGAATTGCAGGGGTGTCAATACTTTTGGCCACAACTGTAAGGTGCCGGCACTGCCATCAGGGGCTTGTCTACAGCATTACAGAACGCTATAGATAAGCCCCCAATATACCCTGAAAGAGAAGAAAAAGGATTTATGTTATACTCACCCAGGGGCGTTCCGGGTCCGTTTTGGGTCCGGAGGGAGTCGCGGTCCTGTCCGGCGCCTCCCATCTTATAGAGATGAAATCCTCTTCTTTCCTGCCCATCGCAGCTCTTGCGCAGGTGCATTGCTCTGCCCTGTTGAGGGAAGAGCAGAGTACTGCAGTTCGCAGGCACCCTTGGCTGAGTATAATATAACTCCTTATTCTTCTCTTTCAGGGTACATCGGGAGCTTATCTACAGCATTCTGTAATGCTGTAGATAAGCCCTTGATGGCGGTGCCGGCAGCTTATAGGCAAAAAAATAGGTGACAGATTCCCTTTAAGCGCAAGTACCATGATATATGTTAAACGCCAAGATAATAAACAAGATGAATTTCAAAAAAACACACGGCCCCGTGTGAGACCTGTTCAGTGTAGGTAGTTACATTGAGATGACTAACAAATGTATTGCATCGAGGTATGCAGTAAAACTCCAATTTCAGTAAAATGAGTAATATCATAGATGCAATCTCACAATGTCTACTGTGCACTAAATTAGAGGCTAATAATACCAAGTCTGAACGCACATTATAAACTGTATTTGTGTCACGATCAGTAATATAATTAAGAACAAAAAGAAACTGTGACACATTTGAAAATGTTCAAGTATTAAGACTGGTAATGCAAACCAGAATAATAGATGATGATGTACAGTACAGCTACACATGAATACAATCAGAGCAAATAGAAAAAAGGCACACACAAAACTGATACATAAGAAAGAAATCTTTATTGCGACAAAACATTAATAAAAGCAGTAAAAAAAAGCATTTTGGCCAGTACACTCAATAGTGAGCCAAAAAATATTTGTGTCACCACAGTGTAACAAGAAACATTCATGATAATAGCAAAAACAAGTTATGAATAATTATAGATGATAACACAAACTTGTAATGAACCAAGTGTGGGCCTGTTTGTACTGAGTCATACAAAGTGAATATTGCATTAGACTCCCACACAATAGAAGAGAAACCAAGGCGCTAACATTGATTGCATATACAGTACAGTGCTGCCAATGATATAGTAAAATGGTTTACCTGCAGTGAGCAAAGGTGCCATAATTCCTACATACTTTTTGGCAGAGTGGCTTCATGGTGCTCATAAGCCCATGATAAACACCCCCATCCAATCACAATCTACATGATAAAAATGAGCAGGGAATCAGAAGGATGGAATGGATTGGTGCTCGTGATGCTGACGTCAGTCGTGGAGACACCATCCAATTATAAATATGTGATGTTGGCGCTGTTAGATAGGCTAATGAAGCACCAACATCATCCCAGTCTGCAGCGTTACCAAGGGCATCAAAGTGGGAAAACCAGCCGCAACATCACACTGCGCTACCCACAGGTCAATACAATGCGGTAATGGTATCATGTCCTTCAAAAGATTGCTAAAGGGTTACCTTAATTAGAGGATCATACACTGGAAAGGTCTATAGATGACTATCAGGAAGACAGTTATTTAGTCAAGCTAGGCTCCTCCCTTTTCTCATTCATGCTGTTATCCCAATGTATGTAGCACTCCAGCTGGTAGCGGTGCTGGACTCACGTGTAGCTAGCGTGTGATGTCACCTATGGAAACTATGGAATGCCAAGGCAGTCAAAGAAACCATCAAGCTTGAGACATCTGAACAGATCTCACATGGGGTCTGTGTGTTTTTTTGACTTTCATCTAGTTTATTATCTTAGTTTTAAACATATACAGTATGTTGGTACTTGCACTTAATCCTGCCCACCCAATGAACATTTCCAGGCAAATATTTCACCTACTTTTACCCCAATAGTTTCTAATACATATTTACCAAACAGGTTCACATAGCATATGCTACTACGTACAGTGGCTCCATCAGGGTTACATCCGAACCCCAACAAAACATGATTTGGACATATGCACTGACAGGGCCACTGACTACAATGATGCAGTCAGAGTTGCAGTGTGCTCAGCTGCACATAATTTTTGATTGTAAACTCCTATTGGAGGCTGGCAGTAAGACGTAGCTGACTATGTGTTGCTGCTTGTCTCAAAATATATAGAGTGCATACGGAAAGTATACAGACCTCTTTAAATTTTTCAATCTTCGTTTCATTGCAGCCATTTGGTAAATTTAAAAAAGTTCATTTTTTCTCATTAATGTACACTCTGCACCCCATCTTGACTAAAAAAAACCCAGAAATGTAGAAATTTTTGCAAATTTATTAAAAAAGAAAAGCTGAAATATCACATGTTCATAAGTATTCAATCCCTTTGCTCAGACACTGAAATTTAAGTCACTTGATGTCCATTTCTGTGACGGACTCAGCTCCTGCTGAGCCCATTTTTTTGAGTGGACCCTCTGGGTCGTGGCACCCACCCACCGAGGGCGAGCTAACCTTGTGAGAATCCACCCCCTATACAGGGAGTGTCAGGGGCAAGACCAAGGGGGTGAGCCACCACGACTGCTGGGACCAGACGGCCGGCTCAGGGGACACTAGACGAGTGTCTGACAACAAGGACGAGCAGGAAGCAAGACGAGACTAGATGTAGGCGCAAGGTATCTTCATTAGAATAACTCATGATCACATACAGTGTAAACAAGCAAAACGTGCAAGGTGCGCGCGTGGGCACGCCAAGGTCCATAACATGGTACGTGCCAGGTGGCATGCCTAGGTACAGGTAATGGCATCGGACTCCGGACTGCTGGCAACGATCAACATCATCAAGGCATCAGGCTGCGGACATCAGCTCCGGAGGTCAGGCCGCAGTCATCCAGCTCGTGATCTCTGGCAGCGATCGACAGGTTCCGGGCATCCGGCAGGCAAACCAGGGTCCAGGCAAAGAGGCACGAAGATATCCAGGCAGGGTGCGTGTTAGGGAACACGCCAAGGTCCAAGGCTAGGTGCGTGTGTAGGGGACATGCCAGGGGTCAAGGCTAAGTTCAAGGCAAGGTGCGTGTGTAGGGGACACGCCAGGGTTCAAAGCGAGGTGCGTGTGTAGGGGACACGCCAAAGTTCACAAATGAGACAGGGTGCGTGTGTAGAGCCACGCCAAAGCATAGGATAAGACAAAGTGCTTGTAGAGACACACCATGACACAAGGTACAAGACAGAGTGCGTGTAGAGACACGCCAAGGCACAAGGTAAGACAGAGTGCGTGTAGAGACACGCCAAGGTACAAGGTACAAGACAGTGCGTGTAGAGACACGCCAAGGCACAAGACAGGGTGCGTGTAGAGACACGCCAAGGCACAAGACAGGGTGCGTGTAGAGATGCGCCAGGGTCCAAGGTACAAGACAGAGTGCGTGCAGAGACACGCCAAGATTCAAGGCAGGGTGCGTGCTAGGAGCCACGCCAGGGCACAAGGAAGGGCTGCGTGCTAGGAGCCACGCAGGGGGCACGCCACACTGGCCAGTGCACACGGCTGTACACAAAAACGTGGCACTTACCACGGCACAGGAGACGGCCAAGGGGAACCCACGCCGGGGTTCAATGCAAGGACAAGGCAGGGAACAAGGCAAGGAACACAAGCAGAAACAGAGCCAGGTCAGA
Source organism: Dendrobates tinctorius (assembly GCF_039654945.1). Lineage (NCBI taxonomy): Eukaryota > Metazoa > Chordata > Amphibia > Anura > Dendrobatidae > Dendrobates > Dendrobates tinctorius. Next base: position 13,020,042 of record NW_027361708.1, on the reverse strand, counting down.
GCGAGGACAGAGTCTAGCAGCGGAGCATAGGCAGAAGCCCAGAGCCGGGCCAAGGGAAGACCTTGGGACTAGACATAGAAACGAGCACTAAGGAGAGGAGAAATGGTGCGTGTGCCAGGGAGCACTACAGAGCACCATAGGAGAGAGCGAGGCAGAGCAAGCAAAGACCGAGACCATAGGGAGGAACACAAAGCAAGGAATAGCAAGGCAGAGAACACAGGGAGGACTACAAGTCAAAGCATAGCAAAAGCAAGACATGGCAAAACAGGCAAGGCAGAGAACACAGGAAGGACTACAAGTCAAAGCATGACAAAGGCAAGACATGGCACTAGAGACAACACAAGACATGGCACAAGACAAGAGACGGAATACGAGCACGGAGCGTGTGCAGAGACGCACGACAGGGCAGAGTGCAAGGGCACAGAATAGAGGGAGCAACCCCACAGACCAAGCAGCCATGCAGGGAAGCCACACAATAATCAGGCCCTGAGCATAGGAAGAGGCGGCCTGATATAGGGCATAGCACCTCCTCCTCCAGGTCAGGACCAGGGGAGCACTTCCGGGATTCTAGACATGACGAGATGATAGCAGAACCAGACAGTGCAGGATCTTAGGAAACATCACATGATCAGGGTTTCAGACGTGACGAGATGATCACCGAACCAACCAGTGCAGGATCCTAGGAAGAACACGTGATCCGGGATTCTAGACATGACGAGATGATTGCAGAACCAGACAGTGCAGGATCTTAAGAAATGTCACATGATCAAGGACTCCAGACATGACGAGAAAATCACAGAAGGCAGAGCAGAAATGCAGGCATCCTGTAGCTCAGACATGAGGTGAGTGTGCACACTGCTCTAGGGGACATGCAGGACAGCAGACAAAGCATGTTCATGCACATTGCTCCAGGAGTTCTTGAGACAAACAGACATGGCAGACATGGCGGACATGACAATTTCCTTGTGGTCAACCTTGAGATAGTTCTACTCCTTCATTGGAGTCCAGCTGTGTTAATTAAACTGATAGGACTTGATAAGTTAAGGCACACACCTGTCTATAAAAGATTTCAATCAATCAATCAATCAAATTTATTATCGCCAAGTACATATTACATATATACAAGGAATTCTTTGTGGCAAAGAGGCAACATAATATATAACAACAGATACAACAAGTAACATCTAACAAGACAGATACAGTATATAGTCTACACATGACGATTTAATTGTTGAACAGAGAGTGGATAGAAGCTGTTCATATGGCGGTTGGTACTGCATTTGGGGACTCTGAAGCGACGTCCTGAAGGGAGTAGTTGGAATGATGAGTGTCCCGGGTGAGAGGGATCGGATGAAATTTTCAATGCGTGGGATCGAATACTCTTATCATAAAGATCCTGGATTTTAGGCAGGGGGAGCCAATAATTCACAGCCTATAATTTCACAGCTCACAGTGCATGTCAGACCAAATAAGAATCATGAGGTGAAAGGAACTGGCCAAGGTTACAAAAGAATTTCTGCAGTACTCAAGATTCATAAGGGCACAATAGCCTTCATAATCCTTAAATGGATGATGTTGGGGAACACCAGAAGTCATCCTAGACCTAGATCACTGAACACCTAGATCACTGTGTCTGAGCTCCACAGATGCAGTAGGAAGATGGGAGAGAGTTCCACAAAGTCACCTATCACTGCAGCCCTCCACCAGTCGGGCCTTTATGGCAGAGTCGCCAGACTGAAGCCTTTCCTCAGTGCAAGACAAATTAAAGCCCGCAAAAAGTTTGCTAAAAAACACATTAATGACTCCCAGACTATGAGAAATAAGATTCTCTGGTCTGATGAGACAAAGATATAACTTTTTGATGATAATTCTAAGTGGTGTGTGTGGAGAAAAACAGGCACTGTTCATCACCTGCTCACTACAGTCCCAACAGTGAAACATGGTGGTGGCAGCATCATGCTATGGGGGTGTTTTTCAGCTGCAGGAACAGGATGACTGGTTGCTAGGGATGAGCTTTCCGATATTGAAATATCGGAAATCGGCCTGATATTTGCAATATCGGAATTCCGATTTCCGATTCCGATATTTTTTTCACATCGGAAATCGGAAAGCAGGAGAAGACGAAGCATGGTTTAAAGGGAGTGTATCCGTTCCTCCACGTGGTGCTCCTGGAAACTCCCTGCAAAGCAAGGTGAGCTGAACGCAGACACATGTCAGTCAAAGGGCATATTGACACCACCACTGGCAGTTTTAATTTAATAATGTAAAATGACTAACCCTAACCTTAACTATCTCTAACCCCTAACCGTTAACCCTTACCACTAACCCTTACCACTAACCCTTACCACTAACCCTAACCCTAACTAACCCTAACCCCTAACCCTACTAATCATAAGCATAGCCCTAAATCCTAACCCTACTAACCCTAACCCCACTAACTATAAGCATAACCCTAACCGTAAACCCTGACTCTACTAACCCTAACTAACCCTAACCCTTACCCTAACCCTACTAACCCTAACCCTAAACCCTAACCATAACCCTACTAATCCTAACTCCTAACCCTACTAACCCTAACCCCTAACCCTACTAACCATAACCATAGCCCCTAACCCTAACCCTAATAACCTTAACCCCTAACCCTAACCCTACTAACCATAAGCATAACCCTAAACCCTAACCCTCCTAACCCTAACCCCTAACCCTACTAACTATAAGCATAATCCTAACCGTAATCCCTTACTCTACTAACCCTAGCTAACCCTAACCCCTAATCCTTACCCAAACCCTACTAACCCTAACCCTAAACCCTAACCCCTAACCATAACCCTACTAATCCTAACCCCTAACCCTAACCCTACTAACCATAAGCATAACCCTAACCCTAGCTAACCCTAACCCTTACCCTTACCCTAACCCTACTAACCCTAACCACAACCCTAACTAACCCTAAGCCTACTAACCCTAAACCCTAAACCTTATCCTACTAACCATAAACCCTAACCCTACCCCAACTAATCCTAACCCAAAGAAAAAACACAGCTGTTAAGAAGATGGTGACCAGTTTTCCTGCTACAGCTTTTGCTCTGTGCATTTTTCTAGCAATTTTTTTTGCTCCTCTGCCTCTGCAAACTCCTACCCCATTATCCTGAGGTGTTTCCCCTCCATTGTATCCATTATATAGCACTGTAGTGGTCATTTTGTAATTCCGATTTTTTTCTCCCATTGACTTGCATTGATATCGGAAATCGGAAATTCCGATATCCGATATTTTTTCAATATCCGAAATCGGAATTCCGATACGATATCGGGCAATATCGTTCATCCGCAATTGAAGGAAACATGAATGTGGCCAAGTACAGAGATATCCTGGATATCTCTGAGTCTGTGGACAGGAGTTATTTTTTATAAAGGTGACTTTGCAAGACTGCTGTCTTTAATGCAAGTAGCAAGCTGATTGGGAGCATCTAGCTGGTCTGTAGGAGCCAGAACTCTAAGGGTGTGTGCACACGCTGCGGATTCTGCTGTGGATCTGCAGCGGATTTCGCCACTGCAGATCCGCAGCAGTTTTTGCTGCATTGTACAGTAGCATTCTAACCTATGGAAAAAAAAACAAACACTGTGCACATGCTGCGGATTTGCTGCGGTTTCAAAACCGCAGAAAGAATTGACATGTCAATTCTTTCTGTGGATTCCGCTGCGGTTTGCCATCTCCTCCATTGTGGAGATGAAAAACCGCATAGCAAAACCGCAGGCTAATCCGCAGGTAAAACCGCAGGTGTTTTGACCTGCAGATTTACCTGCGGATTTTACAAAATCCGCGCTGCCCAATCCACAGATCATTCCGCAGCGTGTGCCCATACCCTTAATGGTTGGTAGGGGATTAAATACTTATTTCTCACTGCAAAATGCTTAATAAATTTATATAATTTATACAAAGTAATTTCCTGGATTTTATTTTTGATATTCTATCTCTCAATGTTAACCCTCCGTCAGGAACAATGGATCTGACAGGCGCAGCTCTTCTACTTTCATTTCTCCCTTCTCACCAGATTTTCAGGAAACCCCCTCCCTCTAGATAGTCTCCTGGCTCTAGCTGCTGTGTGAAACCTGACACCACAGTTGGTCTGCAGAGCTTCAGGAAGAAAGATATAGCTGTGCTGGCTTCTCAGGCTCATTGGTCCCGAACACATCACACTTTATAAGGTTGGTATGTAATGTTTTTAGTCATTACTATTGTTTATTTAGCTTGTTTTATGAATGGATAGAGAAAGGTTTGTGGATATTTCATATAAATAAGGCAGATTTTCTTACAAATGAAAGTGTGCTTCTCAGGCACATTGTTCCCTAATGCATATTCTCTCTCTTGCTTCAGATTATCTTCTGAAACGGAGAAGAAAATGTATGATCTTTCAAAACCCCATCATGTTGAGGAAGTGGGAAACATGCTGTTAGATGATGATGATGATGCAGACCCCACAATGAATGAGGATTTTGAAGAAAGTGAGATTGATTCTCATGATGAGGTGGAAGTCTGTGAACTAAATTCTGAAACAGAGCAAGATGGTGACAGTGATGAGGAGGAAGAAGATATAGAATCTTATTATATGGGAAAAGATAAAAAAAAAAATGGAACAAGAATCCACCCATAAAAAAACGTATGGAACCTCATAACATTATCACTCACCTTCCTGCAGTTATGGGAACAGCACGTAATGCAAAAAATGCAGCTGAATGCTGGAATACTTTTTTCACAGATGACATTCTGGACTCTATTGTCATGTACACTAATCAATATATAGACAGTATAAAGCACAAGTTTATCTGTGACAGAATCCTGAAGCCCACGGATGAAATCGAACTGCGTGCATTTTTTGGATTATTATACCTTGCAGGAGCTTATAGGGCAAATCGGCAGAGTTTGGAGGAACTTTGGGGTATAGAAAGTGATGGAATTGAAAAATTTAGCCTTGTTATGTCTCTAAAAAGATTCAAGATTCGTTGCCTTCGGTTTGATGACAGAACTACCCGAACCGAACGTAAAACATATGACCGGCTTGCTCCAATTCACGATGTATTCCAAAAATTTGTGGAAAACTGTAAGATAAACTATCACCCTGGGGCAAATGTCACAATTGACTAAATGCTCCCTGGTTTTCGTGGCAGATGCGCATTTCGTCAATACATACCATCAAAACCTAGCAAATACGGAATAAAAATGTATGCCCTTGTTGATGCCAGTAAGACCTACACATACAACATTCACAAGCTGAGGATCAAGAAAAGCACTTCTGAGCAACCGCGCTGCTACAGTGACACGAATTCTTCAGAAATCCATATAAATCTTTCAAGTTCTTTATTAAATGTACTACAAAAACTACGCATTTCGAGGAGACAAACCGCACCTCTTCTTCAGGTTACAGTACAGAGTTGTAATCGGTCTATACAAATGATAGCTTTATACGCTGTGTGGACATGGCCCCCCGTCATAAGAAAAGGGCGAAAAGGGCTGTGTGGAGAGCAATAGTCGCCAAAAAAAGCAAGCTAGTCTCCTACATCAACACAATCCAATAGGTAAGTTAGAAGTATGCAACACACTGAACCCATATCTAATGGGTTCAAGTGTGTATACCGCTCTGTCCTGATAAAAGAACGGGCAGAGCGGCTACTAAATTTATTTCTTTATTTTTATTTCATACTTATTCTTCATATAATGATTGTTTCATTTTATTTTTATACTGTATGTTCCTATTTATTACTATTATTGGTGAAAGGATACTTTTTGCACTCTTTATTTACACTAGTTATATCATATGAGTAATTACTCTTTATTACTTGTCACCACTGGTAACTGATCACTTATGATGGCTCAGTGGTGAAATTGTCAGACATTTGTCTTAAACTCACCACGATGAAATTGTTTTTTTTTCCTCTTTTGTTTCCTTTTTTTTGTGTTTTATATATTTCTTATATTTCTTTTCATTTAATTATAGAAGTCTATGTTATCATATTGATTGCCTGAATGGGATACACAATACTATCACTATCTGGAATATATGTTTTTGATATATATGTTATTTTGCCTGTTTTTGTTTTTCTTCTCAAATATCTTTATGTGTAACATGTGTGGGTTGACGCCCTTTTCTTATGACGGGGGGGCCATGTCCACACAGCGTATAAAGCTATCATTTGTATAGACCGATTACAACTCTGTACTGTAACCTGAAGAAGAGGTGCGGTTTGTCTCCTCGAAACTCGTAGTTTTTGTAGTACATTTAATAAAGAACTTGAAAGATTTATATGGATTTCTGAAGAATTTGTGTCACTGTAGCAGCGCGGTTGCTCAGAAGTGCTTTTCTTGATCCTCAACTTGTGATTCTTAGTGGACATATCCACCAGCACGAGCTCTGCAGCAGCTATACAACTGCAAAAAATGTTGCGAGTGGTTGTGTCTGAACACAACCCATAAAGGGTGAGTACTTCAGAGTACTTTTTTCATTTTCATTGATTTATACCAGGTGAAGCCCTATGTCTGTGCCCCCTCCCTTGTTTTTACACATGCAACATTGAAATTTATGCTGGAAAACAGCCAGATGGTCCTTACTGTGTCAGCAACAAACCCACTGATGTTGTGAAAAGAATGTCTGAGCCCTTAATTGGATCAGGTCGCAATATAACTGCTGATAATTGGTTTTCAAATTGTGATCTTATTGATTATCTAAAAACGCAGAAGCTTTCATATGTCGGAACTGTAAGAAAAATAAAAAAGAATTGCCGCCACAGCTTGTTACTGTGACAGGGAGAAAACAGTACAGCAGTATGTTTGCATTCCATGATGGAAAGGTTTTGGTTTCCTATGTACCACGCAAAAAAAAATGTACTTCTTCTCTCAACGCTTCATAATGATGATGCCATCGATCCTAAATCTGAAGCACAACAAAAACCAGAGATTATTATATTTTATAATGAAACCAAAGGGGGTGTTGATACAGCTGATCAGATGTGCTCAACTTTCAGCGTCAGCAGAAACACCAAGCGCTGGCCAATGGTCATATTTTTCGCTATGCTAAATTTGGGTGGTATAAATTCACAAATCATTTACCTTGAAAACCAGCTTGAACCACTCCGTAGACGATTGTACCTGAAAAAATTGGCCCATGAACTAATGCTTGGAGAGCTACGCAGGAGAAGTATGAAAACCATCGGTATCCCCTCTGGCCTTCAAGTTAGGCTCAAAAGATTCCGCCCAGATATTGATACTGAAAATCCAACACCTGTACCACCTCTCAAAAGAAGGAGATGCACCACCTGCACCATGGAAAGCGGGAACAGAAGGCTTTGTTATTATGAATGTCTCAAATGTCATCATGCAATCTGCCTGACACATGCAAAAATGTATTGCAATTCTTGCTCTTTGCTTTGCAAATGTGTTTTTTCTGGGGAACCTTCAGGATCTAATTCAGATTAATTTTGTGTGTAATATTATTCTAGGTGCCTAGAAAATGTTTTTGTGCCAAAAATTTTCTCTTTTTAATAACCGTTACTTGATATCATTGGGGGCTATTTGGTGGGAGTTTTGAAATTTGTGTATATCAAAGTTATTACTTGTATGTTGAGTAAATGGGTTTGTTTTGCACCTGATAATGTGTAGTCTCTTTTATTACATCCCTATGAAGGTCTCTGATCACTTTTAGATCACTGAAATTGAGAAAATTAGATATTCTAGGTATTTTTCTAGCCTGCGCTTGACAGGCACATTGTTCCATTACGAGTTAGTGTGAATATTGTTCCTGACGGAGGGTTAAAATTAACCTATTCTTACAATTATAGACTGTTCATTTCTTTGTCGGTGGGAAAGCTTACAAAATCAACAAGGGATCAAATACTTATTTCCATCACTGTATATGTATGATTATATTATTATCTTGCTAAATTTCAAATATTGGGATAATGAGTACATTCTGAAACCATCACCTTGGGAATTACAAGAGCTTGTCTAGCCCTACAGAAGGATACCTCAGAAAGCTAGCTAAGGGGTGCACACTCATTCAGAGCAGAACTAAAAAGTGTACCCATAATTATAAGGAAGCATCTCGCCTGGCCCATATATCAGCAATCACTGCACTTGAATACACTTTAACAGTTCTGCCAGGTGACTATATATTTGCATACTTCTATTAGAAAAAAGTAATGCTGCATTGTATATTTAACCCCTTTCTGCCATGAGACGTACTATCCCATCCATGTGCCCTGAGCCTATTTGACCATGGACAGGATAGTAAGTCTCAGCGATCGGCCGTGTACACGGGTAATGTGCAGCCGATCACGGCCGGGTGTCAGCTGATTCTCACAGATGACACCCAGCACTATGTTCCAGGAGTGGTCACAGACCGCTCCCGTTACTTTAACCCCCGAATACTGTGATTGAACATGATCGCAGCATTCTGGGAGCAGGAAGAGGGCTGACAGACCCTCTGCCTTTGGATCGGAGATTCCGCGGCGAGTCACGGGGTCCCGATCGCTGCCATGGTAACCCGATGTCATCATGATGACATCCGGATTACCAGAGCTGAGAAACTTCCTGTTGTGCGCAGTGCATGTCAGGAAGTCTCTCGGGTCAGTGTGCACAGACTGCAGCCCTGACAGCTTCTATAGCATGCAAATGCTGCTTCATCTGCATGCTATAGAAGTGATCAGGCTGCAAAAAATGAGTGTCCCATAGTGGGAGAAAGTGTAAAAGTTAGAATGAAGGAAAAAAAATTAAATAATTGTAAAAATATTTTTTTTTAAAAAATAATAAAAATATCAATATTTATTCTATCACTAAATAAATATATGAATGAAAAAAAATCTAAAATCTAAACACTAAAAGTACACATATTTGGTATCGCCATGTTCGTAATGACCCAACCTATAAAACTGTCCCACTAGTTAACCACTTTCATGAACAAAAAAAGGAAAAAATCAATGCTTTTTCATCGAAAAGACAGATATAAATAAACATGGTACCGCTAAAAACGTCATCTCTTCCCGCAAAAAGACAAGCCCCAGCGTCATCAGCAAAAAAAATAAAAAAGTTATAGCTGTCAGAATAAAGTGATGCAAAAACAAGTATTTTTTCTATAAAATAGTTTTTGTTATATAAAAGTGCCAAAACATAAAAAAGATATAAATGAGGTATTGCTGTAATCGTACTGACCCGAAGAATAAAACTGCCGTATCAATTTTACCTCCTGCAGAATGGTGTAAATGCCCCTCAAAGTAAATTCATGAATTGCTGGTTTTTCCTCATTCTGTCTCCCAAAAATCGGAATAGAAAGTGATAAAAAAAAAGTCATGAGACCGAAAATTGTACCAATAAAACGTCACCTCATCCCACAAAAAAACAAGACCTCACATAATTATGTGGGCCAAAATATGGAAAAATAATAGCTCTCAAAATGTGGTGATACAAAAACATTTTTCTGCAATAAAAAGCATCTTTTAGCGTGTGACAGCTGCCAAACTTAAAAACCTGCTATAATGCCTCTTTTAGACATCTTGATATTTCCGGTACCGGAGATGTCAGTGTCCATGTGTGTAATACTTGTGGCACATTTGTGGCATGTGTGTGCCGCATCAGTACCACACAGACGGGCACCAGGGAAGAAGCGTTACATTAAGTGCTGTTCCCCATCGCCAGGTGCTGAAAACAGCTCTCATCATTCTTCCCTTCTCTACTAGTGATCAGCTCGAGCAGGGGAGAGTGAAGTCCCTTGAGCTGCTGGCTTCTTTGGGAGAAAATGGCAGGCGAATGCACAATGCGCCCGCTGAGATCTGCTGGCTGGCACCCGGCAACAATAGGAGACTTCCCTATCACAGTGATCAAAATATAAAAAATAGTAAATCAAATCTCCCTTTATCACACCCTTAGTTAGGGAAAATATAAAAAAAAATGAATTTATTTCCATTTTCCTATTAGGGTTAGAGTTGTGCTAAAGTGAGTTGTGCTAAAGTTAGGATTAGGGTTGGGGCCAAAGTTAGGGTTAGGGTTTGGATTACGGTTACAGTAGTTGGTTTTATGGTTAGGGTTGGGATTAGGATTAGGGTTGGGATTGGGTTTAGGGGTGTGTTAGGATTAGGTTTTTGGTTAGGTTTATGGGTGGGATTAGGGATAGGGAAGTGTTGGAGTCAGGGTTTGAGTTAGTATTTGGGGGTTTCCACTGATTAGGGAACATCAGGGGCTCTACAAACGCGACATGGCATCCGATCTAAATTCCAACCATTTCCTCTTTGAAAAAGTCAAAAGGTGCTCCTTCCCTTCCGAGCTCTGCTGTGTGCATAAGCAGTGATTTACCCCCACATATCAGATATTGACGTACACAGGACAAATTGTACAACAACTTTTCAGGTCCAATTTCTCCTGTTACCCTCATGAAATTAAAATTTTGGGGCAAAAAGATCATTTTTATGAAAAAAAATATTATTTTTAATTTTTATGACTCTACATTATAAACTTCTGTGAAGCACTTGGGGGTTGAAAATGCTCACCACACATCTGGACAAGTTCCTTAGGGGGTCTAGTTTCCAAAATGGTGTCATTGTGGGGGTTTCCACTGTTTAGGCACATCAGGGGCTCTCCAAATGCAACATGGAGTCCTATCTCAAATCCAGCCAATTTTGCAATGAAAAGTTAAACAGCGCTCCCTCATTTCCAACATCTAACATGCACCCAAACAGTGGTTTACCTGCATATATGGGGTATTAGCATACTCAGGACAAATTGTACAACAACTTTTGGGGTCCAATTTCTCCTCTTACCCTTGGTAAAAAAAAAATTGGATTCAAAGTAATTTTTTTATGAAAAAAGTTGAATGTTCACTTTTTAAAATATTACCCAAAAAAATTGGATTCCATAATTGTGCTGATGTAAAGTAAACATGTGGGAAATGTTACTTATTAAGTATTTTGTGTGACATATCTTTGTGATTTAAGGGCATGGAAATTCAAATGTGGAAATTGCAAAATTTTCAAAATTTTAGCCAAATTTTTGCTTTTGTCTCAAATAAACGCTAGTCATAGCAAAGAAATTTTACCACTATCATGAAGTATAATATGAGAAAACATTGTTTTTTACATGGTTAGATGACAGCTATGACTGGGCGGCTAACTTGCCAGGATATGATTTGTTTAGGAGTGATCGTAAAAAAAGGAAAGGGGGTGGAGTGTGTCTATGTCACGGGGGCTTAGTTCCACTAAGGCTGTAATACCCGGGGCTCCTGTGATGTCCCTATAACTAGGGGAAACCCTGTCTGACCCTCAACCCAGGGTTTTTGCTGATGGTGCAAATGCCTGAGCCTCCACCCTCTCCTTGTCTCCTGCTCAGCCCTGCACTTAACCCTCCACCCAGTGAGGAGTCACACCACCAAAGCCCCCACACAAATTATGACAGACAGGGAGAACTTAAACTGCACTGCGCCGCACACACACAGGAATATACAGTAATGTGAGCAGGGCACAACTAAACACAAATATGGGAAGGAGAAAGGATAACAACGGATCATACGCCACCAGATACGAATCTCTCTCTCTGCAACACCTCCACTCCAGACCGGAACCACTTGATATGAAACACAAGCTATAATCGGCGACGCCCATAGGCCAGCATGACTATTTAAAGACCGAGGGCGTGACTAACCATCCAACCTGGTCTCCAGCAGGATTAACCCCCGAGAGCCTGAAGATCAAGCCGGCGCCACTGAGGCTATAGTGGCTGGAGGTGGAACTACCTCTGCCTGCCGGACGCTGTGGTGTGAACAGCGTCCGACATGACATTACCCCGTCTTCTACGAGGGACCTCCGGACCCTCAAGACTCATAGGACCCGGCTTGTCCGGATGACGACAGTGAAAAGAACTGACCAGCCGATCCGCATGTATGTCTGAGGCTGGAACCCAAGACCTCTCCTCCGGACCATACCCCCGCCAGTGCACCAAATACTGAAGAGTACGGCGTACTACTCGAGAGTCCACTACCTTGGCGACCTCAAACTCTAAATCGCCATCCACCATGACTGGAGGTGGCATCGGCGTCGTGTCCACAGAGCCTACCACCTTTTTCAATAAAGCCCTGTGAAACACGTTGTGTATCTTGTACACCGCAGGAAGTTCCAACCAATAAGCCACTGGGTTAATGATGGCAGAAATCCTAAAAGGCCCAATAAACCTTGGACCCAGTTTTAAAGATGGAATTTTGAGTTTTCTGTTCTTCGTAGCTAACCACACCCATTCACCCACACACAGGTCCGGACCTGGCACTCGTCTACTGTCAGCCACCCGTTTGTACCTGGAACTCATGCTCAACAAACGCTGTTTCACCCGCCTCCAGACTGATGACAATTGGGCTCCTAGCTGATCCTCCTCCGGGACACCCCCCGAGTCACCCTGACGTAAGGTACAAAACTGAGGATGTTGACCGTACACACAAAAGAATGGAGACTCTCCCGATGACTCTTGGCGGTGATTATTTAACGCAAATTCGGCCAGAGGAAGGAAAGTAGACCACTCCTCCTGGTTGTCGGACACAAAGCATCGTAAATATTGTTCTAGATTTTGGTTCATGCGCTCAGTTTGTCCATTAGACTGTGGATGAAACGCCGATGAATGTGACAACTTGATCCCCAAACGTGAGCAAAAAGCTTTCCAAAACCTCGCCACAAATTGCGTACCCCTATCAGATACTATGTCCGACGGTACTCCGTGGAGTCTGACCACCTCCTTCACAAATAGCTGAGCCAATGTCTTAGCATTGGGCAATGAAGACAATGCCACAAAATGCGCCATCTTTGAAAAACGGTCAACCACCACCAGGATGACCGTGTTCCCCACCGAGGCTGGCAAGTCAGTGATGAAATCCATGGAGATTTCTGTCCATGGCCTATTGGGTACCCCCAGAGGCTGTAGCGTGCCAGCAGGACGTGTTTGGGGTGACTTAGCTCTAGCGCATGTGATGCAAGCTGCCATGTATGAGACCACGTCCTGCCGGATTTTGGGCCACCAGAAACGACGCGATACCAGCTCTAAGGTGCCCTTCACCCCTGGATGACCAGCCAGTACCGAGTCGTGGTGTTCCTTCAACACCTTAAGCCGAAGATGCAGGGGTACAAATGATTTGTTGGCGGGAAGTCCTGGCGGTACCTCCTCTTGGGCCTCGGCAATCTCCGCCTCTACCTCAGTCGTGAGAGCCGAGACCACTACCCCTTCCTGGAGGATGGGTACCGGCTCTTCCCGAGGTTCTCCCCCCCGGAAAACACCTAGACAAAGCATCCGCCTTGGTGTTTTTAGCCCCGGGACGGTAAGTCACAAGAAAATTGAAACGAGTAAAAAACAATGCCCAGCGGGCCTGCCTAGGAGACAGACGCTTGGCCGACTCCAGATAGAGCAGATTCTTATGGTCGGTGATGACTGTGACCTGGTGAGCCGCCCCCTCCAAGACGTGTCGCCATTCCTCAAAAGCCAATTTGATGGCCAACAACTCCCTGTTGCCGATATCATAATTCCGTTCGGCTGGCGACAGCTTCTTGGAGAAGTAGGCGCATGGATGCATCTCGCTCAAGGAGGAGCCTTGAGACAGTACTGCCCCCACTCCCACCTCCGACGCATCAACCTCCACCACAAAAGGTTTAGACACGTCTGGTTCTACCAGAATGGGGGCTGAAGCAAAACTATTCTTCAGACGCTCAAATGCACGTATAGCCACCTCAGGCCAGCTCGCCAGATCGGCACCTTTTTTTGTCATGTCCGTGAGCGGTTTGGCGATAGTCAAAAAGTGTTTTATAAATTTCCTATAATAATTCGCAAACCCAAGGAACCGCTGGAGTGCTTTCAGACTCTCCGGCCTCTCCCATTGCAGCACCGCTTGCACCTTAGTGGTGTCCATTTTAAACCCGGCTGCGGACACAATATATCCCAAAAAGGGCAACTCCTGGACAAAAAATAAACATTTTTACAGCTTAGCATAGAGCTGGTTCTCCCGGAGCATCTGTAACACCTGCCTGACATGCTCCAAATGAGTGTCCCGATCGCTAGAATAAATGAGGATATCATCCAGGTATACAATCACAAATCTCCCCAGGACATGAGCAAATACATCATTAATAAAATGTTGGAAAACGGCAGGCGCGGTGGTCAACCCAAACGGCATAACCAGACTCTCAAAATGACCCTCAGGAGTGTTAAACGCCGTCTTCCACTCATCCCCCTGACGGACCCTTATGAGGTTATATGCCCCCTGAGGTCCAGCTTGGAAAACCATTTCGCCCCCGCTACCTGGTTGAACAAATCCGGGATCAACGGCATTGGGTAGGGATCACGGATAGTAATCTGGTTTAACTCTCGGAAATCCAGACACGGGCGTAACCCCCCATCTTTCTTCTTAATGAAGAAAAACCCCGCGGCTACAGGCGAGGACGAAGGCCGGATGTGTCCTTTGCTCAGACTCTCTGCGATGTAGTCTTTCAGAGCTTGTCTCTCAGGACCAGAAATATTAAACATCCTGGCCTTAGGTAATTTGGCCCCGGGTTTTAACCTAATCGCACAGTCATAGGCTCTATGTGGAGGCAGTTCTGAGCAACCCTTCTCAGAGAAAACATCCGCGAAATCCTGCAAAGCCTCAGGCAGGCTGGGCGTCACGGTGGACACACATGTGGCCAAGCAATTGTCTTGGCAGAAACCACTCCATTGTACTATGTCCTGAGTTTTCCAATCAATTACCGGGTTGTGCCTGGACAACCATGGAAAACCGAGGACCATTTGTGCTGGGAGATTACGGAGGACCCTACATGTAACCGACTCAGAATGTAGGACCCCAATGTGGAGTTTCACCTCTGCCACAAACTCCGTAATCTCCCCTTCAGGGAGGGGAACAGCATTAATGGTCACCACCTGTATGGGGTGAGGAAGTTTTTCGATCTTAAACCCGGCGGTGTGTGCAAACTCCTTATCTATCTGATTGGTGGCGGAACCGCTATCCACAAACACTGATATTGGTAGCTCTCTGCACGCAATAATAACCTTGGCAGGGAGCATACATTGTGATACCATCATGGAGGATATGCATACGCTCAGTTGGGTCTCCTCCATACCCTCTGAGCTTAACAGTTTTCCGCCGATGTGACCCTCTTAGGTAGTACCGGGCAAACGTTAACATAATGACCACTTTTACCACAGTAGACACATGCTCCGGGTTTCCAGAATTCCGGAGCGCGACGCTTAACCTGTGCCACGCCAGCAATCTGCATAGGTTCAGGGAACTCATCTACTTTAACCACACTTGCACCTCTGCTTTCCCCCAGAGGTAGCGTCTCCTGTGCCGCCTGACGAAAACAGCGATCAATACGTATCACCAAACTCATGGCAGACTCCAATGATGCCAGAGTCTCATACATCAGGAGGGCTTGTTTAACTCTCCCTGATACCCCATGAATAAACTGGCTCCGCAGTGCTGGGTCATTCCACTGTGTGTCTACGGCCCAGCGGCGAAATTCCGAACAATAGTCCTCAGCCAAGCGCTCCTCCTGGCGGAGGGCGCGGATTTTAGATTCCGCTAGAGCCAGTCGGTCAGGATCATCGTAAATGAGCCCGAGGGGAGAAAAAACATTATCAACAGAATGAAATGTAGCAGAGTCAGCTGGTAAGGAAAATGCCCATGCTTGGGGGTCACCACTCAGTAATGACAACACCAGCCCTACCCGCTGGGCCTCATTACCTGAGGAGATTGGCCGCATGTGGAAGTATAACTTGCAGGCCTCCCGAAATATGACAAATTTGCTGCGATCCCCTGAAAATCGTTCTGGCAGCGGAAACTTTGGCTCTGCACCGATACCTGCAGATGCCGTTTGCACCTTCGCTACTACCAGGCCCTGCTGCTGAACTGCCCCTTTCAACTCGGAGACCTGTATGGACAGCGCCGCCAACTGGCGGGTTATGGAATCTAATGGATCCATGGACTCCTGAAAAAATGTGGGCCGATTATAATGTCACGGGGGCTTAGTTCCACTAAGGCTGTAATACCCGGGGCCCCTGTGATGTCCCTATAACTAGGGGAAACCCTGTCTGACCCTCAACCCAGGGTTTTTGCTGATGGTGCAAATGCCTGAGCCTCCAACCTCTCCTTGTCTCCTGCTCAGCCCTGCACTTAACCCTCCACCCTCCACCCAGTGAGGAGTCACACCACCAAAGCCCCCACACAAATTATGACAGACAGGGAGAACTTAAACTGCACTGCGCCGCACACACACAGGAATATACAGTAATGTGAGCAGGGCACAACTAAACACAAATATGGGAAGGAGAAAGGATAACAACGGATCATACGCCACCAGATACGAATCTCTCTCTCTGCAACACCTCCACTCCAGACCGGAACCACTTGGTATGAAACACAAGCTATAATCGGCGACGCCCATAGGCCAGCATGACTATTTAAAGACCGAGGGCGTGACTAACCATCCAACCTGGTCTCCAGCAGGATTAACCCCCGAGAGCCTGAAGATCAAGCCGGCGCCACTGAGGCTATAGTGGCTGGAGGTGGAACT
The DNA here is from genome assembly GCF_039654945.1 of Dendrobates tinctorius. NCBI lineage: Eukaryota > Metazoa > Chordata > Amphibia > Anura > Dendrobatidae > Dendrobates > Dendrobates tinctorius. Next base: position 13,003,470 of record NW_027361708.1, on the reverse strand, counting down.
ACCTCTGCCTGCCGGACGCTGTGGTGTGAACAGCGTCCGACATGACAGTCTACATATAAAGTCCACTTTAAAGCCCACACTAAGAGAAGATATACAAGAGGGAAATGAAGAGATGGAGTCTCTATGGGTCGAAATACAAGGAGGCAAAAGTAATAAAATCCTCATAGGGGTTTGTTATAAGCCACCAAATATAACAGAAACCACTGAAAATGTATTATTGAAACAAATAGACAAAGCAGCAAATCACAATGAGGTGATTATTATGGGGGACTTCAACTACCCCGACATAGACAGGGAAACTGAAACCTGCGTATCTCAGAAAGGAAACCAATTTCTGTCAGTGACCAAGGATAATTATCTGTCATAACCTGTGCAGGGCCCAACTAGAGGGACAGCCCTTCTGGACTTAATTTTAAGCAACAGGCCAGATAGAATAACAGAAGTACGAGTTGATGGGCACCTAGGGAACAGTGACCACAATATAATACAATTCAACTTGACCTTCAGTAAGGTGCCCTGGAAGGGGGTTACAAAAGCGCTGAATTTCAGGAAAGCAAAGTTTGATCAGCTTAGAGAGGACCTTCGCCGAATTGATTGGGACAATGTCCTCAAAAATAGGAGCACAGAAAATAAATGGGAAATATTTAAATCAGTTTTACACACCCACTGCGAGCTAGCCATACCGTACAGAAATTAAAGGGCTAGGAACAGGAGAACACCAATGTGGCTTAATAAGGATGTAAAAAGGGCAATAAATAAGAAGAACAAGGCATTTAAGAATCTAAAACAAGAAGGCAATGAAGAAGCATTAAAAAGTTATAGAGAAAAAAATAAAACGTGTAAAAAACAAATACATTTAGCAAAAGTGGAAACTGAAAGACTCTTTGCTAAGGAAAGTAAAACAAACCCCAAACTATTCTTTAATTATATAAACAGTAAAATGATTAAAATTGATGGTGTCGGCCCTTTAAAGAACAATGAGGGTGAAATCATAGAGAGCGATGTGGGAAAAGCAAATGTTTTAAATACTTTTTTCTCAACAGTGTTCACACAGGAAAAGGATTTGCCAGGGGAAATGCAGAGTGATAATATAAACTCCCCATTAAGTATTACCTGCCTAACCCAGGAAGAAATGCAGAACCACCTTAGTAAGATTAAAATTGACAAATCACCAGGCCCTGATGGCATTCACCCTTGGGTATTAAGGGAATTAAGTAATGTGATAGACAGGCCTTTATTCCTTATATTTAAAGACTCTATAGAAACAGGGTCTGTTCCATTTGATTGGCGGCAAGCAAAAGTGGTACCAAAATTCAAAAAGGGGTGTAAAAGGGAACCTGGAAACTATAGGCCGGTAAGCTTAACATCTGTTGTGGGTAAAATTTTTGAAGGGTTTCTTAGGGATACCATTATGGCATATCTCAATGTTAATAAATGTTTAACTCCATATCAACATGGATTTATGAAGGATCGCTCCTGTCAAACTAAACTGATCAGCTTTTATAAGGATGTAAGCTCTCAAATGGACCAAGGAGAATCATTGGATGTCATTTATCTCGACTTCTCTAAAACATTTGACACTGTCCAACATAAAAGATTGGTAAGTAAGATGAGAAAGCTTGGGCTAGGGGAAAATGTGTGTAGATGGGTAGGTAGCTGGCTTAGTGATAGAAAACAAAGAGTGGTTATTAATGGTGCATACTCAGATTGGGCCAGGGTTACTAGTGGGGTACCACAGGGTTCTGTATTGGGCCCCCTACAATTTAATATATTTATTAATGATCTAGTGGATGGCATACACAGTAAAATATCAGTATTTGCAGATGATAAAAAACTATGTAAGAAAAATGGCAAATGAGGTTTAACACAGATAAATGTAAGGTTATGCACATGGGAAGGAGAAACAGATGCTGTAATTACTTACTAAATGGGAAGCTGCTGGGGAAATCAGACATGGAAAAAGCCTTAGGCATCTTAGTCAATAAGAAGCTAAATTGGAGTGCCCAGTGTCAGGCAGCTGCCACCAAAGCAAATAGGGTCATGGGATGCATTAGAAGAGGTCTGGGGACACGAGATGAAAACATAATTCTCCCTCTGTACAAATCACTTGTCAGACCACACTTGGAGTATCGTGTGCAATTTTGGACGCCGGTGTTCAAGAAAGACATTACTGAACTTGAAAGGGTTCAAAGGCGGGCTACTAAAATGATAGATGGAGTTGGTTCACTACAATACCCAGAAAGGTTATCAAAATTAGGTCTATATACTCTAGAAAAGAGAAGACTTAGGGGAGAGTTAATATATATGTACAATATTTCAGAGGGCAATACAGAGATCTCTCCAATGAACTGTTTGTACCAAGGACTGTGACAAGAACAAGGGGGCATTCTTTTCGTTTGGAGGAAAGACAATTTCTGCACCAGCATAGAAGAGGGTTCTTCACGGTAAGAGCAGTGAGGCTCTGGAATTCTCTTCCTGAAGAAGTGGTGATGGCCAACTCACTGAATGAATTTAAGAAAGGAATGGATGCTTTTCTTGTGAGTAACAGTATAGAAGGTTACGAATAACATAATATTATAGGTAGATGGTTGACCCAGGTTAGGAGTCGGGAAGGAAATTTTTTCCCTACGGAGAAAATTGGCTTCTACTCTGTGGGTTTTTTGCCTTCCCCAGGATCAACAATGCAGAACAGCTGCACTAAAAATAGGCTGAACTAGATGGACATAAGGTCTTCCTTCAGCCTTCAAAACTATGTTCAAAACTTTGTTATTGTCAGAATCACTGGGATCCATGGATGTGTTCCAGAGTTATTACCTCATAAAGGGACAGTGGTCAGAATTGTAAAAAATTGGCCGGGTCATTAATATGCAAACCACCCTTTGGCAGGTAAAGAGGTTAAAGAATTGAAAAGAATTTGTCATATACTAGCCAAAATCCCTTTCAGCTTATGTTTCTCCATTAATGTCTATCAGTTTGATAGTGCAAAACAGAAGCCGCGGAGACACCATCACGTGTTTCTCAATGCAAGCAATGACCAGCTAGGTCTTTGCCCGGGAAGGAACAACCACGGGAAGGGCAGTTTCCAATGAAGGAAACCACCTATGCCAAAACATGGTATCCATCCACATACAGCTGTTTCGGGGTATTGCCCCTCATCAGTGTGGAGTAGGAAACTGGCTGGTAGGAGCAATGCCTAGTAAAAAGACTATGAAAAGGAGGATGAATGAACTCATGGAGATCAACATCCGACACTGCGGAGACACCATCACGTGTTTCTTAACGCAGTGATTCTAGAGCACTGCCCCCATCCCTTATGGGAAATATATAAAACATGCAAAACAGAAGCCGCGGAGACACCATCACGTGTTTCTCAACGCAAGCAATGACCAGCCAGGTCTTTGCCCGGGAAGGAACAACCACGGGAAGGGCAGTCTCCAATGAAGGAAACCACCTATGCCAAAACATGGTATCCATCCACATACAGCTGTTTCGGGGTATTGCCCCTCATCAGTGTGGAGTAGGAAACTGGCTGGTAGGAGCAATGCCTAGTAAAAAGACTATGAAAAGGAGGATGAATGAACTCATGGAGATCAACATCCGACACTGCAAAGACACCATCACGTGTTTCTCAACGCAGTGATTCTAGAGCACTGCCCCCATCCCTTATGGGAAATATGTAAAACATGCAAAACAGAAGCCGCGGAGACACCATCACGTGTTTCTCAACGCAAGCAATGACCAGCCAGGTCTTTGCCCGGGAAGGAACAACCACGGGAAGGGCAGTCTCCAATGAAGGAAACCACCTTTGCCAAAACATGGTATCCATCCACATACAGCTGTTTCGGGGTATTGCCCCTCATCAGTGTGGATGGGGCAGTGCTCTAGAATCACTGCGTTGAGAAACACGTGATGGTGTCTCCGCAGTGTCAGATGTTGATCTCCATGAGTTCATTCATCCTCCTTTTCATATATCAGTTTGATAGTGTGAGATTTCTCAAGAGGAAATCACCTCTGAAATTCTTATTAAATTAAAAAAGTAGAATAAGTATCATGCACCACAACAAAATCAAGAGTGTCCATTTAATAGTTTCAAAGATAAACTCCAGTTTTCGAAAAGCAATAGACAAATCTACTGATGTTTATCATCATTTATCTAAACAATTGCAACCAATACAGAACGAGTCTGTTCAGAAATGCCATTAGAAAAATCATTTTATTTTCCGCGTGAAAAGTTATTGAATTGTGCAGAAAATGAATATGTCCCGAGGTGTAACTATACTTGCTTATGTATGGCTATGAAAATACTGTCGAAACTGCAATTTGTTTGTTTTGTCAGTCTAATGTAAGATAAACATCTTCTCTGCCTTCTGTCTACACTTTTTGCAAGCCTTCATCTTCATGTTCAATCTCACCTGTGATTTATTTCTGATCTTTTAAATTGAAACTTTAGCAGAAAATTGTCCATCATTCACTGCTATCATTTAGATAAGTAATCCACACAGCTCTTTGATCTACTCATGAACCTGGGTAACATCGGGGTTTATTCTGAACTGATGCATAATCAAGGCTATTATCTTTTAAGAAACATTAGGTAAAAAAGAAAAATTGATCCTTAGCTGTGATTCTTATGGACTGAAGTACCTTCACATAAAGCTAGGTTATTCTATGGCAAATGTAAAAACTTTGTCTATCATGATTAAATTATACTATGCTAAGTACAAGTTATTACCAAATTAACGCCATTTATGGAATTATTACTATATTGTGATCCCTAACTGCACTAGTTAAATTGTTAAATTGATAATATTTATGTATTTCATTTACTGCCTTGTAATATCCTGATTCAAAGGGTTCTCCGCTTTGGTTCTCCAGGTGATCTGTTTTTCTTAGTCTCTTTCAATGCACATGAAATGACTGCTCAACAAATAACTGGCTAAAGTTGGTCACTACTACAGCATGTGATTGGCTGGACAGTCATTTTCTAGGTGTGGGCAGGAAACAAAAAGACCTACTTGTGATCAAAGAATTCTCTAAAGAAAAGCAGTTGGGATTGGAGATGTGCTACTTGTTTTATTTATGGGAGGAGACACAGACTAGATATTAGAAAAAAACTTTTTGGCCAGTTAGGGTGATCACTGAGTGGAATAGCCTCCCACGAGAGTGATGACTTCTCCTTCAATGGAAGTCTTCAAACAGAGGCTGGACAGACATGTGCCTGGGATGATTTAGTGAATCCTGCTTTGAGATTTGGAAGGAGGTCCATTCCAATTCTACCATTCTATGATTCAATTTTAACTTTTTTGCCTTTTTAACAGTATTTTATAATATTTTTAAGTGCAGTGTGATCCTTAACCAAAATAGGCATGTAAAATTGTTAATTTTTTATGCATTTACCTGTTTCATAGTCCTGTAATTAATACCATGCCTAACCCCTGGTATTTTTATTTTTTTTTACTGTTTGATGATCAGGCGGCTAAATATTCTACTACTTTGATATAGCAAACATTAGCAATACCAAATAACTTTTTTTTATTTATAACTATTTTTAAAGTGGGATGGGAAAGTGACTTAATTTTTTTATGTATTGCAGTGCATAGTAAAAATTACAGTCTGTTCTTCATAGGAGCAGTGTCATTGCAAGTAGATTCCCAGCTATCATGGCAACCCATCAGCACCCTGCAATTGCATCACTAAAAACTGTTCCCAGAGTTTGACAGCACCTTTTAACAGGATAACAGAGGCAGGCAGAGCTTGGCTGCACCCACTGCTATTAAAGGCAAATGATGGCTTCATAATGCAACCATCATCTGCCAGGAATGCACCAGGCTTTTCTTAAAAGACTCACTCTGACCTTCCAGGCTCTAAGTTTGTCTTTACCTCCTTATCTCTTGAGACACCGAAAATTACTGCTCAGTTAGCAACTGACTAATATTGGTCACTAGAGTTGAGCGACTTTGGTCGGATCGGGTTTCATGAAACAAAATTTGTTTCAGATGAAACTGGTCCGACTAGGGCAAAAAAAAAGTCGGAGTTTCGTCCGAAACCCGACCCCAATGCAAGTCAATGGGGGTTAAAAGTCGGCATTGAGTGGATGAATGTCATCCGCTCAATGCCGACTTTTAATCCCCATTGACTGGCATTGGGGTCCGGCTTCGGACAAAACTCTGACTTCTTTTGCCCTAGTCGGACCAGTTTCATCTGAAACAAATTTTGTTTCATGAAACCCGATCTGACCAAAGTCGCTTAACTCTATTGGTCACCTCTCTGACCAGTGACTAACTGAACAGTTATTTTCTATGTGGAGATTAAACAAGAAGTAGAGATCTTAAGGGGATCTTGGATGCATCTGAGCATGAACTGATGAAGGCTAGAGATGAGTAGTAATTATTTTTTAACATCATTATGTCCTATTTAAAAAAAAATCCTAAAATCCTCTAATTCCTTTAAGCAAAAAATAAATGTTCATGTGTAATAAACATTTGAGAAATCCTAGCTCTGTATTGAAAAGGGACATGTATGCAACCGTGGTGCCCCCGAGGGTCCAGTCGCCACAGAGGTACTGCACCTCATCCATAGGTGTGGTATCCCACCCTCAGGTAAAGAGGGAGCACCACCCAGGACTCCTAACACTTACACCCAACACACACCTGGCTGGCCAAGAAAGGGTGTTGGGGAGTCAGTGGGGAAAGGTAGGTAGAGAAGGGGAGGAGCTTAGGAAGTGGTGTGATAGAGGACATCAGTGACAGTAAGGTGACAGTTAATGGGAGGATTTAAGGCTGAGGTAAAAGGTAGATCATTCTAGAAAGAGTCAGTTAGTGACGAGACAGCGGAGGAGTCAGTCAAACGGAGAGCAGAGAGAAGGAGTGAGGAGAAACATCTGGAAGGAAGCTACTAGGAGAATAGAAGGGGTCCTAGAGGCATGGGTAGTGCGATAAGCCACTCGTGGGGCCCGTATCCAGAATGGGAAGGACCAGGCCACAGTGAGGGAGCAAGCCCCTAAGCCTAGAGGAGAATAACAAACAAGGCTCAACTAGCAAGCCGGATGCTGAGGTAATTTCAGGTGCCTCAGTCACAACCACAATTATTCCCAAAAAAGGCAGCCAAATAGGAGCAAGGGGACATTGAGAACACCACCCGACAAGGTCCGCAGCTGCTGGCTTGGGGACACTACTTGTGAAGGCGCAGGGCAGGAGAGAAAGTAGAGATCAGCGCAGAGAGGCGGCCTAGTAAGGTGAACATAAGGAGGAGTCCTGAAAAGATGTTTCCAAATTGCCTGGGAGTTTGCTGGACCCCTCAACCGGAGGACACAGTGCCAAGTGGGCCATCGTATACACAGGAATTGTGAGTAAAAACTCTGAAACTGTACCCAGCTGTGTTCCTCGATTCATTTGCGTCTCATCTGCCTTACACCGCTTTCATCATCACCGTCACCGGCTCAACTGATAACACCTTAACTGCCCTGGGACACAGCTCTGCCCGTGGAGAGGTTAACTATCTTTGCTTCCCTAATACCGTCCCAGAGGATCTGCTTTGCAGCGTCGGCTACCATTGCCGAATACCACGGGTGGCGTCATGACAAACTCCCCATTTCCCTACTATTTCTCCATCATTTTCCCCACTACCATCATCATCCTTCATTAAACATCCATCTTAACTGGACGCCCAGGGCCACGGACTGGGTCACTGCCACTGTGACACATCCCCTTTAAGAAGAACCTGATCGGCCCGGTATCGAGTAACCTAAGGCCCTGCAGGGCGCTCCACAACCAATTGTTTTCTCATCTGCTAATTTTTAAATAGCAGCCAGCCTATGATTGCAGGTCTACTCTAATCCTCATGTGATGAGCTGTTATCGAAAAGGAAAGTGAGATCTGCCATACTTCTTGCTATGCTATCTGCACCAATTTTATATTTTCTGCTCCTGCCATAGGAGTTGCAGAAACTAAACCAGGAACTGAATCTAAGAGATATGGGCTTTGCAGCAGGGAGTACTCATGTGTGTTTTGCTCTGCAATGTCAAATTTGATAGTACGAATTATCAGTGGTATAGATAGCATAGATCAGGTAATTATGAGTGGCAATGGGAAGTCAGCAAAAATTCCAAAGCACTAAAGCTGGAGTCACACATAGCGACTTACCAGCGATACAGACACCGATATCAAGGTGTCAGGATCACTGGTAAGTCGCTATGTGATCGCTGGTGAGCTGTCACACAGCTTCACCAGCGATCAGCACAGCGATGCCAAGCCTCCTGCATCGCTTGCCATCCCTGTAAGAAATAGAATTAAAATAAAAAATATTGTTATTCTCACCTTCCGACGTCCCGCGCAGTCATCCTGCCTCTCTCCACGCTCCGGTCCCAGTAATCCTTTGCGAGAATGACCACGTCACAGTCTCGCGGGAGCGCGAAGTCTCGTGGTCATTCGTGCAAAGGATCACTGGGACCGGAGCGTGGAGAGAGGCGGGAATGCTGCGCAGGACGTCGGAAGGTGAGAATAACAATATTTTTTATTTTAATTCTATTTTTTACAGCTGATCGCTGGTCTCCCGCCTGTCACACGCAGCGATGCGTGCTGGCCAGCGGGAGACCAGCGACCAAAAAAATGTCCAGAGGTTTCTTACAGCGATCAGCGATACCGACAGGGGGGCCACTCGCTGATCGCTGTCACACACAGCGATCTCGATGGTGAGATCGCTGTTACGTCACAAAAGTTGTGACTCAGCAGCGATATCGCTAGCGAGATTGCTATGTGTGACTCCCGCTTAAGTGACAGCAAGGCAAGAATGAGTAGATGCAAAGCCAGAATACAGTCCAGAGGTCAGTAATGGACCTGAAACAGAAGCAATAGCAATAGGCAGTACTGAATCTTACTATCAATACCTATAATTAGGTTAAATTGCAGCTTCCATCATCAGCATGTGATGAAAGTACAGTGATGCAATAAAACAATAAACACACACAGAAACACAGAAAAGTCCATTATTTGTAAGAAACTAAATATTAACAATATAGCGGCGCTTGTGTGTGTATATATACAGTATATATATATATATATATATATGTTGAATCAGCTGCAAGTACAAAAGTTCCCACCACAAGGGGGAGAGAGGGGATTACAAGAAAAGTAATAAAGAGCACTCGCGCTGTAACTCAAGCATATAAACACAAAAACTGATTAGGAACAATAAATACCTGTAATACTGTAGAAGATATTCACATGTAGATCGATGAATCAGACGTAGGGGCAATATGGCAAGTTGTGATAGTGCAGTAGATATTCACATATAAAGTGCCAGTTGATAGGTCAGAGGTAGAATCGATATGGTAAACTAAATAGAAAAATAATAAATATGCTAGTAAAGAAGCACTTACAAGCCTCCCATGGTGGTGGAAATAGGATTAAAGTTAAAGTAAAACACAATACAATATACCTATAGGTATCACCCACTGACTATGTAATTCAGCAACTTGTGCAAATAAGCAGACGATATCTTAAAGTGCATATGTGCTTGATATGTACTGGATCCTAGATACTTCAGAAACAGCGCTACAGTGCTTCGATGTGCCATCGTGCGTTGCACCACATTTAATTTAGGCCAACAAGCAAATAAATAAGTAAATGAGATGTAAGTGGCTGTGGAGCTAAAGTGCTGATAGTGCTGGTAGGGCCGGAGAAGTAACTAAACGGTGATAGCAGTCCACCCTAACCGAGTCCAATACCTTCAGCTTATTATGATATAAAGTCCATGATGGTAAGATACTAGTACTTATCTTACGGTCCTTTAAGTTGATCTGAGGAGGAGAAGAGTCCTAGAGCGCCGCCCCGGCCGGTGGTGGGCGCTCAGTTAGCCAGACGCTGAAGCGCCAGTGTCGGCGGTGAATGCTGGCAGGACCTGCGTGACATATTTGGGTCACGTGACTCGCGCAGTCATGTGGTGCCCAGATCAGCTACGGGGTGCAAAAGGAGCCAAAAATCCAACGCGTTTCGGAATTCCTATGGATTCCTTTGTCAGGGATGGCTCCTCTTGCGTTGTTAACTTTAAATACCCTTTGGCTCAGTATGCAATAATTGATTACTCAGTCAAAAGCAAATAGTTCAGCCTCATTATTCGATCCTTTTGGTTTCAAGGTATCTAATTCAAACATCCCCGTGTTTCCTCCCTTTACCTCTGTTTTATGAAGTCTCCTTTTCTCCAATCTTTTTTAACTACTTTGATGCCCATTATTTTTACATTTTTCATGGATCCCTTATGGAATAACTTAAAATGTCTAGATAAAGGGTGGTTATCCACATTGTTCCTTATATTCCTCAGGTGTTCACCGATCCTTTTACTGAGAGGATGTGTAGTTCGTCCCACATACAGTTTATGGAATGAGCATTCTATGGAATAAATTACCCCTGTTGTGCTGCAAGTTATAAAATCATTTATCTGAAAATGAGTTCCATTTAAGGAAGTTACTGATTTCTCTTTAGTAAGATGTAATGTTTTAAACATTTTGCACCTTTGGCAAGGGTAGAATCATTTTGTTTGAATTTTAAAAAGGCCAGTGGGGTTGTTGATGTGCCCAGAATTCCGTATTGTGGGGGCCATGATATGGCCCAAATTTTTTGCCTTCCTGAAAATGAACTTTGGATGTTCAGTTATTTTGTCCCCAACTATTTTATCCTCCTTCAGCAGTTACCAATGTTTCTTCACAATTTTCTTTAGGAGGTGGATGTTGGAGATATATTGTGTGATAATGGGGACAGATATAGGGTTTAAAATTCTGGATTGGTGTTCCTCCCTTGGTTTGTTGGTGCAGAGGAGTTTTTCTCTAGGGATGTTATTAACATTTTCTTTAATTGTTAGCAAATATTCCCATTCATAGCCCTTATTCAAAAATTTGTTGATGAGTTTATTAGATTCAGCATCATAATAGGACGGGTCTGAGCAATTACGGTGTAGCCTCAAAAACTGACTTTGCGGCACATTAAGTAGCCATCTGGGTAGATGGCAACTATTTAAGGAAATATAACTATTAGAATCAGTTGGTTTCATATAAGTGCATGTTTGAATCTTATCTTGACTGATAAATATGTCCAAATCTAGGAAATGTATTCTGTCGCTATTAGTGGTGGCAGTGAACTTCAAATAAAAATCATTTTTACTTATATCATCTAAAAATTGTTTTCAAGATTCTTCCCCCCCTTTCCATATAAAAATTACATCATCAATAAAACACAGCCATAGGGCCAGATCCGTGAGCAGCACGCCCCCCTGGAATATGTGGAGGTCTTCCCACGGCCCACAAGACTGTACCAGACTGCTGGGTGTAGTAGTGGTTCTCATGTTTAAAGGAATTATGTGTTAAAATAAAGAGAGCAAAATCCTTAATAAAATCCACAATGGTTGGAGAGAGGGTTTGTGCTTGATTCAAAAAGTAGCTAAGTGCTTCAGTGCCCTTATCATGTTGGATAACTGTATACAATGATGTTATGTCCAACGTGCCCAAAATAAAACTATTATCCCATTGTAGTTTGTCTAAAACCTGTAAGACATGTTGACTGTCTTTCAAGTAAGCTGGTAAACTTGGTACTATTTTTTGTAGATGGCAGTCAACAAAATGTGATAGATTTGAGGTTAGATTTCCAATCCCAGAAATAATAGGGCGACCTGGCGGATTTTTTAGATCCTTAAGGATCTTGGGTAAATGATAAAACATAGCAGTTCTGGGATGTGGGGTGTCTATATATTCAAACTCTTGCTTGCTTAATAGTTCGCTATTTAGTCCCCTAGTTAACAGATTCCTCAATTCAGTTACAGATGTGTCCATAGGGTCACTGTCCAACTTCTTATATGTTACTGAGTTGCCCAGAATCCGTTGTGACTCTCCTATATTGAGAGTAATCCATGATTAAAATCCCGCCACCTTTATCTGCTGGATGAATCACAATGTCCTTTTTCCGTTGTCATTATTGAATAACTTTTCACTCCTTGCTTGTAAGGTTGGTTTAAATTGAGAACATTTTTTATCACTAATTTTCTTCAGATCATGGATTACATTCTTTTGGAATGACTCAAATGCCTCAGAATATTCATTTAGTGGATTGAATTTTGATTTAGCTCTCAGATTTGTACAGTTAGATAATGTTTCTTCATTTTGTTGTGTGGACATTCTAGTGTCCAAAGGGGTCGTTTTAAGGAAATACTTCTTTAGCGCTAACTGGCGCATAAATTGTTTTATATCAATAAAGCTTGGAATTTATTAAATTTATTTGCTGGGGCAAAGTTCAATCCCTTCTTTAGTAATGACTCCTCGCTAGTTTTAAGTTCGTGGCTGCTAAGATTGAAGATTTTTTGGGTTTCATTACCTATTTCTTTTGATTTTTTTGGGGTGGAGAGTTTCTTCCCCCTACAGCCCCAGTTGCGTTTTTTCTGTGGGCCACTTGAAAAACGGATTTGTTCCTCTCCATTCATTTTGTTGTTAAATGTTACAGGTCTTGGCCTTATTATGTAACCATATTGATGTACTTGTTTCTGGTTCCATTACATCATTACTATTACTACTAGATGGTTCATTTATTATGTCCAAGATTTCATACTGGTTATGAATCAAAATTGGAATAGTATTGTTATGGGTATTACTGTAACTGACTGAGGTTGATTCGTATTCGAGATGGGCCAGCAGTTCTGGGGGTTGTAGAATCTTCAGGGTGGAGGGAGTAATCAGGCGTTTCTCCCTTGTCAGAAGGGGGGTATAATGAAGAGTCCATCCACTGACGTATTTAGGGAGACATCGCTACCCCCAATTTGGTCAATAGTTTCAAACTCTTGTTCATCTCTCTGATGTCTAGATGCATAATTAGGAACTGCATCTCGACCAATTTTACGGTTTTTCTTTTCAATAATTTTCTTCTCCTTATTATTTATACGGTTTTTGATACTACTAGAGAGCTTTCTAATTTCTGGATGGTTTTTGTAGGGGTTGATATCTTTGAAGATTTTAGAAATTTCACATTTGTTTGCCATAAGTTGTTTTTTCCTTTTATTTATAATGAAGGATACAGCCTGCTTAGAAAAGCCTCTTAATAGGGTATCCCATTCATTTAAAGTGGGTTCATCTCCTATGTCTCCTGGTAATGGTTTCTGGATGAGTAAACCTTTTGGGATGCAGCCATACACCAAATAGCGTTCTAATGTGACTACTTCCCTCAAATCTCTCATTTCTTTTAGTAGTAACTGCTCCAGTCGTTTTAGTGACTCCTTGGCAGAGTGTATGTTGTCCTCACTAAAATTATTGGGTAGTTTATTAAAAAGGTCTGGATATAATTAATACGATCCTTCCTATCTTCCCAAAAATCACTCATTTTGAGGGGATATGTATATTTTATGTTTAGTCAAATGTCAAGGGAGGAAACACGGTGGATATTTGAATTAGATACCTTGAAACCTAAAGGATTGAATAATGAGGTTGAACTATTCGCTTTTGACTGATTAATCAATTATTGCATACTGAGCCAAATGGTATTTAAAGTTAACAATGCAAGAGGAGCCATCCCTGACAAAGGAATCCGTAGCAATTCTGAAACACGTTGGATTTTTGGCTCCTTTTGCACACCGTAGCTGATCTGGGCACCACGTCACTGCGCGAGTCACGTGACCCGAATACGTCACGCAGGTCCTGCCAGCATTCACCGCCGACACCGGCGCTTCAGCGTCTGGCTAACTGAGCGCCCGCCACCGGCCAGGGTGGCGCTCTAGGACTCTTCTCCTCCTCGGATCAACTTAAAGGACCGTAAGATAAGTACTGGTATCTTACCATCATGGACTTTATATTATAATAAGCTGAAGGTACTGGACTCAGTTAGGGTGGACTGCTATCACCGTTTAGTTACTTCTCCGGCCCTACCAGCACTATCAGCATTTTAGCTCCACAGCCACTAACACCTCATTTGCTTATTTATTTGCTTGTTGGCCTAAATTCCTTGTTATGCAATGCACGATGGCACTCATAGCACTGTAGCGCTGTTTTTGAAGTATCTAGGATCCAGTACATATCAAGCACATATGCACTTTAAGATATCGTCTGTTTATTTGCACAAGTTGCTGAATTACATAGTCAGTGGGTGATACCTATAGGTATATTGTATTATGTTTTACTTTAATTTTAATCCTATTTCCTCCACCATGGGAGGCTTGTAAGTGCTTCTTTACTAGCATATTTATTATTTTTCCATTTAGTTTACCATATCGATTCCTCCTCTGACCTATCAACTGGCACTTTATATGTGAATATCTACTGCACTATCACAACTTGCTATATTGACCCTACGTCTGATTCATCAATCTACATGTGAATATCTACTACACTATTACTGGTATTTATTGTTCCTAATCAGTTTTTGTGTTTATATGCTTGAGTCACAGCGCGAGTGCTCTTTATTACTTTTCTTGTATTTGTAAGAAACCACTCCCTGATAATTTTCCTATTTCCCCCTTTTATTATCATGAAAAAGTCCACAAGGTCTGGCGTAATCCAAATGGAAGTCCCACAATGATCTTCGCCTTCTTCAACCAGTGTATGGAGCAGCAGCCACTGCCAAGTCTAGCTCTGTACACTGCATTTGAAATGAGGTGACGTCAATAAGGTCATTTCAATTTGGGGATTGTCATGGCCCTTACCAGCCAATTAATATCAGTACCCAGCTGTCAGGTTCACCTTGGCTGATTACCTAAAATAGAGGAGACCCCACTTCATTGTTTTGTGATCTCTCCCATCTTTAATAGCCAGAAAAGGCAAAGCAGACAACTTGGGGCTGGCTGATATTAATAGGCTCGGAAAGTCCATTGATATTGGCCCTTTCCTATCAATATAAGACCAGCTTATAGCCGTCTACTTTCCCTTGCCTGGTTATAAAAATATTGGAACCACACATAGCTTTTTTAAATTATTTATTTATTTTACACTGTCAGGCCGGTTCACAAGGTGCACAGACAATAACAGCCATGACATTACTTGGCATAGCTTTCATGAGACTGGAAGTGCCCGAAGCTATAATACTTATTGCCTGCGTTGTAGCCTTTAAACAAGTTTTATTAGGCTGTGAAACCAAGCAGTAACACGGTTGTACAGAAAGAAGTACTGTACAGTTCAGGTTCGCTAATCCCTATTGGTAATATGGATGAGAAAAAGTCACAGCAAGAGGAGGAGCAAATGAACATGACACAGGCATAACACATATTAACTATCTCATTAAACAGTATCTTGATGAGTGTAGCTTCCACTAACACACCCGTATATCTTCTATGTAAATACAAACAGGTTATTTTATCATACAAAACTGATATAATAAAGCTTTACTTTTCTAAAAATTAATCGTTATTGTAAAACTTATTTCTTACTTCTCTTGAATCTAGTACCAACTGTCTACTCCTCCTCTCCCTCCTCTTGCTGCCTCTCACTCTCTCTTGGCCTCATGGTGCAACTCCTTTGATATCGTGTTCCAGGGCATTAAATGCTAGCTCAAGTGGAGGTTCACCTATTGAGTATTCAGATAGTTGGCATCCACACTGCTACTGTGGACTGCCTTTCTGCACTGATAAAACCTCCTGACAATCTCACCTGTGTTACAATGATGGGACACTACTATTCTGCTGGTCAGCTTTGCCTTTGACCTTGTGACTTACCCATCTTTGCCACATCACTAGGACTCTGCAATTCTACTGATCAGAGCAGAAATGGACTCTGTGACAAACATATCTATTCTATATCACTTATTAAATCTTGTTTTACTGCTGTCAGCATTGCATTGGGCTTTCTGACAAACGTATCTTTACATATTAGTCAACTTTTAATTGGATTCTGCTGCAAAAACTTCGAGCCACAGCAACCTAATTTGTTCCATTTATGTCATCTTGCTGCTAGCGATCAGGAAAAAGATTTGCAGGACACTGGTCCAATAGCCACTGCAAATGTCCTTCTATCTGCCTTCCATTTAGTAGGTCTAACACAAAGTATTTGTTGTGATGCATAAAGTACATCAAACTGAACTTTGTCATCAGGAGAAAAAGGTAAATAATATCAATAAAATATATCGAGATAAAGACCAGTAGGAAGAGATTTGTAGGGCTTTTGTCAGGCAGCTGAGACTACCAATATGTCCTCTGGACTAGGGTACTGCAAATCTTTTGGGACAACTCTACTTTAGTCCATAAGTGGACCTTGCCATAGACTTTCCAGATGTACAATGGTTTACTACCATTTGATTGTGGTAGTTAGCTTCTCTACTATGTCTCAATTTGTCCTACTGTTTTGTGTGGAGACTGCAGGCACGTAGAATACAGTAACGGACTGTACACATACCAAGAGTGAAAGGGGTTTATTATATAGTAGAAACTCTAAGCAGGAAGAAAACAGAGGGATAATATTCCCTAATACAGCAAAATGTTAATGGGGATAACTTAAGGAACAGTGACAAGTAAAGCCGACAATACAATAAAATATAACTTATCACTCAGGTTCCAGTCACGGTTGAACTTCTGTCTGTGATTGGTGCTGCCTAGATTGCGTCGCAGTGGGGGTCTGTCACAATCCAGTCTGTCATGGTCTTTTGATGTTGACCATGTCCTCCCGTGGTCCTGACGATAGCGACGAATCCACGGGATCCTGATGCGAGTCTTGAGTCCAGCAGACAAGGTGATTAAGAGGGATCCGTCCTTATCCTCAGTGGTGAGTGTCTCAACACTATGGAGATTTGCAGTACTGCCCAAACACATTTCACAATGGGCAGCCCGCTTCACTGTGCCTAATCGACACATGCCTAAGTCCCATTCACAGACCTTGTCTCTCATGGTAAGTACTGTTAGCGGGGGCGGCTGTGGCAGCATTGTCGACTGTGTCACTGGTCTCAGCGAGGGCAGTGATGTCGGCTGGGACAGCAGTGTCTGAGCGGTAGTCAGACGATGATCTCCTGTCAAAGCGCTCTGCCGTCCCAGGCTCTGCCCTGCTCAGACGCTTCTCAGCTGATTTTACCTCACAAGCGTCCCGTGCCCCCGAAGTTCTTGCCCAAACTGTCTGGTCACTCGCGTGCTGCAGCTCTGTCCTCTTAGCCACGCCCCCTTTTCTCAACCACAGAGTACATTCTGGAGTCTCAAGTTTTCTACCCCGCAATATAGGTGACAGCCCCGACGGTTCCGGAACCTTCATGGAGGAGACCTGCCTGGTTAGTTCCTTCCCCTTACATTTTGACCTTTACTCATCTGTGCAGTTGGCCCGAGTTTTTTCAATTTTCTTGTTATTCCTGTTAAAATTATTTTGGATTGTTGAGTTCAAGTTGTTTCTAAAATCCATATAGTTCTGCAACATACTAAAAATATCTTTGGTAATCTCTTCAGCTTGCTATTGAAGGTATTGGACAAACAGAGAATTAATATTTTTAATGGAACAATATATTTAAGCATCCTCTAAAGCTCATCAGAACAACTGACCTTGACCAAATCTGTGAGATTATATGAAAATTTAATTTCTTCACTATCTTCAATCAAGAAATTTGTCTTCTTTTGCCTATTGTATTTAAGAGTTAACTTGCTGCTGCGGAAAGAGTTTGATAGACATCCATTACATATTGTTTGCAGGTTCAATCCAATTTGTATGTCTCTGTGGCAAGTGCTATGAAGATTGTTGATAAATGCTTTCACATTTGTCTGTTACTATGGAAGAGCTAAGAAGAATATGAATAAACATAGATGGTTAAAACTAACATCCTGTTGATAACTTTTGGATCTCCACTAAGAACATTGATCTTGGAACAACTTGCTCCAAGATTCATCCCACCAAGGACAGCATCTGCAAGGAGTTTGTCTGTTCTCCCAATGTTTGCATGGGTTTCCTCTGGTTACTCTGGTTTCCTCCCACATTCCTAAGACATACTGATAGGGAATTTAGATTGTG
The DNA here is from genome assembly GCF_039654945.1 of Dendrobates tinctorius. Lineage (NCBI taxonomy): Eukaryota > Metazoa > Chordata > Amphibia > Anura > Dendrobatidae > Dendrobates > Dendrobates tinctorius. Next base: position 12,985,538 of record NW_027361708.1, on the reverse strand, counting down.
AGCCCCATCGGGGACAGCGATGATAATGTCTGTACAGCGCTGCGGAATTTGTTGGCGTTATATAAATAAATAAATTATTATTATTATATTATCTGTTCATATTAAGTGATTGACTCTGATAAAAAGTTCCTCTAAATAGTACCAATCATTTCCAGGTTTCTCAATTTCATCTGGTGGTCCTCAACAAATGTTCAACTTCAATCTCAAGTCTTCTGTGTCAGTCAATGATCCCAGTATGGAAAAGGAAATGAATCAGATTTGAATTGCAAGAGAGTTCTCTGTCAGACTTTTCTGGAATGGGCTTTAAAAGGAGGGGTAGTGTTAACTCTTCTGGATTCAGCATCAGATGATACCTTCTCCTTCTGGCACAGGTTCTCTCTCTGTTGTTCCAGTTCTGCTGCTCCTGTTGCTGTCCAGCTACAACAGAATCCATTGTTTTATTTGCCGTTCCCTGCTACGCCAACACCACCTGACTGCAATGTATAATAGCTGTTCATTGAGTCCCATGGGTTTAGAGGCTCCACCTTACAAAATATGAAAAATTAGGCCAAAGATCTCCAGTCTCTCGCCATAAAAATTTAATTGGCGTGTTATAAAAAAATGACTTTAGTGTATTGTCAGTCTATAAAAAAGTGACCTCAGTGTGAGCAAGAACCTGTGCGATAAACGCTATGGTGAATGATGATAACAATCTCTTGTGAAGATTGTCAAATATGTCACGGCTATGTAAACAATATAAAATAAAGTATGTGATCCTATTTTCTGCACTTCATAACAGAATAAAGTGGCAGTAAAAATGCAAAGGTGAATGCGAAGCTGCTTCCATGCTTCCCAGCTTCTCAAAATTAAATTTAAGAAAAACAACCTGCTTGACGCTGTTTGCAGTTCTTCAGCGACGACGATTCTTACTAATAGAGCTTTGTATTTGTCTCACAAGATAGTGGATTAGAGACTGGAAGCAGGGACTCTCCAACCTAGCAGCTGGGAAAGGAGAATAATAAGCAATTATCTCTGCCATGAATGTCTTGTTGTGAAGTAACCTACTTGAGATAAAAGCTGCAACTCAAACATTGCTTGGTTAGTCAAGCGTTTTTTCCTTTGTGTACCTTTGCTAGAAGAACATCCAAGACCAGGGCAATTCTTCCTATATTCATGGCACGCCTCCCACATCAACATCAATATGCTACAGAGAAAGAGATGCCTGATCTCCTTGCAGCCGATGCTGGAAGCACAAGCAATTTATCCCAAATAAAAAAGACAGGGCGCTCTGCTTAGCTTGAAAATGTTATTGATACCTGGCATGGCGCATTGGAAGCAAACCAATTATAAGGGACAAAGACAGTACAGCAGATGCAGGCTGTTAATTACCTGAAAAGCATGTTGTGTTATTAATCCAGTTCACCGTGATAATTCATTTTGCATGGTCAGCGGTCACCTTGGACTTGTATGTGGCAAGAACAATATATTGTATATACATGCAGCCAATGGTTAGAAATGATCACATTGAAGAACAATCATACTTGATTACTTCAACGGATTTGGGTGCCAATATCTCCTTGCGCAAAATGCAGACAGAAGTATATGACATGGAATTGCCGAAAAATGATCATGCCATAGTTCATTGCTAAGAATTGAAGTTAAATTAAGTAGCAGGTCCTCTGTTGTCTACAACAAATCTTCATTATTGCCACTAGATCACATACAGAGCTCATCCCATGCACCTGATCATTTCCTAGGAGATAATGCCATCTGCTATAGACCAGAATGTTCAGGTAGGCATTATTTAGTCAGCTACTCCCTTCCAAATCATTACTTGGAAATATTATTGAACTGTCAGTTCACATTCTAATTTGCATTAGGCAGATGTGTTTTGGAATTTACTGTGATTTGGTTCCACATGCCAGCACTCTTAACATAAATTATTCTGTGAATATTTGAAGAAGTTAGATAAAATGAGGTTCAGAGATTTTCATTTCCGTGTAAGAGTTTGAGAATGCCAAATATTTAGTTTTTTTTATTGTGCTTTTTCTTATTTTGGAAAAGATCTGAGAATTTAATTTCATCCTGCCGACTTCTACTTCTCTTCAACTGTACTGTAAATCGTAATCAACAGGCCATGCGATATACATGTCTACTACTGTCATCATAGCAATATTGCACCCATGCCTCACATCTAACAAGTTAAATGTATTTATATCTACTTTTGGCACTGACAAAGTCAATACTAGGTTATTGTCACACTTGCGTGTGTAATGCAAGAAACTTGCACGAGTCTCTCGCGTCAATACCCGGCACTGCCGCCAGCACTTGAGACCGGAGTGTGCGGCTGCATAGAAATAGTGCCGGGTATTGATGCGAGAGACTTGCGTGGGTTTCTCGCATAACACATGCAAGTGTGACCCCGGCCTTAGAATTATTGTCTTAGCTGGGACCTGTTACACCATTTTTAAATGTGCTGGTCAGTTTTTCTGTTTGTAGCAAACTCCTATGACATGTTCACTCCTAATCCCATCAGCCTAAGGTGGTTTTAATTAGCTGGTTCCTGCCTGCCCTATAAATTGTAGACTTTTCAGCAAAGGAAAGTTGTCTTATCAGGTTCAGGGACTCAACAATTAGGTATGCCTTAAGCCCCCGCCACACATAGCGATCTGTTTGACAGCTCACCAGCGATCACGTAGCAACTCACCAGCGATCCTGTTAGGAGTGACGGAAGACACTAAATAAAAAATAAATAAAGTGCCTTCGCCACCCGGGGTCCACCGTGCGGTGGATGGAAAAACCTCTGCTAGAGAGGCAGAGCACAAGGCGGTAATGTGCACAGGGGTTAGACGGCACCCAGTGCACAAAAGCAAGCTCTGTTGTACTCACAGAGCTGCAGGCAAATAAGCTCAAATTAATCACTGAGTCTGTTCAGAGTCACAGACACACAGCGATATAGTCGCGGTATTCGCGGTCACAGGAGTAGCCTTAAACAGCAGGACTTCTCCGTCTAGACCTACCGTCAAATTAAATGTGAAGCGTCGCAACCGCCTATGCAGAGAAAGCTGCAACTGCAGCGTGGCAAGAACTGAGCCACTGGCAAGGTGCTGCAATAACGCTGGCGCAATACAGACGCTAAGCTGCTGAGCAAGATGGAGCATATGTGCGCTGGTGCTAGCGCTGCTACTGGCTGAACCCAAACACTCACACAATCGTATTATCAGAGGGAAGGGGTTTCGTAATAAGTCCAAGCATCCATCACCATACATACAGCAGCAAGTATGAAATACTAGCGCATGGCGGAACAGCCATGCGCGCTTTTTATACCAAACGGGACCTTCCGGAAGTCTCTAAGGCTCCAGGAGGAGCCAATAGGATTAGACACAGGACCTGAGCATGTGACTCCCGAACTCCAATCGTTCCATGAGCATGCTCAGTGGAGCGAACAGAGGACTTAGCCTCTGGAGAGAGTTGCGGCAAGGCACTCTCCTCTGCAATCTCCTCTACTGCAGATGAAACACAGGAGACTGCAGCATGTAAGGGTCTAGATTTCATCATAGGGAAGGAAGAAATCAGACTCCTAACATTACCCCCCCTCCTAGGGCCCCCTCCTCCCCGAGCCTTCCGAACCATCAACCTTTGCTCAAACTCACCCGAAAGCGAGCTTGTTGTCCTGGTAGGTGTTACAGTAAACCGGGACACCTGGAAGGCATCAGTGGAAGAAAAGTCACCAGGTTTCAACAGAGACACCTGGGAGATGGCGATGCAACTGAATGCCACCGCGAATCAGCGACCGTCACCACTCTCCACTTAGGAAGGTTAATCTGGGCACATGAAGTGCAAGCCTGGATAAATTTCTTAATATCCCGAGCTCTATGAGGCCACCAATACGCTCCGGCCAAGAGCTTCGAGATTTGTATGTAACCTCGATGTTGAGGCGCATGGGAAGCATGCGCCTATGCAAGAACTTGAGCCCTAAGATGAGGAGGGACAAAAGTCTCGGTGACCAGTTCAGATTCTGACCATTGCGGGGAGCTGGCTTCCGGAGAAACCGCACATACATGGGGACAACCGCAAATGGATTCCTGATCAGAGTCTGTGTTGAGATCAGTATGAGACACCTCCATGGGCTCAGGGAGTATATCCTCTGGCTCAGACAGCTCAGGAGGTACAAAAAATTTAGGAGCTGAGGCAGCTCTTTGCTTGGAGTGAGCCCTCTCCATACCGCGGTCTGAAAAACAGTGGTCGATACGTGAGGAGACGGAAATTAGCTCTTCCAAACTGGTGGGGATCGCTCTAGTGGAGAGCGCATGCTTCACGTGCTCTGCTAGACCTTGCCAAAAAATGGGGATAAGCGCTCTGTCGGACCATTCCAACTCGGACGCCAGTGTCCGAAAACGGACGGCATACTGGCTAACCGAGAGCGACCCATGAGTAAGGGCGAGCAGCTGCAGAGACGTATCATGCGTGACCCGAGGACCGAGAAATACTTGCTTGATGGCTGTTAGCAACTTGGCCGCAGTCCGAATCTCGAGGTCACCATGTTCCCATAGAGGTGTAGCCCATTCTAGAGCCTTGCCCGACAGTAGGGAGATAATGAAGGCCACCTTAGCCCACTCTGTAGGGAATTGCGCAGCCAGCAGCTCCAGGTGTATAGAGCACTGGCTGATGAAACCCCTGCAGGAGGCGCCATCCCCAGAGATTTTTTCGAGCAACGGGATCTGGGTAAATGTCGGCACAAGGGAGGACATGGACATATGCCCCACGGCATCTGTGAGTGCCTGAACAGCAGCATCTGTGGCCTGCGCAGCTGCGAGAGACCTCTCAAGGGTGGCCAAGCGAGCCTCGAGCTGTCGCACACACTGCACCAGTTGCTGCTGATCTGCCATCTCTAGCCAGACCCTGGCGCTAGTATTATGTTAGGAGTGGCGGAAGACACTAAATAAAAAATAAATAAAGTGCCTTCGCCACCCGGGGTCCACCGCACGGTGGATGGAAAAACGCTGCTAGAGAGGCAGAGCACAAGGCGGTAATGTGCACAAGGGTTAGATGGCACCGAGTGTACAAAAGCAAGCTCTGTTATATTCACAGAGCAGCAGGCAAATAAGCTCAAATTAAACGCTGAGTCTGTTCAGAGTCACAGACACACAGCGATATAGTCGCGGTATTCGTGGTCACAGGAGTAGCCTTAAACAGCAGGACTACTCCGTCTAGACCTACCGTCAAATGAAATGCGAAGCATCGCAACCGCGTACGCAGAGAAAGCTGCAACTGCAGTGTGGCAAGAACTGAGCCACTGGCAAGGCGCTGCAATAACGCTGGCGCAATACAGACGCTAAGATGCTGAGCAAGATGGAGCATATGCACGCTGGCACTAGCGCTGCTACTGGCTGAAACCAAACACTCACACAATCGTATTATCAGAGGGAAGGGGTTTCTTAATAAGTGCAAGCATCCATAACCATACATACAGCAGCAAGTATGAAATACTAGCGCATGGCGGAATAGCCATGCGCACTTTTTGTACCAACCGGGACCTTCCGGAAGTCTCCAAGGCTGCAGGAGGAGCCAAAAGGATTTGACACAGGACCTGAGCATGTGACTCCCGAACTCCAATGGGAGCTCGTCCCATGAGCATGCTCAGTGGAGGGAACAGAGGACTTAGCCTCTGGAGAGAGTTGCCGCAAGGCACTCTCGTCTGCAATCTCCTCTACCGCAGATGAAACGCAGGAGACTGCAGCATGTAAAGGTCTAGATTTCATCATAGGGAAGGAAGAAATCAGACTCCTAACAGATCCTGACAAGTTGATATCGTTGTCGGGATCGCTGGTGAGTCGCTATGTGTGACGGGGCCCTTAATGATGGCTCACATGTATTGGCCAATATTTCTTCCCAAAAGATATTGGAGGAAAATGGGGATGCGTCTTATAGTCCGGATGTCATCATCCAACATCTCATTCTGCACATGTGGCCATTTTCCTGGAGACCACAGCATTACAGCAATGGAAGTGCGGGGACTCCGGTCTTGCACAAAATGTCGGCGGAGCCCCCGCACCACCGATCATCTCCAAAACTTCCCTGCATCAGCCTGGGATGAATGTGTGGGTGCTCCAGGATTTCACAAAATGCCAGCAGAGCACCTGCACCACCGAGCATCTGCGAAACTGCCACACATCAGCCTGGGATGGATGTGTTGGGGGTTTTACAAAATAGCGGTGCCTCCATACCACCAAACCTGCCACACCAGCCTCGGGTGAATCAGGTCATCGCCGAACCACCAAACACCTCCTTTGACCCTACTCCACCAGCCTTCCTGATCACATCCTACCTCCCCGGTAAGCTGAATAATTCAGACTGTAAGACGGACCCTCATTTGACACAATAATTTTTTTCCCTATTTTTGTTCTGAAAATTTGGGGTGCGTCTTATGATCCGGTGTGTCTTAAAGTACGAAAAATATGGTAACTTTACTATTTTGTTTTGTGGCATTAGTTGCCATTTTTGGAACCAAATTCTTCAAAAAGGAGCATTCCTCTCTGGAATTTGGCACAAAGTAAAAACTTTTTTTGTGTTATCTGTTTTTGTGACTCTTTGGCACCAAAAGGTTATCGTTAGTGATTCATAATGCTATTTGTGTCTTTTTGAAGTCTATTTTATATGTGCTAACTAGTGTTGAGCATTCCGATACCGCAAGTATCGGGTATCGGCCGATACTTGCTGTATCGGAATTCCGATACCGACTTCCGATATTTTTTCAATATCGGAATTCGGCATCGGAATCGGAAGTTCAGTTGATTGACAGCCTGACGTCATCATGATGCGCGGTGTGTGCGCATCATGATGCGCCGTCATTTCGGGCCTTCCGGGGGTCTCTGCCGGCCTGCCGGGGGGCTGTGCCGGCCTGCCGGGGGGCTGTGTGGACTGCCCGGGGTCTGTACCGGCCTGCCGGGGGGCTGTGCCGGCCTGCCGGTGGTCTGTGCACCCTGTGGGGGTCTGTACCGGCCTGCCGGGGGGCTGTGCCGGCCTGCCGGTGGTCTGTGCACCCTGTGGGGGTCTGTACCGGCCTGCCGGGGGGCTGTGCTGGCCTGCCGGTGGTCTGTGCACCCTGTGGGGGTCTGTACCGGCCTGCCGGGGGGCTGTGCCGGCCTGCCGGTGGTCTGTGCACCCTGTGGGGGTCTGTACCGGCCTGCCGGGGGGCTGTGCCGGCCTGCCGGGGGGCTGTGCTGATGTCCGGGGGTCTGTGCAAGCATCGTCCGATGGGACTACAAGTCCCATCTGGCGATGCCTGCTACCATGACAGTGATTGACACATTAGCCAATGATGGGACAGTAGTAGTCCCATCATCCGGCTAATGTGTTAAATGTTAAAAAAAAAAAAAAAAAAAAATACTACATACATACTACATGCATGCTACATACATACTACATGCTACATACATACTACATATATACTACATACATACTACATACATGCTACATACATGCTACATACATGCTGCATGCTACATACATACTACATACATGCTACATACATACTACATGCATGCTACATACATACTACATGCATGCTACATACATACTACATGCATGCTACATACATACTACATGCTACATACATACCACATACATACTACATACATACTACATACTACATATATACTACATGCATGCTACATACATACTACATGCTACATACATACCACATACATACTACATACATGCTACATGCTACATACATACTACATATATACTACATACATACTACATACATACTACATGCATGCTACATACATACTACATACATACTACATGCATGCTACATACATACTACATGCATGCTACATACATACTACATGCTACATACATACCACATACATACTACATACATACTACATACATACTACATGCTACATACATACTACATATATACTACATGCATGCTACATACATACTACATGCTACATACATACCACATACATACTACATACATGCTACATACATACTACATATATACTACATGCATGCTACATACATACTGCATGCTACATGCATGCTACATACATACTACATACATACTACATGCTACATACATACCACATATATACTACATACATACAATACATTCATACAATACATACATAGACATACAGTACATATAACATAGAGTAACATACTTACCAATACTTGTCACATTGTTCCCCGAAGCCATTGTCTTTTCCGGAATAAATATTAACATAACAAACCACAAAAATACTCACCCACGATCCGAAGCAGTCCACGAGTGTGTCCCACGACGATCTTGGGTAGAGAACGGCAGCATCAGATGATGCTGCCGTTCTCTACGGGCTGCAGGAATCCAATGACGGAAGGTAGGTATCCTTCCGCACTGTATTCCTCTGCCACTTAAAAAAAAAAAAGTCCCTAGTCTCACTTTATGCCATTGCTGCGTGGGAATTTCCCACACAGCAATGGCATAAAGTGAGACTAGGGACTTTCTTTTTTTTTAAGTGGCGGAGGAATACAGTGCGGAAGGATACCTACCTTCCGTCATTGGATTCCTGCAGCCCGTAGAGAACGGCAGCAACAGCTGATGCTGCAGTTCTCTACCCAAGATCGTCGTGGGACACACTCGTGGACTGCTTCGGATCGTGGGTGAGTATTTTTGTGGTTTGTTATGTTAATATTTATTCCGGAAAAGACAATGGCTTCGGGGAACAATGTGACAAGTATTGGTAAGTATGTTACTCTATGTTATATGTACTGTATGTCTATGTATGTATTGTATGAATGTATTGTATGTATGTAGTATATATGTGGTATGTATGTAGCATGTAGTATGTATGTAGTATGTATGTAGCATGCATGTAGCATGCAGTATGTATGTAGCATGCATGTAGTATATATGTAGTATGTATGTAGCATGCATGTAGTATATACACTCACTGGCCACTTTATTAGGTACACCATGCTAGTAAGGGGTTGGACCCCCTTTTGCCTTCAGAACTGCCTCAATTCTTCATGGCAGAGATTCAACAAGGTGCTGGAAGCATTCCTCAGAGATTTTGGACCATATTGACATGATGGCATCACACAGTTGGCGCAGATTTGTCGGCTGCACATCCCTGATGCGAATCTCCCGTTCCACCACATCCCAAAGATGCTCTATTGGATTGAGATCTGGTGACTGAGGAGGCCATTTGAGTACAGTAAACTCATTGTCATGTTCAAGAAACCAATCTGAGATGATTCGAGCTTTATGACATGGCGCATTATCCTGCTGAAAGTAGCCATCAGATGTTGGGTACATTGTGGTCATAAAGGGATGGACATGGTCAGCAACAATACTCAGGTAGGCTGTGGCGTTGCAACGATGCTCAATTGGTACCAAGGGGCCCAAAGAGTTCCCAGAAAAAATTCCCCACACCATGACACCACCACCACCAGCCTGAACCGTTGATACAAGGCAGGATGGATCCATGCTTTCATGTTGTTTACACCAAATTCTGACCCTACCATCCGAATGTCGCAGCAGAAATCGAGACTCATCAGACCAGGCAACGTTTTTCCAATCTTCTACTGTCCAATTTCGATGAGCTTGTGCAAATTGTAGCCTCAGTTTCCTGTTCTTAGCTGAGAGGAGTGGTACCCAGTGTGGTCTTCTGCTGCTGTAGCCCATCTGCCTCAAAGTTCGACGCACTGTGCGTTCAGAGATGCTCTTCTGCCTACCTTGGTTGTAACGGGTGGCAATTTGAGTCACTGTTGCCTTTCTATCAGCTCGAACCAGTCTGCCCATTCTCCTCTGACCTCTGGCATCAACATGGCATTTCCGGCCACAGAACTGCCGCTCACTGGATTTTTTTTCTTTTTCGGACCATTCTCTGTAAACCCTAGAGATGGTTGTGCGTGAAAATCCCAGTAGATCAGCAGTTTCTGAAATTCTCAGACCAGCCCTTCTGGCACCAACAATCATGCCACGTTCAAAGGCACTCAAATCACCTTTCTTCCCCATACTGATGCTCGGTTTGAACTGCAGGAGATTGTCTTGACCATGTCTACATGCCTAAATGCACTGAGTTGCCGCCATGTGATTGGCTGATTAGAAATTAAGTCTTAACACACAGTTGGACAGGTGTACCTAATAAAGTGGCCAGTGAGTGTATGTATGAATGTATGTAGCATGTAGTATGTATGTAGTATGTATGTGGTATGTATGTAGCATGTAGTATGCATGTAGTATGTATGTAGTATGTATGTAGTATATACACTCACTGGCCACTTTATTAGGTACACCTGTCCAACTGTGTGTTAAGACTTAATTTCTAATCAGCCAATCACATGGCGGCAACTCAGTGCATTTAGGCATGTAGACATGGTCAAGACAATCTCCTGCAGTTCAAACCGAGCATCAGTATGGGGAAGAAAGGTGATTTGAGTGCCTTTGAACGTGGCATGATTGTTGGTGCCAGAAGGGCTGGTCTGAGTATTTCAGAAACTGCTGATCTACTGGGATTTTCACGCACAACCATCTCTAGGGTTTACAGAGAATGGTCCGAAAAAGAAAAAAAATCCAGTGAGCGGCAGTTCTGTGGCCGGAAATGCCTTGTTGATGCCAGAGGTCAGAGGAGAATGGGCATACTGGTTCGAGCTGATAGAAAGGCAACAGTGACTCAAATTGCCACCCGTTACAACCAAGGTAGGCAGAAGAGCATCTCTGAACGCACAGTGCGTCGAACTTTGAGGCAGATGGGCTACAGCAGCAGAAGACCACACTGGGTACCACTCCTCTCAGCTAAGAACAGGCATCTGATGGCTACTTTCAGCAGGATAATGCGCCATGTCATAAAGCTCGATTCATCTCAGATTGGTTTCTTGAACATGACAATGAGTTCACTGTACTCAAATGGCCTCCTCAGTCACCAGATCTCAATCCAATAGAGCATCTTTGGGATGTGGTGGAACGGGAGATTCGCATCAGGGATGTGCAGCTGACAAATCTGCGCCAACTGTGTGATGCCATCATGTCAATATGGTCCAAAATCTCTGAGGAATGCTTCCAGCACCTTGTTGAATCTCTGCCACGAAGAATTGAGGCAGTTCTGAAGGCAAAAGGGGGTCCAACCCGTTACTAGCATGGTGTACCTAATAAAGTGGCCAGTGAGTGTATGTAGTATGTATGTAGCATGTAGTATGTATGTAGCATGCATGTAGTATATATGTAGTATATATGTAGCATGTAGCATGTATGTAGTATGTATGTGGTATGTATGTAGCATGTAGTATGTATGTAGCATGCATGTAGTATATATGTAGTATGTATGTAGCATGTAGTATGTATGTAGCATGCATGTAGTATATATGTAGTATGTATGTAGCATGTAGTATGTATGTAGCATGCATGTAGTATATATGTAGTATGTAGCATGTAGTATGTATGTAGCATGCATGTAGTATATATGTAGTATGTAGCATGTAGTATGTATGTAGCATGCATGTAGTATGTATGTGGTATGTATGTAGCATGTACTATGTATGTAGCATGCATGTAGTATATATGTGTTATGTATGTAGCATGCATGTAGCATGCATGTAGTATGTATGTAGTATATATGTGGTATGTATGTAGCATGTAGCATGCATGTAGCATGCATGTAGTATGTATGTAGTATATATGTGGTATGTATGTAGCATGTAGTATGTATGTAGCATGCAGTATGTATGTAGCATACATGTAGTATGTATGTAGCATGCATGTAGTATGTATGTAGTATGTATGTAGTATATATGTAGTATGTATGTTGCATGTAGTATTTATGTAGTATGAATGTAGCATGTATGTAGTATGCATGTTGTATGTATGTAGCATGTAATTTTTTTTTTTTTTTTTTTTACATTCAACACATTAGCCGGATGATAGGACTATTACTGTCCCATCATTGGCTAATGTGTCAATCATTGTCATGGTAGCAGGCATCGCCCGATGGGACTTGTAGTCCCATCGGACGATGCCTGCACAGACCCCCGAAGCCGGCACAGCCCCCCGGCAGGCCGGCACAGCCCCCCGGAGCCTGCACAGACCACCGGCAGGCCGGCACAGCCCCCCGGCAGGCCGGCACAGCCCCCCGGCAGGCCGACACAGCCCCCCGGCAGGCCGGCACAGCCCACCGGAGCCTGCACAGACCACCGGCAGGCCGGCACAGCCCCCCGGCAGGCCGGCACAGACCACCGGAGCCTGCACAGACCCCCTAGCAGGCCGGCACAGCCCCCCGAAAGGCCCGTACAGACCCCAGAGAGGCTGTACAAGGGCAGGAAAGGGTTTTTCTTATTCCGATACCGGAAGTCCCATAGACTTGAATGGGACTTCCGGTATCGGAATCGGCGATACCGATACTTTTTTTAAAGATCGGCCGATACCATCCGATACGATACTTTGAAGTATCGGACGGTATCGCTCAACTCTAGTGCTAACTAGTGATGAGCTAAGGTGTTATCCAAGCATGCTCGGGTGATAAACGAGTGACTTTGGTGTGCTCGAATAATATGTTCGAGTCCTCATGGCTGCATGTCTTAAGCCTGTTAGTCAGCTGCAACACATGCGTTGATTGTCTAACAAACTGGACATCCCTGCATTTGTTGCGGCTGTCGAACAGCCACAAGACATGCAGCCATGGGAACTCATACACATTTTTTGAGCACGCCAAAGACATTCTGTTAGCACCTGAGCATGCTTGGAGGACACCTTACTCAGAGCATAGTCATTCATCACTAGTTAGCACATATAAAATAGACTTGTAAAGGGCAGAAATAGATTAATGAATTGGGTGCAAACAAAAAAAAGGTGCAAAACACATGAGACTAGACAAAAACAGTTGCAAAGGCAATGATGAATTGTAGACACATATTTTAATATCTCATGGATGGAGTCAGAATATTCTTGTTGCCATCAGTCATTAGAAGAGGAGGTTAAGAAGTTAGATACTTACCACATACGGTTTTAGTTTTCTTATATATAAACAAGGTAGGATAACTAAGCTCTCTCCATTCAAGGCTTCTGTTCTTTATTCTTCTGCTGCATATTCAGTCAGGCACCATCACTGCCAGTACTTTATCTGTTCCACTTCACAGGTTTCCAATTGTTTCTTTTGCAGTTAGATACACCTGCTAATGTGTATAAAAATTGTAATTGCTGCATTTGTGCTGTGCTGTGATTGAAATGAGACAGAGATGCGACATACTGTATAGCAAATATTGGAATGCTGCATGCAATGCAGATCAATATATTTTTGTTAGAGGTGCCCAAGGTCATTTGCACCTAGTAGAATGCCACAAATAGTAGTTTAGAGGGCATAGGTCTTTCTCATTAAGAACAATGGCTTTGCTGTGCTCCCTGCTTTCCAGCTTCCTAGGAGGCGATCTTCTCCTGATTGATTGACAATTTGAAACAGTGACACGGTTTCGCTGCTGGCCCAAACTATGTGCTCTCTGACACTGAAAGCTTTGCCTCTTCAGCATTGGAGGAACATATGGAAACTTAAACTGCTTGAATCCAGAAAAGAAGCGCTCTAATTTGTGCTATTATCCCATATTTTGGTTCAGATGAAGGATATTAAACCCCCTAAGAGAGGAAGCATCACCCCTAAGAGTAATTGCAAATATATTAAAAAAAGAGGGATAAAGAGGTGCTTATTCCTATGACAGAACATTGAGCACTCCATAATAATGACATATAGCCGCCATATGGTTGAAGGTTTCCTAGAGCAAAGGGGAGAAACAAGGCTTATTGCTTAATGTGAAGATTGCCACAGAGATTCTGCATGTTCATGCATATGAGTGAAGAGGTTTGTCTTCAAAGAAACAGCGCGAAGACTTGTACCTGAGTGAGGGACTCATACACAGTAACTTTGTTAGTAAGTCATGGTGGAAGTGTGCAAGTTTGCCAGATTTGCTACATGTGAAATTATTTTTAGCCACCAGGCATGTTTTCATTTAAAGAACTCTGTAATCATTAAGTTTGTTGCCTCTTTGTGAGTAAAAGCAATTTGAACTGTCCATAGTCTTCAATGGAATTATTTCCGCCATACTCGTGTGGGAACACCAAAACAATACTTTCACTGAGGCTGTTTATCATTAGTAGAAGTTATACAGATCAAAGGCTAGGGGCTTTGGATTACTCCTTCACCCTCCCCGACTGTGAATGGGCAATTAAAGCAGGATATTTGTAGAAGAAAAGACATGTAGTGTGTACACAGTATAAATAACAGGTAGCTGTCAATGTTGCAGGCTGGCATGGCAGAGACACAGGGCTGTCTGGCACGCAGATGCAGCTACACAGGGCAGGCTGGCACGGCAGAGACACAGAGCAGGCAAGAGTGGTATATGAAGGAACAGGTAGAGACCTGTTCACACAGCAGGTGCAGGTACGGGAGCAGGCAGAACGGAGTGGAGTATGACAGAACAGGTTTGGACCTGTTCACACAGGAGGTGTAGGTACAGATATAGGCAGGAAGGAGTGGAGTATGATGGAACAGGTTTGGACCTGTTTACACAGGTGGTGGCGGGTACAGATATAGGCAGGAAGGAGTGGAGTTTGATGGAACAGGTTTGGACCCATTCACGCAGGAGGTACAGGTATGGGTACAGACAGGAAAGAGTGGAGTATGAAGAAACAGGTAGAGACCTGTTCACACAGGAGGAGCAGGTACGGGTACAGACAGGAAAGAGTGGAGTATGAAGGAACAGGTTTGGACCTGCTCACACAGGAGGAGAACCCCAAGGCTGCAGAGAAGAGCTGGAGAGCAGCAAGAGGTTCTGCAGCAGCAGAAGCAGGACAAAGTAGAATCGCAAGAGAGCGGAACACAAGCAGAGTCGCAAGAGTGCGGAACACAAGCAGACAGGGAGGACACAAGGAAAGACACAGCAGGGAAAGAAGCCAAAGACAGGGACACAGGCAGACAGAGACAGGACAGAGTTCAGACAAGGTAACAATGTGAGACAAGGAACAGGACCAAAGACACAGGGCCAGAGAGCACACAGATACAAAGCTAGGCTAGGAGCAACAGCACAGGGACCAGGAAATACTTCCTCATGGAGGGCAGCCAGACAGGTACAAGGCAAGGCTGGGAAAAAGACACAGAAACCAGGATATTCTGCCTCCTGGAGGGCAGACAGAGGGTACCAAGCAAAGCTAGGAGTACGACCTCCAGAGAGGGAGAAACACAGAGCAAGACCTGGCAGATCAGTAGCAAGACTGTTGTGAATTCACTTTCTGGCCTACCTCTGGTTAGTAGTGAAGGTAGTGGAGCTGGTTATATTGACAGAGGGGTCGCAAGTTCTCTTTCCGGGCTCCCTCTGGTGGTTACTGGAGGTAATAGAGCTGATCTAATTAACAGAGGCCTGCCACCTGATAATGAGGAGGATGACTCGAGATCTGGAGTTTCTGACTGGATTTAAGACAGCCGACTCCCTCTATCCCTGCTGGGGTTTTTTTCCTGCCTCCTGAGGTCTTAGTTTCCAGCTCAGTCCCTGCATGCTCAGCTAAGTGTTCTTTTGCTATTGTTCACATTTGATCTGGTTTTGTCTATTTCAGTTTTGTGTGGTCAGCCAGCTCCGGCTGGGGCTGTGCTGAATTTCCATCCTTATGTTACTGCTTGTGCCAGTTTGTTTTTGTCCCTTATTAGATTGGCCTCTTTTTGCTCTGCTTCAGAATATACCAGAGTGCTGATATTGTGGGCGAAGTCTAGTGACTTCAGTATTTTTCTATCAGACGTGTTGGGCATTTTTTGCAGGGTTTTTTGCGTGATTGCAGACAGAGTCTTTGCTTTCCTGTCCTGTCTAGTTAGTGTAGGCCCCATTGTTTGCTCAGTCTATTTTCCTAGCTGCGCTTGTGTTTTCATCTTGTCTCACTGACAATATATGTTTGGGGGCTATCTATTCCTTTGGGGTCTGCTCTGGGGCAGTTTAGATTTCCCCTTTCTTGCTTTAGGCTTATTTAGTTCTCCGGCGGTGTTGAGGCATTTAGGATCATCGTAGGTATGCTCCACAGCTACTGCTAGTTGTGTGGATAGGATCAGGGGTCTGCAATCCGCTTAGTTACCAACCTGTCCAGTTTTCTGTGGCTTAGCTTGGTCTTGCTTTCCTGCTCGGTGACCCAATCACAGCAAAAGACACTAACTGAGTTAACACATTGCACAGGCAAGGTTCCAGTGGGTGGAGCTGCCCTAAAGACTAGAGGGCTCTTGGAAATTGGTCACGGACACATTAGACAGGTGCACCCTGACTCCATAAGGACCAGAGAGTTCTGACGCCGCCCCCCTATGCACACAGCCAGGAAATATGCACAGAGCAGACAGGAGAAAGAGCATGGAGCTGGCAGCAGACAGAAATCCCAGCATGGCCTGGAGCAGTTAGAAAGTTGGTGAGTGGGGAATGGGAGGCCATGCAGCGATGCCAGCAGGGTTGTTACATTCTTAAACTAACACATAATCACCCAAACACCCCACATTCCAATTTCTAAAGGATTTTATCATTTACAGGACTTAATAAAAACAGAGATGAAAGTACAGCACACAGCAAGTTTTTTAGCACTTTATCTATCCTTTTTCTATGATAAAAGGATTGGAACATATACCTTCAAGCTTGCCAACATATTGTAAATCTGCTCAGCAGGAAAATGAATATCTGGATGCAAAGCACATATATCATTAGCATCCTACATGATCCCAATTTCTTTTTTTTTACATTAGATTGAATAAAAATATCACACTGTGTGTATGTCTTAACCCATATGCTCTGTTAGTATTGGCAATAAACTTGTACTGTTCTAGTCAACATGATCCAACCTATTTTTATAGACAAGCAATAAAATGCTCTGATGCTCGTTTTGAGTAACAAGTATAATAGGTGTCCATGGTAAAACCCAGCATTTTCCCCGCAGACCCTACAAAGAGGTCTTGGGAGCAGTGAAAATGTGGAAATGGATAGAAAAGTTCTGAATGGAAGGAGATCAGCATGGGGAAGACTCACGGAAGCATATATGACTCCCAGATCACTGCTGAGAACAATGGTGTCACACTTTTACTCCACTTTAAGGACTGACAGTAAAACATTAAAAATTGATGAGAAATCAGAGTTTAAAAGAAAAAATGAAACATTTTTTCACGTATAATGACTGTTATATAAGGCAAAATGTTAACAGGAATTTTAAAAAAAATTATAGTTTAAGTAAACCAAAATTGAATTTTCTTTTTAATTTGAAATTTCAGTGTAATTTATAAAGGAAGCAATAAGTGCCAAAAATTAAGGACTCTGATACACCGTGTATTAGATATAAAGGAGGGCCTCATACACATTCTGTTCAAACTCTCATGTAGTGGTACACCTAGACTCATAAAAATGCATTAAGTCCATTATCCTATCCTGCCAAAAATATCTAACAGGGTCATCTACACACCACTAACCTCTTCCCGACATGCAACATGCATGACCTCTCTGCGGGAGCTGCATTCCCGCAAACAGAAGTAGATGTAAGGTGGCATGATCATGCAGCCACACGCTGAGCGCCGTGGTGATTGGTTGCGGGAGAACTGACACCCCACAGCAATGGCCATGATTGGTGTTAGCACTGATCACGGGCATATAACCCTCCGAAAAACTGCTGTCAGTAATGACAGCGACATAGAGGAGAATCGCGCATGGAATGAGTTCTCTGTGCTATTCCATCAGGACAACACAATGCGATAACATTGTCCCGATGGTCTCCATGGAGACTTTCAGCCTCAAGATGGCAGCGGTTTCCTTAAGAGAAGGTTGCATGTCAGTGGCTGCTCAGAACAGGACTTGAGATGCCTCTTTCCCTGCCTCTCAGACACTGCTCTGATGCCCTGTAGTGCAGATGCTTTTCAGAACATCAGATCGGGGATGTGATGATATATAGTAATGTCCTATACTAACACAATGTAAAAAGTAAAAAAAAATTAAAAAGTGTAAAAATATTTTAAAAAGTCCCCAAAGAAAGAAAAATGAAACAAATATTTTTCCAATAAATACATTTATTTATGTAAATGATAAAATAAACAATAAAAGTTCACATATTTGACACTGCCGCATCTGTAACGACCTGCTTTACAAAACTATCCCACTAGCTAACCCCTTCACTGTGAGCACTGTACAAAATAATGATGCCACTGAACAAAAAGTGCAATAAAACGCAATCAAAAATACAAATGTAAATAAAATTGTTACTGCTGAAAACATGATCTTGTCCCACAAAAAACAAGCTGTCACACAGCTACATCAGCAGAATAATAAAAAAGTTATAGCATTCAGAATAAAACGATACAAAAATAATTATTTTTCCTATAGAATAGTTTTTATTGTGTAAAAACATAAAAACATAAAAAAAATATAAATTGGGTATTGTACTGACCTGAAGAATAAAGTTGCCTTACCAGTTTTACCACATGTGGAATGGTGTTAAAAAAACAAAATAAAAAGCAATTCCTTAATTGCTGGTGTTTGTTCATTCTGTCTCCCAAAAATCAGAATAGAAAGCGATCAAAAAATATTATGTGCCCGAAAATGGTACCAATAAAAATGTAAGCTCGTCCCGCAAAAAACAAGCAATAACATGACTGTGTTGGAACAAATATGGAAACATTACAGCTCTCAAAATATGGTGATGCATAAACTAGTTTTGGCAATAAAAAGCGTCTTTTAGTGTGTGACAGCAGCCAAACATAAAACCCCTTTATAAATCTGGCATCGCTGTAATCGCACCAAAATGAAAAATAAGGTCGCCTAATCACTTATATCGCACGAGGAAAGGTATAAAAAATAAACAAAGCCAATTCTTTATATGCTGTAGATTTTTTCATTATGACTCCCAAAGACCGCAGTAAGGCTCGCTGCATTCAGAGGTGCAGCAAAGGGCCGCCACTAAGCTCCACCCCTGGCCACGCCTCCTTCGGTCAGCTCCTCCTCTCATCGCATGACGCTGCATGCGATCAGCGTACCCTATAGTTAGCTTTGGGTACATTGGCCGTGCGCTGGGCTGATTTTGCCAGCGTTTGCGCCCTTTTGGAGCTGCGCCGAGCGCACAAAAATGCAACACAGTGTATCCAATGCTAACTATAGGGTACACTGATCACATGCAGTGTCATGCGATCAGAGGAGGAGCTGACCGGAGGAGGAGCTTCCTGGGGCAGAACTTAGCAGTGGCCCTGCGCTGCGCCTCGGAATGCAAATTTGAAAGTAGCCTTACACTGGGGTTTCCATGTAAATCTCTGAAATACTTGATTCAGACAGAACCTCAGGCAGAAATTTTCTTTTAATGAGGCAGATGCAGGCACTGTAGACGCCTGCGGACCTGAGTTCCGGGGGTGTCCGTCTTTTTAGGATTGCATAAAAGTGCCATTGGACGCAGTTTTGTGCACTTCTGAGAAGAACAATGCTGCTGAGCAGAGGTCAAACAGAGTCCAAAGTAACTCTGCTGCCTTATTATATTGAATGGATCCATTGGGGGTTTCACTAGGAGATTTAGATGGAAACCTCGATGTAAGTGTTCAGCGTAGATCAGCGGATAAATATGATCATAAATGTTATGTAAAATGTTCCCAATAAAAGCGTCAACTCAATCCACAAAAAAGCAAGCCCTCACTTAGGTCCATCTTCTGTTAATGGAAAAATAGGGGCTTCCACGCTACCGGTAGCACAAAAGCTTTGGAAAAGTGAAATGGCTCCTCACCCCCAAAAAGAAATTCAGAAAATTCTCCACTCCCAAATCCAAATACCCCCCCCCTTCTAAGCTCCATCTTGCCTAAAACATATTTAGTGCCAACATGTTTGCCATTTCTGTAATGATGAGCGCCCACCTAATTTAAAGGTGCACGTCTCCAGAAGCATGAGCTGGTCATAATGTACTGGTTACTACAACAGCAATTTGCAATTTTCACTCAGAAAAATCCAATGCTGCTTGTTTCTGGAAAACATTCATGGAGTAAAAATTGTCAATAGATCTGTAGATAAATTCCCAAAAGGTTATAATTTCCAAAAATAGGTTCACTTGAGGGGGTATCTGCTTTTCTAGAACTTAGGGGCTGTTTATTTGGAATCTGCAAACTATTCTAGGAAAATCTGCATTCCAGGAAGCAAATAGTCCTCCATCTCTCCCGAATCTCTCTGTATGGCTAAGTAGTACTGTACAGCCACATATAGGGTATTGCCACGCTCAGTAGAGATTGTGGGACAAATTTTGGTGCCATTTTTACCCCTTTCCCAGTATGAAAATGTAAAACTTGGGGCTAACACACAATCTTGGTGGTAAAAATGTAAAATATTTTATCTTCACTACTCAAGTGTTACAGTTGTATTGACTGCTCAATGGTATAAAAGTCTGTGACACATCTGTGGTGTCCACATGATCACTGCACCCCTAGATGAATTCATTGAGCAGGAAAATCTGCACTATAATATGGCGCTACATCCCTTCTGAGCTTTGCACTGTGCCTCAAAAGTAGTTTTTGATGACATATGGGGTATCAGTGAACTCAGGAAAAATTGCACAACAAATTTTGGGGTCAATTTTCTTCAGTTACCCTTGTGAAAATACATTTGAAGCTATAAAAAATTTTGCGGGAAAAATGTGATTTTTTTATTTTCACAACTTAACGTTATAAACTTCTGTGAAGCACCTGTGGGTTCAAGGTGTTCAATACACATCTAGATAAGGTCCCAATGGGGTCTAGTTTCCAAAATGGTGTCAATTGTGGGGGATTTCCACTGTTTAGGCACATCAGGGTCTCTCCAAACGCGACATGGTGTCCGCTAACTACTGCAAATTTTGCAGTCAAATGGCACTCCTTCCCTTCCAAGCCCTGCCGTGTGCCCAACAGTTATTTTCTGCCACAAATTGGGTATCTGCGCACTCAGGAAAATTGGCACAACAAACTGTATGGAGCAATATCTCCTGTTACCCATAAAAATGCAAAATTTGGAGCTATATAAGATTTATCTTAGAAAAATGTGATTTTTTTTATTTTCATGGCTTAACGTTATAAACTTCTGGGATATTTTAAAAACTGGCCTATACTACAGTAGGGAGGAGAACCCCCGCAGAGTGTCCGGGCCAGAACCAAGGGGACCGCCATCTGAGTTCCTAAGGAAACAGTACCCGGGGAGCAGAGAAGGAGAGTGGACTGCTGAGAGTGACAGGACAGCAAGGGGAGGGGTGAGTATGCAAGGGACAGGGAGCGCGCAGGGGTGTCAATTGGTGATACGTCAGACACGGAGCAGGAGGCGGAGGGGGCATGAGCGAATGAGGAGGACACAGACAGTTCAGAGAGGAGACCAGCAGCAGAGGGTAGATATGCAGGGGCCCTCAGGAGAGAGGCGCCGAGCTTACCGACAGGGGACTGCCTCTTCACCCCAATCCTGGATCACGATCTGCCCTCAGTCATCCTCTGCCATTACCGTTGAGCCTGAGCCCACCGCGGCCTGTCCGCTGCCCCTCCCGGCCACTGCCGTCCCACTTCAGCCCGCGGTTGCAGCCTGCCTGCTGCCACCTGTGGATGCTGCCGTGTCACTACAGCTCGTGGTTGTGGCCTGTATATCACCTCTCACAGCCGCCTTTGCCTGCTGCAGTCGGCAGTTGGGGCCTGTTTCTCGTCAACAGAGACACTCTGCACACAGCCTCAGGCTGTGCGCGTGGCCAGTAAACCGCCACTCTTAAAGACTGCAACCTTTGATAAGGTTTTACAGATTTTAGAACAGACCCATGGGGACCCAACCAACGTGGGAGAGTTAAGAACCTAGTTGTTTAGTCAGATGCAGGAGGAGGGGGAGACCATCACCCAGTATATGAATGTCCTCCAAGAGCTACATATGGCCATCGAAAGAAAGGACGGCGTAGGGGTAGGACCTGTTGACA
Source organism: Dendrobates tinctorius (assembly GCF_039654945.1). Classification (NCBI taxonomy): domain Eukaryota; kingdom Metazoa; phylum Chordata; class Amphibia; order Anura; family Dendrobatidae; genus Dendrobates; species Dendrobates tinctorius. Next base: position 12,963,640 of record NW_027361708.1, on the reverse strand, counting down.
TTACACTACGTGACCTGTTGGTGACTGGACTGCAGGACCCGTTAATAAAGCAGGTATTACCAGAACAGATTAGAATAAATCCACGTATAGACTTTTCTGAGGTGGGAAGTCAAGCACGCACTCGAGAGCAGGAGCAGGGAATGACGGTCCCCGTGGGGAAGATCTGGAGTGTGGAGGCTTCCCTGAAAGCATTTGCAGAGCCTCAATGGGTAGAGGAAATGACACAGGAGTTGAAGAACATCCAGGGTGAGTTGGCTGAAGTGAAAAGAAGTACTGAGTCCGGGACTGGATGGCCTAGTTTCAACCCTGGTCCCTGGGGACCCCGCTCCCCCCGGGGCGGTCGGTCTGCGGAGACCTGGTGCTATGAGTGGAGGGAGCCGGGCCACTTCACCCGAGAGTGTCCGCGGCATGGGAGATACCCACCTCGGCGGCCATTAAACTAGAGGGCTCCGGGGTGGGGGGACACCGCTTGGAGCCAGAAACCACGATAAGGGGTGGTGGAAGTCCCGAAGATTTGGTCGCAAAATGTCCGGTGGTATGGGCAGAAGTAGATGGCCGGGCAGTCCGGTGCCTAGTGGACACGGAGTCACAAGTGACAACTATGCCTGCAACTTATTTCTGACAAAATTTTCCCAAAGCAGCGAGACCCCAGTGGGGACCCATGATCAGACTGGTAGCCGCCAATCAACTACCGGTCCCTGTTGCCGGGGTGGTGTGGGTAGAGGTGACGCTGTGCGGTAAATTCCTCGGCCGCAGAGGAGTGGTTCTGACCCACGGAGAAACTGATAAACAGCACCCAGTCATTCTGGTCATGAACATACTGCGGGAGTTTGGCAATCTACTCCTCAATGATCCCACACATGAGACCTTGAAAGAGTGGGGTTCCCACACGGCCCAAGAACAGGTATTCCAGCAGTTGGTGCAGGAGGCACGAGTCCTCCAGGACTGCCAGGAGGGCGAGGCCCTGGGCAAAGTCATCGTGCCAGCGGCTCCCCTGCTTGTATTGCCCCCCTGGACAGACAGTGGTGGCCCTGCCCATCCGAGCCCCGATACCATTGGAAGGTGTGGAGAAGCAGGTGTAGCCAAGCTACTCGGAGCGCTTACCCCCTGGCATACTAGTGGCTCGCTCCCTGACCACAGTGCAGTTGGGGACTGTCCAGGTGTGCTGTGTCCACCTTGAAGACCAAGACATCGTCCTGAAGCCCCGGACAGAGCTGGCCAAGCTAGTAAAGCCTTTTGAAGAAGTGCTACCGGCCCTTGTGGTTCAATTGAGAGTGCAGTCCGAGGATCCTTGGGCAGTAACTATCCGGACTCTACAGGCTACCAAAATTTCAACTCAGGAAAAGGGTCGAAACATCCTGGAACAAATGCGGGCTGAGCTCTCTGGACTAACTGCAGCCCAGCTCTCTCAGATAAAAACACTGCTCGGACAGTACCACGAGATATTTGCTAGTCATGAGGAAGATTTTGGATGTGCCACCGCCATCACCCATGGAATTCCCATGGCAGGAGCAGCCCCCATCTGTGAACAATATTGACAGATTCCTCCACAACTCTACCAAGAGGTGAAAACTTTGCTGGCCCAAATGCTACTAAAGGGAGTGATTTGAGAAAGCCAAAGCCCCTGGAGGGCTCCCATTATGATGGTCCGCAAAAAGGATGAATGCTTGCACCATCAAAGACTCGTACCCACTGCCCCGAATAGAAGAATCCTTGTCCGCCTTGGGGAAGGCAATGTACTTTTCTACTTTGGTCCTGGCCAGTGGGTACTGGCAGGTGCCCATGTCAGAAGAAGCCAGGGCTAAGACGGCGTTCATACTTCCTATGGGACTATTTGAGTTCAATCGAATGCCGTTTGGACTGGCCAACGCCCCGGGGACCTTTCAGCGGTTGATGGAGCGGTGTCCGGGAGATCTCAATTTTGAGGCCATGTTGATATACCTGGACGATATCATCATTTATGCTGCCACGTTTGAGGACCACCTGAAGAGGTTGGGGCAGGTACTTGGCCGGCTGCAAAAGTATGCGTTGAAGGTAAACCCCCAAAAATTCCACCTATTTCGCACCCAGATCAAATATCTGGGTCATGTCGTCTCTGCGGAGGGTGTAAGGCTGTCCCAGGAAAAGGTTGCTGTCGTTCAGGGATGGCCTACCCCCGAGACGATAAAAGACGTGCGGACCGACAATAACCCGCTGGCCCATTTGGAAAACACCAAACTGGGAGCTCTGGAACAAAGATGGGTGGCTCGAATGGCGAAATTTAACTATAAAATTATCTTTAAAAGAGGGGCTGAGAATGTACAAGCTGACGCACTCTCCAGGATTCGACATACAACCCCAGGGAAGAGTCGAGACGATGAACTAGAAGGGGAAAAGACACCGTTCACCCTCACTGCTGCCGTGCTGACAACTGCCACCCAGGAGGTACCTCTCACGGAGACCCTAAGGGGCATGCTGGAACAATCCCGGGATCCAACAGCAGCAAGAAGACGAAGTAATTGGGCTTCTCCGGAAATGGGTAACCGCTGGCAAACTGCCCACTGACTCTCAAAGACAGACTTTAACTCAGGACATCCCAAGAACATGAAAAGGAGCAGCATCCAATCCGGGTGAAGAAACATGTAGAAGTTTATTTCACCATGAAAAAATACGTTTTGACCATCACATGGTCTTTTTCAGGCATAGTAAATCACAAATATGGCGGTCTTAAATAGGCCAAAGTAGCCAATCAGCTTCAAGAATCCGCCCATCAATAAATAAATAGCAATAATATATACAAAATGATATATAAAAATACATAAGACATAAATAACAATATAGTGTAGACATAAACTTAAAACATAATACAAAAAAGGTGCAAACTTATCCTGAAATGGTGAAGGTAAACAAAAAAAAATCCAATCACATGTATGTATCTGCCAATCATATGGTAGCGTCCACCCATAGCATAGCAACCATTACACCAATCAAAAGTAGTCATACATAAGATATCGCCAGTCAAACTAATTGACCAATGCATATATCCCCTAAAAGAGCGCCAAACGCGGCAACCTCTCAGATTTACCAGTACATACTGCGATGTCATAAATCCACCTTCCAGCATTTAACATCCACCCACCCGAGTCACCACAAAGCACCACAATATTGCTGCAAAAAGAGTGACATCACAGGACACAACTCTCGCGATGCCCCATCAGAGATACCGCGCCTGCGCAATAGCGTCCAGCGCAATGAATATATCTACAGCTATAGAAGCCCATGATAGTCAGGGAGTGGTCACATGACAAGTCACATGACCACGCCCCCAGAAGCCCATGTCCGTCAGTGCACGGTCACATGACAAAGCCACATGACCGCAGACTCAAAACAAAACTTCAACGCTCGTATATATGCACAAGAAATAAAAAAACAACTCCATGGTAATTAAGCATATTATCAATTAACATACAGCGTATGGACAAAAATCACTATACCAGGGCCAATATAACCCCAATTTCAGCAGCATATATTAAGCATATATAGATCAACTGGTACAATCACATGACCGCGATCAGAAGACCAAATAAAGCACTTCCACATAGGGATTCAAAACATAATTATATGGGGAATGAAAATAAACCATCACCATGGCAAATCTCTATAAAAAAACAGACATCACTCAAAGTACAAATATGAAAAAAACAGAAAAATATATATACAATTGACGAGAAAAAACTTTATTATGGCATCATAATATAGCGACAAGAGGGCATGGGGATTAAAAAATGCAGATACACATAAATTGGTAAGTATACAAAAGCTCCAGGACATTTCAGTCCCCATGTCCTCCGGTCTATCCACCACACCATTCCTGAAAAAGCAAAAAAGAAACAATTAAAATCAACTAATGCTATTAAAAACCAAAGAATGATACTCACAAAACTCAAGATGAAAAGCGAACGGCACCGCTGTTACCGTGTGACTTCAAATGATGTGCGGCATACAGAAGTCCAGCAGCTGGGAATCTCGGGTGCCAGACCTGGAAACAGTCAATCCTGGGAATCCATGCAAAGAGAAGAGGTCGCACTCATCGAGATGGAAGTTTCACTGATTTATTGACATATCATGAACATGTCAAGTCGGGGGAGTGAAATAAGGAGTGCAAGAAAGGCTGACAATGGCCGTTTCGCGCTGCTCGAGCGCTTCAACGGGTCAAACAGTGGGGGGTAGTGCCGGGTTCATATGGAAAATACATCACTCCGTACCTCCTCCCTCCACAGCTGCTGTCTAAGTGACATTAGTGAATTAAAAACATGCTGAAATGCATTACAACATACAAAAGCATAAATACAACTTACTGCACAAGCAGAAAAATGGTTACATTGAGAGCTAAATTACAATGCATATTCATATATCGAAGACTACTGTTATTTTCATATATCGAAAACTACTATTTTTTTTCTTTTTCTTATGGAAAACATCTACAATCATATGTATCCAGAGACCAAACTGTCTCACTATTATTGTATTGAACCATTAATATACTCACAAGAAAAAAAAAAAAAAATTCAAAAAAATTCTCTCAAAAAAATTTTTTTTCAAAAAAATTTCCTTCTTTATCCTAAAATGAAAAATGTGAATTGTGTGCAACTTAATATCTGTTTTTTTTGGGATTCTCATAAACTACTATGTACATAGCTGTATCTTGTTATAGATAAACAGAATAATGGACTATCAATGACAAATCTCAATTATAGCGGACAAAAACCGCTGCACCGAAAACGCACAATGTATATGTGCACATATACTATACAAACAAAAAACAAGTCACTAAACGATTCAAATGCTACAGGAAAGAAAACCCACCAATGTCTTTGTCTCCAATATGTGGAAGTTCATCAAAGCTACAATAAGAGACTCCAGAAAAAAGGTACCAACCAGAAAAGCCACATGTATACATATGTGACCTAATTCTCCTATCAACATCAAGGGAAATGAGGGAAAATATAAACTCCTTCATAAAAAAACAGCCATGTCTATTCTATCATTAAAACCCAGCGGACCTGTCGCCTGTGTATTCATAATCCACCTGGATTCTCGTTTTAATAAGATTTTATTTAAATGCCCTCCCTGCGGCGGTAAAACCACCTTCTCGATTCCTGCAAAGGAGAGAACATTAGGGTCATTTACATGTGCATCTCTTACATGGTTAATTAAACGTGGGACTCCTTTTCCCGTTCTAATGGACTTAAACTGCTCACGAAAACGAATGTATAGCGGACGTATGGTTTTGCCTATGTAGAAAAACCGACATGTGCAAAAGATCACATAGACTACATGATCTGTCTTGCATGTGATCAAATCTGTTACTGTATGCGTGACCGCGCCCATGTGTAGTGTACGATCAGTACGATGAAATTTACAATAAGGACAATGGCCACACCTATAATTCCCTTGTGGTGTTCCTTTACTCAGCCAAGTGTCACGCTTAGTGACGATCCGATTCTTAACCAGAATATCTCTAATTCTTGTACTCCGCTTACATGAGATAAGGGGCCCTCTAGATACTATGTCGCTTAAATCCCTATCTTGTTCCAAAATATGCCAATTTTTTCTAATTGCTCCTCATATCTGATGATCCATGGGACTATATCGAAAACAGAAGGTAAATCTCTTTTCATTTTCGACTCTTTTATTTTTTAGAGGCACAACTCCTCTAACTTTGTTACTGTACTGAGATTTTACTTTTTCAAGTGTGGTATCTAATAGAGCCTTAGGATATCCCCGTTGTCTGAACCTATTATATAACTCTCTAGATTGTGTTTCAAAGCCCTCCAAGGTATTATTTAGACGGTGGACTCTCAAAAATTGACCATATGGTAATGAATTGATGGTATGTGATGGATGGAAACTATCATAACGCAGTATGAAATTGGTAGCCAAGGGTTTCCTGTAAACTGACGTACAGATTTCATTATCCTTAACTTCCAACAAGACATCAAGAAATTCCAGCCGTGTCCCTCCAAAATTGTGTGTAAACAGCATGTTCATCTGGTTCACCTCATTTAGGTGACTGACAAACTTGTCAAAAAAATCTCTGGTGCCATCCCAGACAATGAACACGTCGTCCACATACCTGAGATACAGTCTAATATGTTGAAAAAATTGTTTGGCATTGTAGACATATTTTTCTTCCAGGGCACCCAAAAAGAGATTGGCGAATGTACATGCTGCCAGGGTACCCATCGCGGTGCCCACATTTTGACGGTACCACGTACAATCAAAAGTGAATGCATTGTGAGTGAGTATGAAATTCAAAGCTTCACAAACAAAATCCACAAAGCCCTGCTCTTTGCCTGTGGAGTTCAATATTTCTCTAATAATATCCACACCCAGCTTCTGGGGAATTCATGTATATAAGCTCTCCACATCTATGGATGCCAGCATAAAGCCGGGTTGCCAAGCAAAGTCCTGTATCACATGCAGAAAAGCATTGGTGTCCTTTATGTATGACGGGATCTCTCCCAATAAAGGGCGCAGCAACCAATCAATATACTGGGACAGGGATTCCGTAACGGATCCTATCCCAGATACGATTGGGCGTCCTGGGGGACAAGAAGCAGACTTGTGGATTTTGGGTACGTGGTACCAGTGGGGGCGCGTGGGAAACTCCGGCAGCAATTTCTCTGCCTTCTTCTCAGAAATAACATCCATCATGACATATTGCCTGAGTAACGACCTTAGTTCCTTGATGTACCTGGGAGTGGGATCAGTGTTCAATCTGGTATATGTTATTGTATCAGATAGCTGCCGATGTGCCTCAGAAAAATACATATCCCTGGGCAACAAAACCGTGATATTAAGTTGCACACAATTCACATTTTTCATTTTAGGATAAAGAAGGAAATTTTTTTGAAAAAAAATTTTTTTGAGAGAATTTTTTTGAAAATTTTTTTTTTTTTTTTTTTTCTTGTGAGCTAGAATCCCCCGTACATCTTGCCATTGATTGTTATAGGGGGTGATAATGCCCAATGGCTTGGAAGACCCCTTAGCCCGAAGTTGTAACAGTTGGTCCCTGTCTACATCCCTTGCAGCCATAAATGCTTTTGTGATTACCTTTTTAGGATATCCCCTATCCCTAAAGCGACAGGTTAAGTCCCGTGCCTGCAACAAGAAATCCTCCTTGGTACTGCAATTTCTTTTGGCCCGATAGAATTGGCCCTTGGGGATGCCATTCTTGAGGTGTTGGGGATGAAAGCTCGTAAAGTGTAACAAACTATTAATGGAAGTAGGCTTCCGATATAGCATGGTAGTGATATGGGAACCACTCACAACAAGCTTGAGATCCAAGAATTCCACTTCACTCTGTGAAAAATGCGAGGTCAGCCGGATGTTCCAGGGATTGGTATTAAGAATCTCAACAAATCGTTGGCATTCTTCCAAGGTGCCTGTCCAGAGAAACAGGATGTCATCGATATAGCGGTACCAGTTGACAACATACTTTGAAAATGCCTCAAGACAGAACACCCTGGTGACCTCCCACCACCCCAAAAAAAGGTTTGCATACGAGGGCGCACAGCGTGCACCCATCGCGGTACCAGTGACTTGCCTGTAGTGGACACGATCAAAGATAAAGTGATTTTTGTCCAATATGAAGAACAGCAAGTCCAACAGGAACGAATCGTGTTTTCTATCTCTGGTAGAGTTCCGATCTAGGAAGAAAGAGACCGCTTGAATACCAAGATCATGATGTATACAAGTATACAGCGACTCGACATCCAATGTGACAAGCCAAGTGCCAGATGGAACTGTTAGATCCTGTAATTGTTGTATTAAGAAAGTGGAGTCTCTTACAAAGGATCTAAGGGAGGCTACCAATGGTTGTAAAAGAAGTCCATATATATACAAGGACGTTCCAGCAAGCCACCAATCCCAGACACAATAGGCCTCCCTGGAGGTTCTTGTAAGGATTTGTGTACCTTTGGGAGCATATAAAAGGTTGGTGTTCTGGGATGGTGGCTTGTCATGAAATCCTTTTCTCGTTTATTAATGATATTGCACATAAAGGCAGAATCCAACAACCGATCCAACTTAGCCTTGAATGTATGTGAAGGATCAGAAGGTAAAATTTGGTAACAATCTAAGTTTGTAAGTTGGTGCTTTGCCTCTTTGAGATATAACTCAACTGGCCAAATGACCAAGTTGCCGCCTTTATCGGCTTCGCGAATCACAAAGTCACGGTTTGAACCTAACTTTGCAATGACTGCCTGTTCAGACATACTCAGATTCCTGCCCTTATTAGGATCGAGTTTAAGGCCCCTTATCTCCCTACACACAGTGTCAAAGAAAATTTGCACTGCTGGGAACAAAGAAAAAGAAGGGGTAGCCTGTGATGGTAACCTACCCAGAAATTTCCTCCTCCCATGACCCACATCACTTTCATCAAGTAAATCCAACAGATCTCTGAAAGCTTGTCTTTCATTCATGGGTAGGTTGTCAATCGCTGAAGGCTGGTGGTATAAAAGCTTGAAGGTCAACTGTCTGCAAAACAAATAAACATCCTTGATCAAAGTAAATTTGTCTAGTCTGTTAGTTGGACAGAAAGAAAGCCCCTTCTCCAAGACAGAGACTTCCACATCCGTCAGTTTATAGGTAGACAAATTTATAATTTGGAGCTTACCAGACTCTGGGAGAGTCTCCAATGTGTGAAGAGTCATCACCGTCTCCTGTTCTGCCGGGTCTCCCGTTTGTGCCTGGGGGACCAAGGTCTGAAGTTGCGAGTCCGTTTCCTTTGTATGGTATCTCTTCCGTCGGCCCCTCCTACTGCACATTCTGCATCGTTTGGTTCGGATGACAAAAAATCACTTGATGGAAGTTCGTGCAAAGTGGCTACATTACCACCCGTCGTATTACTTAGGCCAGTAACCCTTCTATTACCCTTGTGCACCCATCTATATGCACGTCCATCCTTAAAATCAGTTTGATCTCTTTTGAATTTTTGTTTTTTGCCCCCAAAGACTTCTTTCTCAAAGGCATCAATGGTGGATTTGAGCTGAATTTGAAAAGGCTCAACCAGAGATTTTTTATCAAATTTATCCAGCTTTACTTCAAGGGCCTTGATTTTATCCTTAATAATAGTCAAGATTCCCTGGTCATGCTGAATAAGCATGTCCATGATAATCTTCGAACAGTTCAAAAGGCCACTCTCCCAGGTCCTTTGAAAATCTATATCAGCTTCCCATGCCGGGAAAATTTGAATCCTAAGACCTCTGGGGACTAAATCGAGTTTTTTATACTCCTCCAACGTTTTGATGTTCCACCATGTCTTGGTAAGAGACTTATGTAGTCCTAACAACTCTCTATAAATACTCTGAAAATCAGCATCACCCATGTTCACATTGCCTGATAACATAGGCCCAGTATCAAAAATCCCAGTGGCCTGATTGCTCCATGCAGCTTCCCTAGCCGCTAAATCCATATTTGTACACAGATACGCCAAATACACTTATAAATATAAAGAACTGGTTTAAGAAGCCGTGTGCCACACCCAGAAAATGTGGAAGAAAAAAACGACCTCATATAAATTGTAATTGAAAACCAAAAGCGGGGGCACCATGGTTAAATACAGAAAGCAGGATCCAACCCAGGCCTATATATGAAGACTATAACAAAAACAATGATAAAGATAGGCCATAAAAGGGGGATCACCACAAACCAGGAGATAGCATTTGGATTCCTCCTCTTGATTATACATAACAGTCTCTTGGGGCATCGCGGGTGGGCCCACAAATGGCCTTTTTCATCAAATTATTTTCTTGGGTAATTTTTGCTGGCTCATATGGGCTTCTCTGCCATCTAATTATACACATTCAGTGAGTTTGGTTTTATACCGGTATTATTTGGTACAGATTATGAGTAATATCCCAAACCCATTGTTGAACAACACTCTGGTTTGCCCATCACTATTTGGCCTCTAGGTCGTTGTCCAGAGAGACTGGTCGGTAGGCCTTTAAAATGTGTAGTTCTCTGGAACTGTTTGATCTCATCCGTCATTGTGAAATACCATATCCCTATGTGACTTTTGACTATCCTAAGTTTTCACCTTCTTTGATGAATTTCCATTATGATGTGCTTTAGGTTTTTTATATGGTGTGTCCTATATGTCATAAGTGGTTACCATGTAGCCACCCTTGGACATTATACCATATATTGTCAGAGGATATTTTTTTCAGTCTTTCTTGACTAGGGTTGTACCACTGTAACATCTCCATACAGGACATTTCTGTGCACAATCGTCGACACCATGAATGCACATATCATCTTGTTTCGGATACGGTTCATGTAGCATATTTTATAAGCGTCATCAGTCTATTTTATTCAGCACATATGGCCTAATTTGGGGCATTTTTTTTTTCCCGCTTTTGCTACTATACTATTATTCCTGGCTGTTATATGTACTGTATATATCGATCATTATATCATATGATGTACCAGAGATACGGAGATGGCTAGTGCCTGTGTTGCCACCTTTTTGTGCACGTGCATTTTTTTTTTTTTTCATTGCTATCATGACAACCTGGTACCACTATGCATTTTCCATATATAGGAATGCGCCTTATGAGTGCTCTATGCTGATTGGATTATATTTAGGAACGCGCTACATGAGTGTTCTATACTGATAGGACTTTTTCATAATTTGTATTCAGTTCTATTTAGTTATTTTTCGTGTCTGTATACTGTTGTTTTTGGTTGACTTTTGTATATAATGTACATTATACCGCACGATGCGTCATTGTACATGCATTGTTTTCATTATCACCATTGTATTATTATGCCCAGATGCACTCTCTGTATTAAGGGGATTATTGCTGAGATTTTCTAGTGCATGCGCTGTCTGTCTAACTGTATGGTCATTATTACTGGTGTCTATTTTGTGTTTAATAAAATCGCCGTACTTGTTGGTGCACTGATACTCCTGGTCGCTACATAAACTGAAGTTCACACTGTGTGATGTGCCACTGGTTTAGAGATGGTTAGCGCGCGTGCTGTCACCTTCCGACACGCGCGCTCCCTCTCTTGTTACACCGTTACCATGGCTACTTGAACCTATGACGTACTTCCTGTATTGAAGGAACTAGAGTGTGCGCTGTGATTTTTTTGGCGCTTGCGCTCTGTGTTTGTCTGGTGATTACCATGACAACTTCATGAGAACACCCACTAACGTCCGGCTAAATGACCAACAGAGCATGTGCATTCCACTCTGCCCTTTCATCACATGCCTCTCCTGTGCTTAATGAGTTTCCCAATGGCCTGGTAAACGGCGCAGCTGCGCACTATTGTTCAATCACTGACTGTATTTAAGGACATGACTACACCATGATTACTACCCCTGACGAAGCCACTGCGGGTGGCGACACGCGTCGGGCATACAATGCACTTGGCTCTACTCCATATGGGTCTTTATATGTAGTACTATTTCCCTCATGGAATCTAACATGAGTGTTTTTTCTAGCCTGTGGTTCTAACACCTGTATATCTGAACAGCTATCCTAGTGGTAACTAACTATCATGACATCATTCCTGAACCCATATGCACTCCATCTGCATGTATCTTTGTGATCTTAGTGACTCATTGTTCCATTTTGTCACTGTTCATATATATTTCTAGTGTGTATGGCTCTTGTGATTATTTGTCATCTTGATGACTTTTGCCTTGCAGGGTTCAGAGGTTCAGATCAGATATACTATATGGTTTTTTGTATCCTTGGTAGGGCATTTTATACTGTTAACCACTATTTGGTATGCTGTTTTTATGATCATTTGGCTGACACTTGCACATCTTTTTTGGAGTATTGCTATAGGTTGCAGGCTGTATTATGAGCCTAGGGTTGTTATAGCTATGTCACATGGATGACTTTTAAATGTTTTTAAATGTGTGTGTTGGTGCATTCATGTCCAATAAAATTTGCTTCTAAACGCTATCTCCTGGTTTGTGGTGATCCCCCTTTTATGGCCTATCTTTATCTTTGTTTTTGTTATAGTCTTCATATATAGGCCTGGGTTGGATCCTGCTTTCTGTATTTAACCGTGGTGCCCCCGCTTTTGGTTTTGGATGATTAAAGCTGTCACCCTTAATCATATTCCCACAACACGCACACCTGAGACACGGAAAATTGCCAAAGCTCAAAGGACCCAATGTCAGTTGTCATGGAATTCTACTAGGCCCCACATCTGCTCTCACCAATTTATCTTTTAGATTATATCCAAGCCTATATGATAAAATTGGTCTAGTAGAAAATTCAGGGACCTCTGGTAACCCCTTTCTCAGAAGGTCCCAATGTTTATTCAAAATCCTACTGATTTTATCACTAATGGGGCAAAAAGTTGACACAAATGGTTCCCGTCTATTAGTCGTAATATTACGTTTACGACAAAGTTCATCAGAGGTCAAATTCATAGCCTTCTCTTTAAACCATTTGACATGTCCCACCGGATAACCTCTATTGATGAATTTATGACACATCTCATCAAGTCTACTGTTCAGCTTATTTTCATCCTTGACTATTCTCCGCACTCGTAGCATCTGGCTCCAATGGAGAGACTCAACCATCCTCCTTGGGTGATTGCTATTGTACAACAGAAGACTATTTCTATCGGTTTCCTTAACATAGAGATCTGTACACAATACATTCCTTCTTTGTATACCATTGTGTCCAAAAATTGGACTTGAATCAAAGATTGTGTCAAAGTAAATTTCAACTCTGGATAAATACCATTCAATTCTATTTGGAAGTTGTATAGATCCTCAACATTACCATCCCATACACAGAAAACGTCATCGATGTAGCGCCGCAGGCCCGGACATGGCACCAGTAGATGGAATTGTACACATACCGATCGTTGAATACCGCCATATAGATGTTAGCATAAGTTGGGGCCACATTGGACCCCATGACGGTACCCCGAACCTGTAGGTAATAATGATTTACTATGCTTGAAAGAGACCATGTGATGGTCGAAACGTTGTATTTTTTCATGGCGAAATAAAATTCTACATGTTTCTTCACCCGGATTGGATGCTGCTCCTTTTCATGTTCTTGGGATTTTTGTTGTCCAACTGGGTCTTTGGACTTTGAGCGTGCATCTCTTTGATCCTGCAAGTGCTGTCAGCTATCCTTTGCATGTTTAACTCAGGACATGTCGCTGATGTTACGACAATGGGAGAGACTGGTTATCCGGAAGGGACTATTATATCGTAAAATGATATCACGAACAACTTCTATGACGATTTGGCAGGTAGTTACGCCCGGAGCCCAACTTAATGAACTGGCTCGAGAAGCCCATGAAAAAGGGGCTCATTTTGGAGCTCAAAAGACCTTGCAATGGTTACAGCAGAAAGTTTACCATCCAGGATTGCTTGCTGTTGTGGACGAGACTTGCCGGACCTGTCGCCTATGCGAATTAGCTAAACCGCCCGCACAGCGAGCCTCAGTACAAACAATAGTGAGCTCAGCGCCCCTCGAGCTTCTGACGGTGGATTACCTGACCATTAGTCCTGCATTTGAGGGGTATGAACACTGCCTCATCATGGCAGACCATTTCACTAAGTTCGCTGTGGTCACCCCCACTCGAGACCTGACCGCGGAGTCGGCCTCCGCAATTTGTAGAAACTTTATACAAGTTTGCGGCTGCCCTCAGCGGATACATTCTGATCAAGGAGCATGTTTCTTGGGCAAAATAATGGCGGAACTACACCGGCTCTACGGTATTGACAAATCCCAGACCACGCCATATCACCCGCAGGGAAACGGGGCCTGCGAACGATTTAATCAGACATTAATCCAAATGTTGCGCACTCTGGAGAGTGACAAGAAGGCCCGTTGGCCCGAATATGTCCCTGAACTAGTATGGGTCTATAACAACCGAGTACATCAAGTTACTGGCTATACCCCCTACTTCCTGTTGTTCGGATACGAGGGCAAAGGGATCACGGAGGTAGAGTTGGACCCAGAGGAACCTCAGCCTTGGACTGGGGTATCATCATGGGTCCGAAATCACCGGCACAGGCTGCAAACTCTTCATCGAATCGTACATGCCAAACTTCAAGACTAAGAACACCCAGGAAAGAGTTCATCTCTACCTCCCGACCTCCAAAGCGGAGACCGAGTACTCATACTAGACCAATGTCCCCAGAACAAATTAGAGCCATGCTGGCAAGAGAGTCCCTATCGGGTCCTATGCCGTATAAACCTTGAAGGACCTGTGTACGAAATATGACCCGAGAAAGATGAAACATTACCTACCCGCATTGTGCATCGTAATATGCTATACCCCTGTATTTCCACCGACTCGAAACAACCTGAACCTGCTCCTCAGGTCTCTGAACCATTGCCCGTGTTCTGGGACCCGAACAGCGAAGAAGACTTCCCCACAATAACCAGGGGCTCTCTACTCAATGATAAACAAACTGACACAATTAGCCTGCCCGAACCAGCTAATCCACCACAGACCACCACCCCAGAAGACTCCACCCTAGTCAAACTAAGACGCTCTGAGCAGTCAACAGCCGGCAAACCCCTCGAACGATATGAACAGGACCAGTTCATATGGCAACAAAAACTGACACCTCCACAGATTAACTCAAGCATACTGAGGCCCTCGCCCGAGGACTGGCGAGCTTACAGGATGGAGGAGTGTATGGAGGAGGACCCCCGCAGAGTGTCTGGGCTGGAACCAAGGGGACCACCATCTGAGTTCCTAAGGAAACAGTACCCGGGGAGCAGAGAAGGAGAGTGGACTGCTGAGAGTGACAGGACAGCAAGGGGAGGGGTGAGTGTACAAGGGACAGGGAGCATGCAAGGGAGTAAGTTGGTGATGCGTCAGACATGGAGCAGCAGGCGGATGGGGTGTGAGCGAACGAGGAGGACACAGACAGTTCAGAGAGGAGACCAGCATCAGAGGGTAGATATGCAGCAGCCCTCAGGAGAGAGGCGCTGAGCTTACTGACAGGGGACTGCCTCTTCACCCCAATCCTGGATCACGATCTGCCCCCGGTCGTCCTCTGCCGTTACTGCTGAGCCCGAGCCCGCCGCGGCCTGTCCGCTGCCCCTCCTGGCCCTGCCGTCCCACTTCAGCCAGTGGTTGCAGCCTGCCTGCTGCCACCCGCGGACGCTGCTGTGTCACTACAGCCCGTGGTTGCGGCCTGTGCATCACCACTCACAGCCGCCTTTGCCCCACTGTAGTCAGCAGTTGGGGTCTGTTCCTCATCAACAGAGACACTCTGCACACAGCCTCAGGCTGTGCGCGTGGCAGTAAACCGCCACTCTTAAAGACTGTGACACCACCCTGCTTGAGTACAAGAGTCCCATTGAACTCTCTAACAAGCGCAACCCGCTGCTACTACAGGGGCTTACTTCATCGCAAGACTCCATCAGGGCCTGTTGTGCCCCAACTCCTCCTGGGTGCTGGGGCGCCCGAAGACTACTCCAAATCTTCAGGGGCTGGGCCCAGCGGCTGTGTCGCCAAAGCAGCCTCACCAAAGATGCCAAAGCAGCCTCACCAAAGACGCCAAATCAGCCTCATCAAAGACGTCAAAGCAGCTTCATCCGCCACACAGCTCCAACAGAGACGCCGAGGGATGTCAGGATGGATAACTGACATTATAAAGTATAATGACCCGTAGATGGCCATACCGCAGCCCCATAGTCACCGGCTTTGGCCGGGTTAGTCGTGTTCTTTTCAAATAGTGTTTGGTTGTACTGAATCCCTGCGAGGACAACTTTTTTATCCCTTTTTTATTGCTTAGTGTAGCCCTAGCGGCTTCAATTTATAAAAGTTTGCTTTCCAAAGTTCAACCAGTCTCGCATCTCGTCACTGCATCCTGAGAACCTGCTGTTACATACACTACTAAAAGATAAAGACTTGAGACAACATCTGTCTCCATTCTCAGGCGTAGATCATGCAATCTTGGGGATATTCTTATAACCAGTCATTACATTCCACCTAAGACTAACCAATTGCTTTTCAGCAGCAAAGGATCACCTTGGGGATTATTCCCCTGTGGGACACTCTCAATTTGTAAATATGTCCCTAAAAGTACAGGAAAGATATATCTTCATACCGTGTTAGCCAGTAGAGAAAAATATTTAGAATTGAGAGTCCTCGGTGGTTGATACCTTTTAATGGCTAACTGAAAAGATTTTAAAATTTTTATTACCCTCAGCATTGACAAATTGTGTACTTTTAGGGAAAAATGTTTAGAATTGTCCTCAGTGGTTGATACCTTTTAATGGCTAATTGAAAAGATGGCAACGAATTGCAAGCTTTCGAGACTACTCAGGTCTCTTCATCAGGCTAGACTAATACAACATATGAAGAATCACCTATTTGTACACAAGACAGCACAGAAATAACACAATATATAAAGACAAGTGGTGATGTGAAGCAGAATTGTCATTATGCGAGAGGGATAAACATAAATATTGGAACAGTTCATAGATAAAGAGCGTGAAAGTTTTATTGCCCTCTGATTGGAGTCTGGTTCTGTGTTGTGATGACCCCAGAAGGTCTGAAGAGCAAATTCTTTAATTGATGTAAAAGGACATAAATCAATGCGACACATTCATTCCTGCACTGAGTGTGTCAAAAGATTTCATAAATTTGTACTCAGAGACTCTTCTGTCTCTCTGAGACTTGAAGTTACCTTTTATTACCAGTAATTTAATGTCCATCATGCTATGACAAGGGATACAAAAATGTTTTGCCAGTGCCACAGATAGATCCATTCTTTTTTCTCTTATTGTGTGACAATGAGAATTCATCCTTGTTCTTAGTTTTTGCCCTGTCCCCCCACATACAGACCCCCAGTTGGACATTTGGTACAAATAATTAAGTACACTACATTAGATGTGATGCAGCTCAAAGTACCTGGGATCTTGTAGTACTGATGTGAGTTGGGGATCTTTATCTTGTCTGTGGTCATTATATATGGAATTATAATCTAATATCATCTGAAGCTTTTTGTCATCTTGACTACTTATTGCACTGTCGCAGTGCTTCGTGCTCATCAGAATGACCTGTTTGTTTGTTTTTTTTGTTGGGGGAGAATGTAAGAAACCACTATTGCTTCTCCAGTTAAGTAAAATTTTGAACTATGGACATCTATTACCAAGGATACATGGCGGCAGTTCATGCTTGCTTTTTCTTTACTTACAGCATTTTGTTTCGTTTTAGCAATAGCTGCCCCAGACTTTTCAAGTTTTTCTCCAGTCTTTCTTTCCTTTATATACCTGACTGTTTAGAGCATATAAACTGCTGTTTTCACAAAGTGTCCATATCTTGATGCAGTACTTGGCTGGCTTACTCGGTATATATTGTTTGAACGGGCACCTGCCTTAGCATGCCACAAGTTGTTCATCCACAGTTACATTTTAATTAGTATTTTTTAATTTTTGAAGAATCTCTATCCATTTATCTCAAACATCTCTAATAGTGGTTAGTTATTAGAGAATTATCTGATGTTAGCAGAGGACAATTTTCCTGCTTGGGCAGAAGGCTTCAAGTTCCAAATCACATTTTTGCTTTTCCACTGAATTGCTTGCATCGGACTAGTTGTCTGGGTATCATGTGTGCTTCAGATTCAACTTCAGAATTGGAACTCTCGTAATCACACATTTTTATCCAAGTTTCAAAATAATGGACACTTGCAACTTTCATGGGCTAAAGTCGCCGATGTGGAATAAAATAGCACTAGATGAATTAACAATAATAGTAATGATAAAAATAATAATAAAATTGCAGCAAACTCTAGTTTAGCAACAATAAGAGCTTATATACTAGAGCAAAACAGACCTGCACAAACCTGTACGCAAAGCCCATCCATCTCCAGTAATTTGTAGATGTATTGAGCACATGGAACTGCAAGACTGGAAAAATTAATAAACAATAGTAGATGCAGTAGATAATCCACAATATTGTGAATCATCTATAAATCATTTATGTGACTGAAAATAATGTTGGAAGATCAGAATAAAACAGTAGTGAACAATACATATGTAAAAAACATTATTTCATACAAAATAAGGTGAAATAAAAAAGACACTCATGACAACAACACGTACCCGCAAACAAATTCACCTAACAACAATTTGCAGATCCTCATAATAAATAATCTGTAGCTTCACAATCTTTTTTCAAAACAATAAGCCCAAAGAGTACAGCAGAGTCAAGTCTGTGTCATGAAATATAGGGGTATTGGTGCTTTTTCCGTGACTTGGAATTTAAAGAAAAAGTATAGTTTTCCTAAAACTAAAGGCAGCGCGGCTGTTTTTATACCTCCCGTTTACTTCAAGAAAAATGATGTGGCAAAAAGTAAGTCTTTTGAAATTCAAATTTTCTGTCTATGCTGAAATTTTCCCAAAAATTTGATTTATACTTTAAAATATGTAGGGTGTATGCAAAATGGGAGTACAATCCTTGTATTTTTTTCACATTTATGTGTGTATGAGTACATCAACTACATTTTGTTAATTTTTTATGAGGCACTCCACTTGGTGCATCACGGCTGTTGGAATGACCCTCCTTATATTTTTTCTGCTCTGCTTACTTTGTTTAGAGCCTTTATGAATGAAGGAGTACCACAACTATACTTTCTTATTATTTGAATGAGGCACTAAAGTTGGTGCTTTGAAAGGTGTATGTATGACCCTGCTTTTAATTTTTGACTGACTTTGCACTGTGTGCAGAGCTTTTCTGAGTGTATGACTACCACAACTACCCTTTGTTTACAATATTTAAATGAAATACTACAGTTGGTGCCTTCAAGGGTGTGTGGATGACTCTGCTTGTTATTTTTTGCAGGCTTTGCACTCATAGCCTTTATGAGTCCAGTAGTACCACTACATGAGAATTTGAACAGAATGCACATGGGTTCCTTCTTTATGTCTAATACAGGTTATATCTGAGTACCTCTTCCATCAATTTTTTGGCAGTTCTTTCTTCCTTCATAAATTATACAGACATTTTCTTTTGTTTTAATAAATAATTAAATTTTTGTCTCTTATATTATTATTTTTAAAAATCCTTTATAAATCTTGCATTTAATGCAATTCATTATACAGGAAAGAATGTTCCTTAACATTTTTTTCCTGTAAACTCTAATTTCTCATCAGTTTTGATTGTTTTATTGTCAGTCCTTAAAGTGGAGAATAATTTTGACACCGTTGTTCTCAGCCGCAATCTGGGAGTCAGAGATACTTCTAGGGGTCTTCCCCATGCTGTTCTCCTTCCTTTCAGCACATTTTCTATCTATTTCCACTGTCCTCAAGACCTCATTAGAGGTCCGCAGGAAAAATGCTTTCTATTTCTCATTGACTCCCATTATACTCATTTTTCAAAAAACACATCCGAGCATTAAAAATAGCTCAGTTTGAGTAATGAGCATCCAAGCATTTTAGGGCTCGCTCATCCCTATTGAATACTTTTCAATGTTGGATGGAATTAGCAGAAATATACACTATTAATAGCATATAGACTCTTTAATGGTATTTGATTCTGGAATTGATTCTACTAGAGTATTTTATAAAAATTAACAGTCATCAATGCAGATTTTTTTTAAATTCACTTTTGCGCAGGTTCAGTGAAATGGCCACTGCCATTTTTCTGAATCAAAAGTGACCATCAAAAGGTTAAAAAACAAAAATAAAAGTAATTTTTATCACCTTACAGCTCACCTCTCTGGCTGCTCTGTTTTTCATCTTCCCACATCAGATCCTCAGTGCCATCTTTTTCAGCTGAGCACTGTATTTTTGGGCATCTCACACTAGACTGGGACGTTTTCACACACGAATAAAAAGATTGTGTCACATGATATGATTTTACGTGTTCTTGCTTGAATTCAGCACTCAGTAATGGGAATATGACGATACACAGAGGAACTGACAAGAACAGAAAAGCAGAGGGGCCCGAGAATAGAGTGGTTATGTGAGTGTAAATTGTTTTTTATTTTCTACATTTTATTTTTATTATGTTTTGGGATCCAAATTTAGGGAGACCACAAAGTATAATGAGAGACATTCAATTCACAGAGAAGAACTTCTCTACAAATAGATTTTCCCAGGAATCTCTGCTTTGGCAAATTTGAATTTTGTCAGATCCACTCATCTTTTGTCACTACAACATCCACACAACCTACATATAGTATTACAGAATAATAGGTCTGAATGACAGATATAGTCAGAAAAATTGTTGGACATTTTTAACAAATGTCATTTGCAAAGTTGCTTCTTCTTTGCATCAATAAAAAAGGTGATTAAGTTCAATTTCTCTCCACTAATTATATATACTTTTTGCCACTAAATATGAACTCTAGCACTGATTATTAGATGCAACAATACAAAAAAGTTTACCTTTTATCGAGCTTTGCTATATGACTTAGGGTAAGAAGCCAAACCATAGACTCCTTTTTCAGGCACTTGCTTTGGGGTTTTTGACACTCATCAGTGCAAAGCAGGAGATCTGATTTGTCTAGATGAGATCAGTCATGTTTCAAAGCTCATTAAAGGGTCAATATTGACTTTTAAGATTTCTACATCCAATAGGTGACCCTAGAGTTCATGTCTTTTCTTGTTTGAAGAAGCTATTTTTATAAACAGCAAGTAGTAATGCACTTATTACTTTATTTATTTTCTTCTAGAGCAATCTGATCCTATTTGCTTTGATATTAATATACAGTGTGCCTGTTGGATTTCAGCCTTGCCATATTTTTTGACTCAAATAATTCTTGTTTAGATCCACAGTTGCAGAAATGTAAGAAGGAAGACTGGGCTGCGAGTACCTGCGCTGAGCTGGGTCTGGAACTGTCAGGGCTGCATACCATGTTGCCAGGGAAAAGATATATAGGACAGGACAAACCCCCTGACTCGGAAAGAGGGGGCATGTTAAGAGGAAGGACAGAGCAGAAAGCACGCAAAGCAGCTGGCACTATCCCGCCATCCGGGAGAGTGCAGGGCAGAGAGAAGCATGCTCTCCGGTCTGAGCAGCAGCACTGCAATGTACTGCAGCAGAGATCTCCTGAGCGCTCCAGTGTAGGAAGCCCCATGCACCCGGCTAAACATAAGAGTGCACACATGCAGAGAAGCGTGGGCCGGTTACAGGGCATTGAAGTGTGGTTTCCTTTGCTGGCTAGTTCACATCACCCCACGGTCGGTGCAGAGACTTCTGCAGCTTTTCCCGCTTTGATTGCAAAAGCTTATGGACTAGGGCTTCAGCAGGTAAAACCAGAGACTACCCGCTATCGCCAGAAGACGGATCGCTAACCTTCGAACCCATCTGAGGACCCTGCACAGGTCGTTGCCGCTACTACTACCCCCATCGGACTGTGGACTATGAACCCCACCAGGAGCTACGATAAGTGTTGCTTGAAACTTAGCCTGTTGCATTCATTTTTATCACTTCATTTAACCCTTGTTGTTCCAATAACTATTTGCCCCTGCTTATTGACTCCCTGTGAGGAGATTACTTTAACCTTCACTGTTAAAAGAATAAATAGTATTTTTATACCACAATGCTCTGCAATCCCTGCGTACAGCATCTCAGCAATTGCTTACAGAAACACAAGCTAATGACATTATCTGCAGTTAATTAGATCCAATTCTTTGGAATGTACTTCCCAGGTCAATACGATTAGTCCCCAATCCCCAAAATTTTAAGCGTGCCCTGAAAACGCATTTATTCAGACTGGCCTATCGCCTCAACACATTAACCTAATCTATCCCTGTGTGGCAGAGCCAAAAGTTTTACCATAACCAGATTTCCCGCATCATGTTCCCACATGCTTTATGCATCCATTAGCCCTCTGTGTCTGTACTGTTACTCACTTAACATTATGGCTGTCCATACAATCAGGGCAACTGTTACCACCCACCTTTTGTGTCTACCTCTTTCCTCATAGACTGTAAGCTTGCGAGCAGGGCCCTCACTCCTCTTGGTATTTGTTGTAATCTACTGTATGTGATTATTGTTATGCTGTAATGTCTATTGTCTGTACAAATCCCCTCTGAAATGTAAAGTGCTGCGGAATATGTCGGCGCTATAAAAATAACATTTATTATTATTATTATTATCTTGGCCCATGTACTGTTAATTATTTTAAGAAACTCGATAAGTCAGTTTCTTTTTTTAAAGTGTGTACACTTCTTATAGTCCATTTGTTCTTTAAATTTTGTTTAAAATTAATTGTTTTTTTTCATCATTCTCAATTTATATTTAATTAAGGAATTTTTTCATAAATATTTGTACCTAATTAGCTGTTTTCTCATACAGTACAAATATAACACAACAATAAATGTATAGCTTTTGCTAATATTCAAAACTTTAATTGGAAATTGTCAAAAGGCAAGCTAGCTGTATTCCAAGGAACTTATTATTTTTATTTTGAGCTAATATAAGACATTAAACTGATAAACTTGATAAACTGTAGGATGGGTTTTTATGATGTGTCTCTTCAATTTTACAGGTAAACAGAAGTATTGCCCATTAACTATGTGGCTCTTAAATGCCATACTGTATTTATATTTGGTATCAACAACATGTGGTCAGCTGCAGTCTAAAAAATCCTGTCTTTTGGGATGTGCTATTAGGCGAAGCTCTCTCTATACTATAGGTCTCAAACTGCATTCCTCAAGGGCCGCAAACAGGTCATGTTTTTTGGATTTCCTTGTATTGCAAAGGTAATCATTTAATCACCTGCACAGATAATGATTCCAGCACCTTGTACAGTACAAGGAAATCCTGAAAACATGACCTATTTGTGGCCCTTGAGGAATGCAGTTTGAAACCTCTGGTCTATAAAGTATGTTCAATCACAGAGAGGTTGCAAAACTGACCATAGAATCACAAAATCATGAAAACATAGAATGCTAGAGTTGGAAGAGACCTCCAGGGTCATCGTGTCCAATTCCCTGCTCAATGCAGGATACACTAAACCATCTCTGACAGATGTCTGTCCAGCCTCCGTTTGAAAACTTCAATTGAAGGAGCACTTACCACTAGAGTTAAGCAAATTTTTTGGATTTGGTCGCCGAATATGAATTTGCCATATTCGTGCCATTTTGGTTCCCTATTCATGCAGAATGTATGTTTGATGATTGGTTCCGAACATATTCGGTAATGTCTACTCCCATTGACTCTAATGATATTTGACTGCTCTCGACAAATGTTGCAAAAACAATATTCACTGCCGATCGTATTCGGAACCAGATCTGAACAAATTCGCTCAACTCTACTTACCACCTCTCATGGCAGCCTGTTCCACTCATTGAACACCCTCAGTTTCATTACATTGCTTCTCATGTTTCCATGTGCAAATGAAAATAAGGATGATCCCTATACACCAGTGGTCCCCGAACTTTCTGACCTGGAGAGCCACATTCAGCTCTGAGAGAGGGTCACGAGCCACCTCCAGATCCCTGCCCCTCACAGTATTGACAACCAGATCCCCAATAACTGGTATAATGATAACCAAAGATTTTCAACAGAAATCACCCCAAAGCAGAACAACAAGATCCAGTGATCCCCACAATACCCCCATTCAGTATTCTCCCATCAAGAACTCCCAACACACTGTCACATCCAGCTTCAGGCACCACCTCCCACAGGTAGTATCATCCTGTCCCCAGCGTACCATAATTAAATTAAATCCAGATCTGCTCTTCTGTGCAGGGCTACTTACAAAATTCACCATTTTGAGATATGCTCCTCATACCTGTTTACTAGACCTGGAGCTAATGCACCAAGCAGGCAGACAGCCACGAGCCACAATTCATAGGACCGCAAGCCACATGTGGCTCCTGAACTACAGCTTGGGTCCCCTGCTCTACACTGTGACATCCCTTCAGATATTAGTAGACAGCTATAAAGTCTTCTTTTTCTTTTTTGCAAGTTAAACATTCCAAGATCCTTTAATTATTCCTCATAGGGCCATAATGTTAAAGAGTTCATTTAGCTTCAAAATAACTTTTTCTTTGTTTTATAGGACAATAAAAAGTGCTACAATAAAGAGCTCCACATACAGAGTGAAAAATCAAGTCCAATAGAAATGGACTAATATATTGTTTAATGTTTTGACAAAGAAAGACCACTAATAAGTCAGGTTAATTTTAAAGAATTAAAAAGAATATTGTGGTAATGTGTGTAATTATTTAGCTGAGCACTAACAGTCAAACTAGTTACATAATGGTGGATATGGTAAGACATTATATACCCATAATATCTGCTAGTAAAATGTAATATAAATGTGTTTTAACAATCCCAGTGTTAAAGGACACTTAAACTTTGTAAACGTGAAGTATATATACTGATATTCTTCTTCATTGAGTGAGAGTGAGGAGACACTTACATAGTTTCTTGTCTCTTGTTAACTCAGGTCATTAATTTTTAACATGGCCGGGAGGACATCTTCATCGCCGCGTCTGACAGGTAAGTAACGACCGCTGCTGCGTCGCTGCATCGCTAGTGAGATCTGCCTGTTTTGCAGCTCACTAGCGACCACTTAGCGATGCACCAGCGATCCTGACAGGGTCATATCATTGTCGGGATTGCTGGTGCATCGCTTAGTGTGACGGGGCCTTAACGCTATGAGGTTCAATTTGCGATTCACAGAAGAAAAGAAGAAAAGAAAATTGGCCGAGCTGGCTTCCCCATAATGCCCTGCAGCTGGGACACTAAGTGGATTACCATAAAATGTATATTGGCTCTCAGTCAGTAAGTAACCCAATAGTAAAGCACATGTTAAAAAGGAAGACTGTCACACTGATCATACAGCTTGATCTGTCTGCAGGGTAGGAATGATTGTCAATCACTGAGTAGGACCAGCCTCTTAACTAAACCCACAAAGTGCAGGGATTCCAATGAATAGATTAGAAGTTTAATTCTATTTTTCAGAACAAATCTTTATATTAAATTGTTGATATCAATGATTTTGCTTTGTAACACCCTGCCTATAGATTGCACAACATTTTCAATCTGCCAGGATCCCTTTAAAGCTTAAATATTATCTATATATATATCCATCTGGCAGTGAGTAAAGAAGGTGAGTTTGATATTACTCCCCTTACTGTAGTGTATTTTATTTACTTTTTCACTTTAGGCCAAATGGGAAAATAATATTATCTGCACTGCAGTTTTCTGTTCCCTTCTGTTCCATTTACTTTCTGGAGCAGTTCTTTAGATCACCAAATAGATTTTTGTTACTTACTGTAGAGGAAAAATCTGTTGAAGTGTTTTCTGATCTAAACACTGATCTGCAGGAAAACAAAACACAACATATTTGAGTTGGTAAAAATAAGGTTTCTTATGACCTTCTTTTTTAAGCTCTCCACAGGACATTATTTAAAAAATGTACACATAGAATACATTAACAATTTTATACATCACTCTTTTCTTTGCTCTTTCTTTATAAAATATACAGCCATGATTTAATAAACCCATACTTTTTTCAAAGAAAATTTTAAACAGACTTTTAACTTTTCGAAAAAAAATTAAGTCTGTTACACTTGAAGTAATACTGAGGAAACATTGAAAAGTTGTTGCTAAATGAATCATCATAAAATCATCCATTGTTTAAATTAAGTTATTTTTATAAACATAAATATCTATATGTTCAATGTAAGAGAAAGCGGACGGCACCGCTGTTACAATACCTTCACTGGCGGTTTGAGGCTGGCAGGAGGAATACACCAAAACTCCCGGGTGCTTGACCTCATAGCAATCAACTCTTGAACTCCATGAAGAAAAACGGTCGCACTCATCGGGATGATTATATTGCTGCTTTATTGACTGGTCAGGTTATATTGACGGCTGATGGTAATTATATGTAGCCTTGTCGGCGAACATGGAAGCAGAGGCAATTACACCTGGAAATAGCCTACAGACAGGTTGGGAAAATGTGGAAAATTATTTTAAAAAAGTGCAAAAATTGTGATGAGGTGCATACTCTAAGCACAAAAGCCTTGGAATTTAAATTAATGAATTTGGCTGAAAGAGAGATTAAACTGTTTTGGACAAACAATTCATTGAAGTCCTACAGTGATTGTGGACGTGTGCCCTGAGGAGTGAGGGTGTGGAAAGATATCTCTAACTTTAATGATAATGCTTCTTTTCGCCTTGAGTGGGAGAAGATTCTCCTTAAATGCTCACAGGATTTGCTGCAACTGGTTTTGGCTACTAATTTGAGCAACTATGACACAGTCAAAGATGAGCTGACTAAATCACAAGAAGAATTAAAATCGAGGCTGATGGAGAACCAATGGCTTATGTTTGATAAAAGGATGGACAGTAAACTGTTACCGATGCAAGCAGAAATTAAATCAAGGAAACGCGATAAATTTTTGCTAGACAAAAATGATTTTGCCAGTGGCCAGATATTTAACTGGAACAAACAACGTTTTAATACCAATACTGGACAGTTCGGTAAAGGAAAGCACAAGTATTTTCATCAGAGAAAAACACAAACTCCTGTTAAGAAAGATTATTTAACTACAGACTCTGATTCAAGTGTGGGGGAGGGAAGTAATCAGTCCACAGCCCCACGAGATCAGCAATCACCCCATGAGGCTAACGTACCTGGATCAGGTTTCCCTTTAGACGCAGAATCAGACGAGGAAGGAGGAAGGCAGTTTGGGCGGAACCGCAAGAGAAAACAGGTCTCGTGGAGACCGAGGCATTAACGGACATTCCATCTTTTAATGTAATTAATTTAACTGAACATGTCCTTAAAGATTCACACCAGGCATTACTAGCGAAAGGTCTCAATTATTGTATACCACATACGTTTAATTTGACAGAGTTTAAAATTGATTTATTTAAGTCTTTTAGGAAAATACATTTGCATAAACATTTTCTAACTAGATCTTCTCATGATACAGTCTTGACAGGTGAAGAACAGTGCAAGGTGGGTCCTCTTGGGTTCATGGCTGGAAAAGGGACATTAGCAGATGTCCATAAAGATGCCGCTTTTTTATTGAGTATCACAGAATCTGATAAAATTGGGGATCGTAATCTACAGGAGACACAAGGTCCT
The DNA here is from genome assembly GCF_039654945.1 of Dendrobates tinctorius. Taxonomy (NCBI): domain Eukaryota; kingdom Metazoa; phylum Chordata; class Amphibia; order Anura; family Dendrobatidae; genus Dendrobates; species Dendrobates tinctorius. Next base: position 12,936,585 of record NW_027361708.1, on the reverse strand, counting down.
TTTACAAGGGGGGTGTCATCGCAGTATATGCCTCCATTTTCCCCTGGTAACCCTATTGATGTGTTTGAGATGCAAGTTGTAAAAGATGTAGAATCGGTGCTATATCCAGAGATTCCTTCAAATTTGACGGTGAGAGAATGACAAGCGATGAGAGAAATTAGGGAATGGTCAGATACAGTAGTGAGACCATCAGATAAAGGAGGAAATACGGTTTTATTATCTAGGGAGATGTATTTGGCAGAGGCACATCGACAGTTATCTGACAGTATAACATATACAAAATTGAAGGCAGATCCCATTCCTAAATATATAACAGAATTGAGATCTTTGCTGAGAAAATATGGCTTGAGTAATGTTATTTCTGAGAAGAAAGCAGAAAAACTGTTTCCAGAATTTCCCACGCGTCCCCATTGGTACCATATCGCTAAGATACACAAATCTTTGTCCTGTCTTCCGGGACACCCAATTGTATCAGGGATAGGGTCAGTTACAGAGCCACTTTTTCAGAATGTAGACTGGCTGTTACGACCGTTATTAAATCAAATTCCTTCATATATAAAAGATACCAACTCCTTTTTGCAAGTAATACAAGATTTTCATTGCCAGTTAGGTTTTTTTGTTAACATCTATAGATGTAGAGAGTCTCTACTTGAGAATTCCCCAACAACTGGGCGTTGATACCATAAGGGAGATACTTCATACTACAGTAAAAGAACGGGGTTTTGTCGATTTTGTGTGCGAAGCCTTGAGCTTCATATTAACCCACAATGCGCTTACATTTGATTCGACGTGGTACCGCCAAAATGTAGGCACAGCGATGGGTATGCCAGTATCATGTACATTTGCGAACCTGTGTTTGGGAGCCTTTGAAGAGATATATTTATAATGCAAAATTTTTTTTTAGACATATCAGATTATATCTCAGATGTGTGGAGGATGTGTTTATAATTTGGGAAGGTACAAAGGAAATTTTTGAGGATTTTGTCACCTATTTAAATGAAGTGAACCAAATGAATATGGCTTTTACATATAAATTTGGGGGTACGAGTTTAGAGTTTCTTGATGTACAATTGGAAGTTAAAGATGATAGTATTTGTACATCAATGTATAGGAAACTGTTGGCAACTAATTCTATATTACGATATGACAGCTTCCATCCCCCACACACAGTTAATTCGTTACCTTATAGTCAATTTTTGAGAGTGCAGCGTTTAAATAATACCAAAGAAGGTTTTGAAAAACAATCTAGAGAATTGTATAACAGATTAAAACAACGAGGATACCCAGACAGATTGTTAAAAAAAGTTAAATCTCAAAGTAAAGATAAATAAGAAAGTGTAATGTTACAGCAATGTAGACAGAACAGAAAAGAAAAAAGATTTACTTTTTGTTTTCGCTATGGTCCCATGGATCTGCAAATAAGATCAGCAATTAGAAAAAATTGGCACATTTTGGAACAAGATAGAGACCTATCAGATGTAATATCAAGAGGACCTCTCATTTCGTGCAAACGCAGCACTAGGATTAGGGATATCTTGGTACAGAATAGACTTATGACAAAAAGGGACACGTGGCTTAGTAGAGGAATTCCTGAGGGAAATCACAAGTGTGGGCAGTGTCAGTACTATAGATACTGTACCATTGTATTGACCGGACATTGCAGATAGGTGCAGTCACACATACAGTGACGGATTTCATCACATATAAAACAGATCATGTAGTCTATGCGATTTTTTGTACATGCCGTTTTTTCTATACAGGTAAAACAATATGTCCCCTGTATGTTAGATTCCGGGAACATTTCAAATCAATAATGTCAGGGAAAGGCGTTCCACGCTTAATTAGCCATGATAGGAATGTTCACGGAATGGATCCTGGAGTTCTTTCCTTTGCGGGAATTGAAAAAGTAGTGTTACCCCCACAAGGGGGGAATCTCAATAAAATCTTGTTAAGAAGGGAATCCAAATGGATTCTGAATACACAAGCGACCAGCCCTTTACGTTTCAATGATAGGGTCGATATGGCTATCTTCTTATAATGATGGTCCAGACATATCGTCTTGGGAGTGTTTTTTCCTAGGATAGTAGACACATATATGTGTTCATTATTTACTATTTTATTGGAAGAATTTTATACCCTTTTTTTTTTTGGTGATTTCCAGTTGGTATGAAATAATATTGGAAATACATATACACATGGAAGTGTTAATGAATACAATTTGGTAAGCGTTTCTCAGCAACGGTTTATTAGATGTGGAGGGAGCATCCTTTATTTCAAATTTCATATCAAATTTGATATTGGATAAATTCTGATAAGATTTAAGAAGAAATATTTATCTGAATTTGATATGCCAAACTTAGTTGGTGTCATGTCAATAAAGTGATAGCATTCATAAGTGAACATTATAGTAGGTATGAGATTGTACATAAGTATAAGATGAACTTTATCTGTGGATGCAGATAATTGTTGATGAGAATCTTTCCTATAAGGCCTCTTTCACACATCAGGTTTTCACCGTCAGGCGCGATCCGGCGCTTTTGACAGAAACCGGATCCGGCGAAATACAATGCCGGATCCGGTTTCCCCCCCATTGACTTGCATTTGCGCCGGATCGCGCCGGATGGCCATGCGTTTCATCCGGTTTTCGCCGGATCCGGCAATGTGTCGCGATCCGGCGTCTGGAAAAAACGGCTACTGTAACGTTTTTTGTCTCCGGCGTAAAAGCCGGACACGCCGGATCCGGCGCGTCCGGCTTTTTCACACAATGAAGGCCTATGAGCGCCGCAATGCGCCGGATCCGGCGAAAGCCGGATCCGGTGGCCGGATCCGTTTTTTTTGGTCTGAGCATGCTCAGTAGCTCTGCCCACAAGACATATATAAAAGCAAGACAGTGGGACCCACAGCCACACCCAACATGCCACCCAAGAAAGCAACCAAGCGCAGCAGGAGAAGGCAGGAGACCACTGCAGCACCATCAGCACCACCACCACCCCAAATGGAGCAGCAAATGGAACATGCTGAGGAGGGGAGGTCAGCAGCAGATGAGAGACGGTAATTATCAAATCCCCCATTCCTCCAAACTAGGGCTATTGAATATCAAGATATTCATTGGCCCTTTGTTTCTCTTTATTCAACAGCCGCCCAATAGATGCAGCAGCAGCAGCAATGGCAGCAGCTGGAACACCACCCACAGGCATGGAGTGTGTCCACCAGGAAGACAGCACATCATCTTCTGGGAGCCCTCCCTCGCATCGTCAGCGTTTGACGGTAAGTTTTTATTTCCAAAATCCATCATCTCTGTAATATATGTCTATTCATTGCCTTTTATTTCAAAACAGGATTCACAAGATGAAGAGGAGCTCCCAGAAGAAGAAGGAAGGGGTGGACAGACACCTGGAGTGGGCTCACAATTGGTAAGTTTTTTGCATCAAACGCAGAAACACAACATCACACTACACACAACACATAGAAAACAATGTTCTGCAGACCACACACAGCAAACAAATGCCTACATCCAAAGACATAACATTTTTTGTTTTCTTCTCTAGTCTTCCCAACCTGGTGCTCGGCCAAGAGGTCCTCGCAGTGCCTCCCAGGGTCGTCGGCGACAGCAACGCGGCGGTCACCAGCGTGTAAGTATAAATATTTTTGCTTTGTTTTTTTGCACTTTTTATTTCATTTCTTTTGTGGAGGCTAATTATGTTATTTTTGTCTTTTTCTTTAACAGCCTTCACAGCGTGCTCCCGACTCTGACGGTGAGGATGGAGGACTCGATGTTGACCACCTCATCGATCTCGTCAGAGAAAGGGAGCCGCTCTGGAATATGGCTGACCGCCGCCACGCTGACCTTATCGTTACCCGACGACTCTGGGAGGAAATCTGTTCGCTCCTTGTGGGCCGCTGGGAGGACCTCGATGTTCGGGCCCAGATTAAAGAGCGTAAGTATATACAGTACCGGTTGCTTGATGTAAACCAGTGTTTCACGAACTCCAGTCCTCGTGGTCCCCACGGATCATGTGTTCAGGATTTCTATTTACTATGGAAATCCTGAAAACATGACCCCTGGGGACCATGAGGACTGGAGTTTGGGAAACACTGATGTTGTATACTAACCACTTTGTCCTTTCTCATTTCAGGGAACAGAATTGTGAATCGGTGGCGGTCTGTGAGGGATCGTTTCAAGAAGGAGTTCAATAAAGAGATGCGGGCCCCGAGTGGATCTGGAGGACGCAGGAGCAAGTACAAGTACGCAGAAGCCCTGTCGTTCCTCCGGGAAACAATGGTCACTAGAAGGTAAATATTACACACCACATGTGAAAAAAAATGTTAGATGTAAATTTTTTTTTTCAGCCAGGGCCATACCATGTCAGTATTTTAATTGTTTTTTTTTCTCTTTATTCCACAGCATGGTGAGCAGCACTCGGGAGCCTGCACGATTGTACCCTTCTGAGGCGATCCCTGAGGAGACCGGCACCGAGGGACACTTCGACCGCCCCGGTACATCTGCACCTTCCCAGCCTTCCCACACATTCGACCCATCTGTCCCATCCACCAGCACAGGAGCATCGTGGCCGCCTACATTACATGAAGCTGCTGGTGAGGAGATCGCGTTCCCTTTACCCCACCCTTCTGCCCCTGCCACCTCTAGTACACCTGCGGGTACTGGGCGGCAGCGGCAGAGGGGTCAGGAAAAGACTTATGCGCCAGAGTTCTTGCATCTGAATGCATCTTTCCAGAACTGTCTAAAAGTCTTGTCAGAGCAAATCTCCGCAGGCTATCAGCAGATCAACTCCAGCATTCTGGAGGTGAAGACACTTCTGCAAACCATGCATTCAGAAGCAAGATCTTCGCCAAACCACACCTTTTTCAGGTCTGTTGTGGAGCGCATGGAAACGCTCTCTCCTGCCCAGCAGATGCATGTAATGCATTCATGCCACGCTGCTCTCCAGCAAGTTACCTCCCAACCTCCTCCTCCCACCACAGTAGTTCCTCCACCTGCACCCCCTCCAGCCACTTTCCATCCTCCCCCTCCTATTACATCTACACCCCCTCCAGCCACTTTCCATCCTCCCCCTCCTATTACATCTACACCCCCTCCAGCCACTTTCCATCCTCCCCCTCCTATTACATACCATCCACCTCCCCAGCACCATCCACCTCCCCAGCACCAGCAACCTCCCCAGCACCAGCAACCTCCCCAGCACCAGCAACCTCCCCAGTACCAGCAACCTCCCCAGTACCAGCAACCTCACCAGTACCTGCAAACTCCCCAGTACCAGCAACCTCCCCAGTACCAGACATCTCCCCACTTCCAGCAACCTGCCCCGTACCAGACATCTCCCCACTTCCAGCAACCTGCCCCGTACCAGACATCTCCCCACTTCCAGCAACCTGCCCCGTACCAGACATCTCCCCACTTCCAGCAACCTGCCCCGTACCAAACTCCTTCCCCATACAACTTGCCATCAACATCATCTGCTCCTACAGTCCCTGCCCAACCCTCCACTCCACCACCCACCACCTCTTCTGCTTCCCACATGTCCACCCATTCTGTAGTTTTTTCCACACCTTCACCTCTAACTGTTCCTTCCCCACCACGATCCCAGTCCTCTCTCCACACTCCCAGTGTCGAAGTGTCCCGCAGCCCCTCCAGCAGTATTTCCACCACACACTACACAGATTTATAATGTGTGTATTTAAATAAAAATGACCAGTTTTATGGTTTCAAAGCTTTATTAAACAAGTTTATTAAAATTTTAAAAAAGTTTACTAAAAAAAACATTTTTCAATAAAAGTTAAATTATTTTACACTGGTTGTCTGTCATTTCTTTCTGCGGCGAAAAAGGTTAAATACAGGGTATTTAAAAGGTGAAATGGTATTCAAAACTAGGTATATAACTGTGGGTAAATTTTAGCTTTTTGCCACATTTGTGTTCCTGGTTGTGTTTGAAGCAAAGTATTTCACCTAAAAAGTTGTGTTTATTGTTGGTGATTTCCTAACAATGTACACAACTTTTGTTAAAACGTGAAATACTTTGCATAAAACACAAACAGGTACACACCTGTGGCCTAAAGCTAAAAATAGTAAGACCATGACAAGATAGCCAACTTTGGTTGGCAAAGGTATATACTGTTGGTCCAGAAGGTACACAAGTTTGGTTAGGGCACAAATCTTTCACACTCTGTCATCCTGCCAGTGTACTCTGCCTTGAGGTGACATAAAGTATATTGCAAAATTGTCCCTCATTACTGAAACCGTCACAGAACTTCTAGTGGTAATGTCATGGTAATCTTGCAAGGTGGTTTCTTCAGAGGTGTCCTCAATGGAAATGGGTTCCTTGCAGATAACAAAATTGTGGAGTACCACGCACGCTTTGATCGCCTCGTCCACAGTTTCTCTCTTGAGGTTGATCGCAGTCAATAGGACCCGCCATTGGCTGTCAGAATACCAAAGGTACATTCAACCATTCTTCTTGCTCTTGTGAGGCGGTAATTAAAAATGCGTTTTGATCTTGTCAATCCTCTGCTAGAGTACGGTTTCAAAAGGTGTTCTGACAGCTGGAAGGCTTCATCCCCTACACAGACAAATGGCATAGGTGGACCAGATGTTTGCGGCAGCGGTCTAGGTGGTGGGAACTGGAAGGTGTTTCCATACAGTTTACGCCCCATGGCAGACAGTTTGAAAACTTGAGAGTCATTGGAGCGGCCATAGGCCCCAATATCAACCGCAATAAATTTGTATTCAGCGTCAGCGATGGCCATGAGGACAATTGAAAAATATTTCTTGTAATTGAAATATTCCGATCCCGATCCAGCTGGCTTTACAATGCGGATATGTTTCCCGTCCACAGCGCCCAAGCAGTTGGGAAACTGACATATCTGTTGAAACTTGTCAGCAATTTCAATCCACCTCTCTGTTGTGGGCTCTGGTAAAAACTCTTCAGCTAAGGAGTCCCTCAGTGCACGGCATGTGTACTTCACAATTCCAGATATGGTGGAAATCCAGAGTCTGTACTGGAAATGCAGTGACGAAAGGGATTCTCCAGTTGCAAGAAATCTGTGGGGAATTAAAAAACAATAAATTAGTTTTAAATCACAGCATTACATACCAAAACTGACCTATAACACTTGGAGATACAAACTACCACCAACAAGATTGCAGTGAAAGTGTGCTCTGATGCGAGCATATCCAATAAATGTGGCTTACCTTAAAGTCACCATCAGACGCTCTGCGGGTGAAACAGAGAAGCGGCAATAGGTGTCCGCTTTTCTTATGAGGTGTGCAATGCGCTCCACCAAGTAATCAAAATTCTCCATTTTCATCCTAACATATCCAAAAAATTTATCCGGGTTTCGTCGAAGGTCCATGCAGAGTGTAGAATAGGCTGTGATGGGGTGGATCCACAAACGTCGTCTACGATGCCTGATGCGCTGCTGTCTCGCTCTCTCCTTCTCCAGAACAATCACCCTCAAACGATTCGCCTCCGCTATAAAATCCGCCAAATTCTTCAAAATATTTCCAATGACAACATCCATCTTCGCCAGTAACTTGCTCTTCTCTCAAACCTGCACTTTCTCCTCTACAACCTGTCAAAGAAGGGCTGTAGGAACATGCTATATATAGTTTTCCAGTAGCCAATCCCGTTCGGAAGGCCACAAGGGTCAATTTTAAAAACCGGATCCGGCGTAATCCATCGAAAAACGGATAGAAAAACGGATGAACCGGATGAGACGGATCCGGTTTTGTCTGTCAAGAAAAAGACGGATCCGGCAGAAAACCGGATCCGTCACATCCGGTTTTACGAAACATTTGCCGGATCCGGCGTTCCGGCACGACGCCGGATCGCGCCTGACGCCGAAAACCTGATGTGTGAAAGTAGCCTAACAAAACTCCCTTCATTTATATATAAAAAAAATATTTTTTAGTTCGATTTGGAATATATTCGAACTAAATAATTAGGGAGAAGTATAGCGGTTGTTAATCTCTTTAGGCAATGTGGTGTTGAATATGTATGTCTCTCGTACTTTTTAATTATCTTATGCATTTCTCATGTTTTTATATTACTTGTCACTTAGACAACAGCTGTGGTAGGAGGTGCGGTAGCAAGATGTGATCAGCATATGAATCGGTCATTTCCTCCTACTCATTGACCCGTAGAAGCGCTCAGGTAGCATGAAACGACCGTAGTCAGCTAATTCGCACTCTTTTTGTCACGATCCCGACTTGACATTTATTATGTGTCAATAAAGCAGCAATATAATCATCCCGATGAGTGCGACCGTTTTTCTTCATGGAGTTCATAAATATCTATATATTTTAATATTTAGTTATGACTTTTTTTATTTTCTGTTTCACAATAAAAAATCTTCAGTTTTCACTCTAGTCACTCAGCCTAATAGTAGACTGTAGAGATAGAGTTGTGCTGAAAAGTTTACATACCCCAGAAGAATTTTTTTCTTTATTGGCCTTTTTTCAGAGAATATGAATGATAACACCAAAACTTTTTCTCCACTTATGGTTAGTGGTTGGGTGAAGCCATTTATTGTCAAATTACTGTGTTTTCTCTTTTTAAATCATAATGACAACCCAAAACATACAAATGACCTTGATCAAAAGTTCACATACCCTGGTGATTTTGGCCTGATAACATGCACAGAAGTTGACACAAATGTGTTTGGATGGCTACTAAAGGTAACATCCTCACCTGTGACCTGTTTGCTTGTAATCAGTGTGGGTGCATAAAAGATGAGTGAGTTTCTGAGATCCAGACATCTTTCAAACAGCCACTAACATTTCTGGATTGTGGGTCATGGGAAAAGCAAAGGAACTGTCAATGAATCTATGGGAAAAGGTAGTTGAATTGTATAAAACAGGAAAGGGATACAAAAATATATCCAAGGAATTGATAATTCCAGTCACCAGCGTTCAAACTGTGATAAACAAATGGAAAATCAGGGGCTCTGCAAAAACAAAACCATGGTCAGGTAGACCAACAAAATTTTGTATTACAACTGTCAGTAAAATTGATCAGGATGCAAAGAAAAACCCACAAATAACATCAGCTGAAATATTGGACTCTATCAAAACTAGCGGTGTGGCTGTTTCAAGATGCATAATAAGATGGCAGCTGAAGAAAAATGGGCTGCATCGTGGAGTCACCAGAAGAAAGCCATTACTGCACAAATGCCACAAAGTATTTCACCTACAACACAAAAAACAGCAGAAACAAGCCTCAAATCTTCTGGAACAAAGTAATTTGGAATGATGAGACGAAAATTCAACCTTTTGGCCACAAATATAAACGTTACATTTGAAGAGAGGTCAACAAGGCCTATGATGAAAGGAACACTCTTTGTAGTGTAAATCACGGAGGTGGATCGCTGATGTTTTGGGATGTATGAGCTAAAAAATGCACAGGAAACTTGTTCAAAGTTGAAGGAAAAATGAATGCAGCATGTTATCAGAAAATAATGAAGGCAAATTTGCAATCATCAGCCCGGAAGCTGAGCATGGCATATACTTTGATGTTCCAACATGACAATGATCCAAAACACAGGACCAAGTCAACCTGTCAATGGCTACAGCAGAACAAAGTGAAGGTTCTGGAGTGGCCATCTCAGTCTCCAGACCTCAATATCATTGAGCCACTTTGGGGAGATCTCAAGCACGCAGTTAATGGTGGACAGCCCAGGAATTGACAGGAACTGGAGGCTTTTTGCCAAGAAGAGTTGGCAGCTTTACCATCTGAGAAAATGAAGAATCTCTTCCACAACTACCACAAAAGACTTCAAGCTGTCATTGATGTTAGGGGGGGCAATAAACGGTATTAAGAAATGGGGTATGTGAACTTTTGATTAGGGTAATTTGGATGTTTTGGGTTGTGATTATGATTTAAAAAGATGTACAATAATAAATTATATTGTGGTACCGTGTTAGCCAGGAAAATCGATGTGAATACTTTTCCACCCAATGATGACAAAAGCATTCTCTGTTGTGAGTTCATTTTCCCCTTTGTCACTGAGGTCTGGTGAACTCCCTATTCTGGTAAAGGAAGGTAATGAGCCTGATTATCAGGCACCTGAGCCTAATGAGGATGACTGGCTGAGTGGAGTCACGGACTGGATATAAGGCTGCCGACGCCCTTCTGCCCTGCGGGTGATTTCTCTGTGGACTTCTAGGACACCAGTCTGATTCCTGCTCCTCTAAAGCTAAGTTTTCTGCTTTGCCTGTTAGCATTAGTGTTTTGTTTTTGTTTTCCTTGCTTTTCTGGATTCTGCCATTCCCTGCTGGGGTGAGCTGAATCTCCTTTTGCCTGCTGCTCTGTCTTCAGAATATTCCTGAGTACTGACATAGCTTTTTTGAAGCCTAGCGTCTTCAGGGCCTTTTTCACTGTCAGTCTGTTGGCTCTTATTTTCATAGGGTTTTTCACGGATTGCAGACAGCAGCCTTCCTGTCCTTTCCTAGCTAGTTAGCTTGGGCCCCGTCTTTGCTCAGTCTATCTTTCTGTCTGTGTTAGTGTTTTCATCTTGCTTCACCGTCATTATATGTTGGGGGCTGCCTATTGCTTTGGGGTCTGCTCTGGGGCAGTTTAGATTTCCCTTTTCTTTCTTTAGGCCTATTTAATTCTCCGGCTGTGATCGAGGGGTCTAGGGCATCGTAGGAACCCCCCACGGCTACTGTTAGTTGTTGTGGATAGGATCAGGGGTCTGCAATCCGATAGCTGACAACCTCTCTGGTTTTCTGGACTTAGCTAGCATTTCTGTTTTTGCCTCCTACGGTGACTCAATCATAACAATTCTCAGGGTGATACCTTTATTGGCTAACCAGACAATAATATGTTAGCAAGCTTTCAGAGCACAGTGGCTCCTTCTTCAGGCAAGATAACAAATGGATTAATAAAAAAAAGCACAAACATTTAAGGGATACTACAGTAGGATATTTGTTCATTAGGTTGGAGGTGTGATGACTCCTAAAGATGGGTCAAGGAAATCAAATTAGCATTTTCTTACAAATGGAGAGGAAGTTGGAATGATGTTCTTAAGCCCCCTTTACATTTAGCGATGCACCAGTTATCCCGATCACGATATGACCCATTCAGGATCGCTGGTGCATCGCTAAATGGTCACTAGTGAGCTGCCAAACAGGCAGATCTCACAGCGATGTTGCGACACAGCAGCGGTCGTTACTTACCTTTCAGATGCGGCGATGATGATGTCCTCCCGCCCGCGTCCATGCATCGCTCGTCGGCGCCAGCAGGAAGCCAGCAGGAAGCAGCTGACGAGAAATGGATGTGGACGATCTCGCGTGATCAGCGATAGCCAGCGGGGGAGGAGGTAAGTATCACACATAGCGATATCGCTAGCAATATCGCTGCTGCGTCACAAAATCGGTGATGCTTTAGTGATATTGCTAGCGATATCGCTATGTGTAAAGCTCCCTTTAGTTGTCTGAAGTCCTTCTGGTGGAAGTGTGAACTGTGTCCATGTAGTGAGTCATAAATCCAGGTGTCATATTGAGTCCTAGTGTCAAAGTGTTGAACATCCTTATAAGTTTAAATTCCCAAATTTTTCTCTCTCTGTCATCCTTAAAATGACCTTTTACTATTAAGACTTTTAAGTCTGTCATACAATAACCAGTTCCAGAGAAATGTTTTCCCACAGGCGTGTCCATTTCATTCCTGATTGTATGTCTGTGTAAATTCATCCTTGTTTGTAGTTCTTGCATGGTTTCTCCAATATAGATAGCTCCAGGGCACCTCGTGCATTGTATCATGAACACCACATTGGAGGATGTACATGAAAGGGAACCCATGACCTTATAATCCTGATTTGTGTTTGGTACGCGGACTATATTTATTGGTAATATGTGGGTACAAGTTTTGCATTTTTTATTGTTACATGGGAATGTGCCAGTCATTGAAGGAGATGGGAGGACACTTCTGACAAGGAGATTCCATAAGTTAGGGGGCTTTTTGTAGGAGAGAAGTGGTAGTTCTGGGAATATGTCTTTAATTTGTGGTCTCTGTGGAATATGGGTTGGAGATCAGCACCAATTTTCCTTAGGATACTCATGTGGGAGTTGTATGTGACCACAAGAGGTACCCTGTTGTTGTCCTCTCTCAGTTTGTAATCCAGGAGGCTGCTTCTTGGGATTCTTGTAGCCCTGTGGATCTGTTCATCTATTACCAGTGGATGGTACCCTTGTTGTAGTAACTTGACCATATACATCAAGGACAACGCCATACAAACATCAATTTACCATAAGCCCATAGGACATCCAGCATATCTTAGATGGAACGGCTTTCATCCAAGAGACACACAAAAAAATCCATCATCTACAGTCAAGCTCTGAGATATATTCGGATGTACAGGAGAAGGACGAAAGAGCACCGCACTAGAGTTGTAAAAGTCTCAAATGTAGTGACAAGATCAAGGAGGTATAACAAGTGGATAAGAGAATTGTCTGCCTACCTTACAAGGATTGAATGGTCCAGTGTAAGTAAAGTGATTCTATGGAGGAGATTCCTGATCCACCAAAAGATCCATAGAAGCAGCTGCAGCAAAGGAGTCTGTGTGCTGAAGCAGGGGGGTGGGAGCCAGTAATTATGTAGGTACTGGCGATAGACACCAACGGCACAAAGAGAGTCCAACGGTGACGTAACAGTCCGGCACCTCCCAGTGGCCAAGACAGGAGCACCAGCCACCGAGTCTAACGGCGACGTGACAAGCAGCCAGCCCAAGGTCCCACAGTTGTGGTCATGTAAAAGAATGTTTCCTCCTACACATTCCAAAGTGAAAGCTTGAACTCCACCATCTATTGTTGGCCACAGAAATGCTGCCTTTCCACCTGGTGGATATAGACAGTTTTAAAAAGTTGTTGGCCATCACAGTACACCAGTACCAGTTGCCCAGTCGCCATTACTTGTCTAAGAAAGCTGTGCCTGCTCTATACCAGCATGTTGCCAACATCACCTGTTCCCTGATAAAATCTATGCCTGTTTTCCAACAGTGCAGATAGAATCTCCCACAACTCCGTACGGAACAGCCATGGAACACCGCAATCAGACATTGTTTAAATTAATTTGCCTCTGAGATCACAGTCACACAGCTCGAGTCAAGAGCTGTGGACAGGTATCCAGGCTGAATTAGAGGAATGGTTGTCTCTACAATCCTGAAGCCAGGGAAGGGTGTCTGCGATAACGGTGCAAACCTGGTGGTGACCCTACGCCAGATTAACCTCACAGAAGCATTGCATTGCTGACGTTTTCAGTCTGGTGGTATAGTAATTTCTCCACCGCTATTCCGACTTGGATGCGCTGCTGCAGAAAGCACGATTGCTGTGTGCTCACTTCTGATAATCACACCCCACAGGTCATTGACTTGCATCGCTACACAGGTCTTTCGGCCTACCTGCTAACTGTTTGATTTGCCATGTTGTGACATGGTGGAATTCTACTCTACACATGTTGAAGTGACTGTGGCAGTAGCAGTATGTCCTTTTACATAGCCTGTGCCAATGCTGGATGGACATGGTGCAAATCACATTTGCAGAGTGGACACAGATGAAGGATCTCTGCACCCTTCTGCACAGTTTTAAATTGGCTACGAAGATGGTTAGCGCTGACGATGCCTTCATCAGCATCACTGTTCCCATCATCTACATGATGGAGCACACTGTAAATAGTCTGCATAAGGAGGTGATGGTCCCAGAGGAAGAGGTGTAAGCAGGGGAAGGTGCGGAAAGGATAACAACATCTCAAATTTCTGGACTGTCGTCGCCTAGGCGGGTGCAATAGTAGATAGTCTTACAGCGAGCGAGGGGGACTCATGGTGCCAGAAAACCATTAGTGAATGTGCAGTAGCCGAGGAACAAATGGAAGAGGGCGAGATGCAGGACATGCAACAGTCAGGAGATGAAGAGGATAGTGATCCCCTCTTTGTTGTCCGTGGTTGGCGGAAGGGGATGGAGGAAACCACCTTGAGTGTTACCCTGCCAATATCACACCATGGACTTGGACCTCATGGAAGCACCCGAAAATTGAGCACCTTCTTGCTGCACTATCTTCAACATGATGCCCGTATTCTTAGGGTTGGAAATAGTGCTAACTACTGGGTTGCTACTCTGTTAGATCCATGGTACAAGAGTAAATTTAGCCAGATGTTTCTCCCCTGGTAAGGTATTCGCGCATACTGGAGTATCGAAACACACTTGTAGACAATTTTAAGAGTTGCTTTCCCAAAAACACTAGTGAGGCACACAGTGTGTAGTTGCGTTCTATAGTTTCAACTCCGGGAATGTCAAGGCATCATCACTAAAACATTAGAAGCAGCAGTGTAAGTCACATTGGCAATTTCTGTGAGTTGTTTCACACATTTTTTAGACCAGCCCATGCATGAGCAAAACAGAGTACAAATCTGACACATTGTGAATGACTGGAGAGGATGGTGCAGAAGTATCTAGAGCCATTTGAAGACCTTTTGCATTTTGGTCATCAAAAACAAAAGACTGGCCTGAGCTTGCCTGTCATGCATAGGAGGTTTTGTCATGCCTGGCAACCAGTGTTCACTCAGAACATGTCTTCAGCGCTGCTGGTGGTGTCCTGACAGATAAGCACATTTGGCTGCCCCCTGAAAGTGTAGATCATCTACTTTCATGGATCTCCAATGACTTTTAACCCCAGTCTCAGACATGGTAGACTAGGCAATTGTGGCATTTTTACTGCCATGCACTGATCTCACGTTATTGCAGTCTGTGTCATCTTGGTGGTGTCTTCTGTGTTGTCTTCTGGTGCCTGCTGTTGTTACTGCTGCTGATGTTACAAACAATTTTTTGAAATGCAGTGACTCCAAGGTGTGTCTCCATCTGGTGCGTGTAAATGATGTGTCAAAGACCTATTATACTGTTCCTACTCTGTGGAACTTGATGCCACTTTAGCGGTGTGTGAGAATTTTTTTTTGAAATATAGAGAATCTAAATTGGTTCTCCATCTGGTGGGTTGCCTGTGGTAGAAGGTGTGTCAGAGGCCTATTATACTGTTTCTACTCCGTGGAAATTGAGGCCACTTTAGTGGTGTGTTACAATTATCTTTTTAAATGTTGAGACTCCTAGTTGAGTCTTCATCTTGTGGGTTGCCTGTGTAAGTAGGGCTTCTAGACAGGCAGGCCTGCACTTACTTTCTGTCAGCTACCTGTCTTACTTTCCTTACATTATTCTAACAATAATACTGTATGAAACTGATGTTGGTGCAATCTGAGTGTGGCTGGAATAAAAAAAAAATTGAAGGTGTTACATGAGGTGTTCGGTTTCCCTGCTAAGAAGGCTTATATCGCTCCCTTAACCAACTTCAATTTCAAGCTGAGAATGTTGGGCCAAACACTGATACCTCATGCATGGCCCATGGTTGACTGCAGCTGTGCCGCTTGCAAATTTCAATTGATCCCCGTTTCCTTGGTGTCTGCCCCTAAGTTTAGCTGTTTGGGAAGCTTTTTGTCACCCCTTAAAGTGTTGTGTATATGTTTGCTTTGGCCTCCCATTAAATCTAATGGCTTTCGGGGACGTTCAGTGAACCGTTCGGTGAACATGTTCAGAGAATGTTTAAATGTTTGGCGAATCGAACCTAACCAAACCATGAAAGGTTGAAAGGTTCACTCATCTCTACTTTAGTTGTCATGTTAAATCCATCTATATATAAGGATTTTGGTTTACTCATGCACATTTTGGCGAACTGCAGTCTAGCTTTTTTACATCTGTCAGCAGCAGGGTCCTCCTTGGTCTCCAGCCCCAATGTTTCATCTCATTCAAATGACGGCGTATAGTTTGCGCTGACACTGATTCACCCTAAGCCTGCACAACATCTTGAATTTGTTTGGAGCTTGATTGGGGCTGCTTGTCCACCATCCGGACTATCCTGTGTTGCGATATTTCATTAATTCTTCTTAGTCAACATATAGGAAACTTATCTACAGTGCCATGGGTTGTAAACTTCTTGATTACGTTGTGCAACCGTGGAAAAAAGAACATCAAGATCTCTGGAGATGGGCCTGTAACCTTTAGATTGTTGATATTATTCAACAATTTTGGTTGTGAAGTCCTCAGACAGTTCTTTTCTCCTATTTCTGTTCTCCATGCTTAGTGTTGCACACACAGACACACAATGCAAAAATTGAGTTAACTTCTCTCCTTTTTATCTGGTTTCAAGTGTGATTTTCAAATTTCCCACACCTATTGCTTGCAGGAGGTGAGTTTGAATGAGCATCACAATTGAAACAAAGTTATTTGCCCACAATTTTGGAAAGAAGTCAACAATTTTGTCCTGCACATTTTAGGGGTTTTGTGTGAAATTATGTCCAATTTGCCTTTTTTTCTTTTTTTATGTTGTTCTAATATACACAAAGGAAGTAAACATGTATAATTGCAATAATTTTCTGAGAGAAATATTTCATTTTCTGGAACAATTTGAAGGGTGCCAACACTTCCAGACATGACTGTATTGTGGTCGACACTGAATCAGTGCAACTTATATTTGAAACTCAAGAAAAATGTGTGTTGCTTACCAGAGAAAGAGATGGCACCAGGATAACATTCAATCTGAGGCTAAGTGGATTCCTTAGCATTTAGTATATTAATTCTGATTGGTATTATAAATACAGCAGTTGCAGTGCAAACACACATCTACAAGTAGAACACACCATACCTATAGTTTTTTGCTGTATTTGATCATTATGTTAGGTAACAAGCAGAACTGATAAGGATTTCATGATCTACAATAGTTTTTTTAAGAAAGCTTATCTTTTGAACAGACAAAAAAAATAAATTAATAAAAACAAATTTTCTCTTCCTACTATCTTAAAATGTATTTTAAGTTATTAGTTTTTGTTCCTGGCTCTGTTTATAAAAGATTAAAATAGCACTAGGCATTCGGCATAATAATGAATTAAAAGAATTTTGGAATAGTCATGAACTGGGGCGAAAAATATTTAAGAAATAGTACACTTTGTATAAACCAAATATTTAGAGCTAAAACTATAACATTTGATTAAGATATCAGTAGTACAAAAGGAAATAGTGAATGACATAGACAAGAAAAAGCTATGTGTATGTCACTCCCATTTCAAATGTACATAACGTTGACATGAAAAGCATGTCACCTTGATTGTAAGAACAGCTGGTATAGTAAAGGACAAATTCTAAAGATGGAAGATTTTAGAGTTTTACTATATTAAAACTGGAAGTACAGAATATATCTGAAGTGAAATCTGTAAAGTGCTACAATGAATTTTCTAACTCAAAAAAAATCTTTGCTTCAATGTGAAATCGAAAACACATATTTCTGAATATAAAAAGTATAAAACAGGCTACAACTTGGTTAATTTTGTGTTTGAGCTATAATTTTATTACTTAAATTTTGGATAAGTGATGGCTATTCAATTATTAAGGTTCCTAACACTACTACAGTCATATGTAAAAGTTTGGGCACCCCTATTAATGTTAACCTTTTTTCTTTAAATCAATTTTGGTTTTTGCAACAGCTATTTCAGTTTCATATATCTAATAACTGATGGACTCAGTTATATTTCTGGATTCAAATGAGGTTTATTGTACTAACAGAAAATGTGCAATCTGCATTTAAACAAAATTTGACCGGTGCAAAAGTATGGGCACCCTTATCATTTTCTTGATTTGATCACTCCTAACTACTTTTTACTGACTTCCTGAAGCACTAAATTGGTTTTGTAACCTCATTGAGCTTTGAACTTCATAGCCAGGTGTATCAAATCATGAGAAAAGGTATTTAAGATGGCCACTTGCAAGTAGTTCTCCTATTTGATTCTCCTATGAAAAGTGGCATCATGGGCTCCTCAAAACAACTCTCAAATGATCTGAAAACAAAGATTATTCAGCATAGCTTTTCAGGGGAAGGATACAAAAAGTTGTCTCAGAGATTTAACCTATCAGTTTCCACTGTGAGGAACATAGTAAGGAAATGGAAGAACACAGGTACAGTTCTTGTTAAGCCCAGAAGTGGCAGGCCAAGAAAAATATCAGAAAGGCAGAGAAGAAGAATGGTGAGAACAGTCAAGGACAATCCACAGACCACCTCCAAAGACCTGCAGCATCATCTTGCTGCAGATGGTGTCACTGTGCATCGGTCAACAATACAGCACACTTTGCATAAGGAGAAGCTGTATGGGAGAGTGATGCGAAAAAAGCCGTTTCTGCAAGCACGCCACAAACAGAGTCGCCTGAGGTATGCAAAAGCACATTTGGACAAGCCAGTTACATTTTGGAAGAAGGTCCTGTGGACTGATGAAACAAAGATTGAGTTGTTTGGTCATACAAAAAGGCATTATGCATGGAGGCTAAAAAACACAGCATTCCAAGAAAAACACTTGCTACCCACAGTAAAATTTGGTGAAGGTTCCATCATGTTTTGGGGCTGTGTGGCCAATGCCGGCACCGGGAATTTTGTTAAAGTTGAGGGTCGCATGGATTCAACTCAGTATCAGCAGATTCTTGACAACAATGTGCAAGAATCAGTGACAAAGTTGAAGTTACGCAGGGGATGGATAATTCAGCAAGACAATGATCTAAAACACCGCTCCAAATCAACTCAGGCATTCATGCAGAGGAACAATTACAATGTTCTGGAATGGCCATCCCAGTCCCCAGACCTGAATATCATTGAACATCTGTGGGATGATTTGAAGCGGGCTGTCCATGTCGGCGACCATCAAACTTAACTGAACTGGAATTGTTTTGTAAACAGGAATGGTCACAAATACCTTCATCCAGGATCCAGGAACTCATTAATAGCTACAGGAAGCGACTAAAGGCTGTTATTTTTGCAAAAGGAGGATCTACGAAATATTAATGTCACTTTTGTGTTGAGGTGCCCATACTTTTGCACCGGTCAAATTTTGTTTAAATGCAGATTGCACATTTTCTGTTAGTACAATAAACCTCATTTGAATCCAGAAATATAACTGAGTCCATCAGTTATTAGATATATGAAACTGAAATAGCTGTTGCAAAAACCCAAATTGTTATAAAGAAAAAAGGTTAACATTAATAGGGGTGCCCAAACTTTTACATATGACTGTATCTCCCAAAGGTATTGAAAATAGGGTCCCATGTTTATGGTACTGTTGAAGATACTGAAAAATGGATATCTCATTAACTTCAGATGGAGCAGTACTACGCATACATGATCACAACACCATTCAAAAGAAAGATGTAAGTCACCCACTTGACGTCTAGCGGGATACCCAGGAATCATGCAATTCTCAGCATGACTAGAAATGGAAAAAAATTATGGCATGGAAGGTTTAAGTGTGGTAATCAGTGTTTTTTGCATGCCTTGTGGAAAATGTGGTTCTTGTAGGTGGTTACAGGTAAACGCAGTTTTCAGGAATGAGTGATAGAATCACTTTTTCTGGCAACTCCAATTAGTTATGAAAGTGTGTTGCATATGTGGTTTGTTTTATTTTTCATCTATAATAATAAATGCCCTAACCAGCTTCCGGTTGTAACAACTTCCGTCCAGTTGTAACCGGTGACGTCACCACACACACGTACATGTTAACCCTCAACACACACACTGCCTCAACACACACTCCTCTCACCTTTCACCTCCACTCATGTCCACTCACTCTTTCACTCCACATACGTTCCTTTCTCTCACTCCGTTTCTCATACTCACACCGTCATCGTCGCTGCCCCGACATCTTCCTCTGCCGCCGCGATCCAGGATCCAGACGTTCTCCAGGCCGCCGACATGTTCTTGCGGGACGCCATCTTGGATATCGTGAAGTCCCGCGATATTAAAGATGGCGTCGCCGCAACAACATGTCGCTGGCGTGGACGACATCGGGATCCAAAAAGATGGCGTCGGCGAAATCTCGCGAGATTACGCCGACGCCATTTTGGATCCCGATGTCGCCCATGCCAGCGACATGTTGTTGCGGCGACGCCATCTTTAATATCGCGGGACTTCACGATATCCAAGATGGCGTCCCGCAAGAACATGTCGCTGGCGTGGGCGACATCGGGATCCAAAATGGCGTCGGCGTAATCTCGCGAGATTTCGCCGACGCCATCTTTTTGGATCCCTATGTCGTCCACGCCAGCGACATGTTGTTGCGGCGATGCCATCTTGAATATCGCGGGATTTCACGAAATCCAAGATGGCGTCCCGCAAGAACATGTCGGCGGCCTGGAGAACGTCTGGATCCTGGATCGCGGCGGCGGAGGAAGATGTCGGGGCAGCGACGATGACGGTGTGAGTATGAGAAACGGAGTGAGAGAAAGGAACGTATGTGGAGTGAAAGAGTGAGTGGACATGAGTGGAGGTGAAAGGTGAGAGGAGTGTGTGTTGAGGCGGTGTGGTGTGTTGAGGGTTAACATGGCAAGAGGTGTTAACGCCGTCGGCGAAATCTCGCGAGATTTCGCCGACGCCATCTTGCATTCGTGAAATTGCGTCATTTACCTCACGCCGACTTGCTGTGCGGACGCTTGGCATTGCCTGTACCACCATAACTACTGCTGCCTTGGTCCTATGCCTGTTTACTGCCGGTGTCTAATTACTGGACCAATTTGCCTCTACCGCCATAACTATTGCTACCTTGCTACTCTGCCGGTGTCTAATTACAGGGCTAATTTGCCTCTACCGCCATAACTACTGCTGCCTTTGTCCTCTGCCGGTGTCTAATTACAGGACCAATTTGCCTCTATCGCCATAACTACTGCTGCCTTGCTCCTCTGCCGGTGTCTAATTACAGGGCCAATTTGCCTATACCGCCATAACTACTGCTGCCTTGCTCCTCTGCCGGTGTCTAATTACAGGGCCAATTTGCCTCTACCGCCATAACTACTGCTGCCTTGCTCCTCTGCCGGTGTCTAATTACAGGGCCAATTTGCCTCTACCGCCATAACTACTGCTGCCTTGCTCCTCTGCCGGTGTCTAATTACAGGGCCAATTTGCCTCTACCACCATAACTACTGCTGCCTTGCTCCTCTGTCGGTGTCTAATTACAGGGCCAATTTGCCTCTACCGCCATAACTACTGCTGCCTTGCTCCTCTGCCGGTGTCTAATTACAGGGCCAATTTGCCTATACCGCCATAACTACTGCTGCCTTGCTCCTCTGCCGGTGTCTAATTACAGGGCCAATTTGCCAATACCGCCATAACTACTGCTGCCTTGCTCCTCTGCCGGTGTCTAACTACAGGGCCAATTTGCCACTAGCGCCATAACTACTGCTGCCTTGCTCCTCTGCCGGTGTCTAATTACAGGGCCAATTTGCCTCTACCGCCATAACTACTGCTGCCTTGCTCCTCTGCCGGTGTCTAATTACAGGGCCAATTTGCCTCTACCGCCATAACTACTGCTGCCTTGCTCCTCTGCCGGTGTCTAATTACAGGGCCAATTTGCCTCTACTGCCATAACAACTGCTGCCTTGCTCCTCTGCCGGTGTCTACTTACAGGGCTAATTTGCCTCTACCGCCATAACTACTGCTGCCTTGCTCCTCTGCCGGTGTCTAATTACAGGGCTAATTTGCCTCTACCGCCATAACTACTGCTGCCTTGCTCCTCTGCCGGTGTCTAATTACAGGGCCAATTTGCCTCTACCGCCATAACTACTGCTGCCTTGCTCCTCTGCCGGTGTCTAATTACAGGGCCAATTTGCCAATACCGCCATAACTACTGCTGCCTTGCTCCTCTGCCGGTGTCTAATTACAGGGCCAATTTGCCTCTACCGCCATAACTACTGCTGCATTGCTCCTCTGCCGGTGTCTAATTACAGGGCCAATTTGCCTCTACCGCCATAACTACTGCTGCCTTGCTCCTCTGCCGGTGTCTAATTACAGGGCCAATTTGCCTCTACCGCCATAACTACTGCTGCCTTGCTCCTCTGCCGGTGTCTAATTACAGGGCCAATTTGCCTCTACCGCCATAACTACTGCTGCCTTGCTCCTCTGCCGGTGTCTAATTACAGGGCCAATTTGCCTCTACCGCCATAACTACTGCTGCCTTGCTCCTCTGCCGGTGTCTAACTACAGGGCCAATTTGCCACTACCACTTCATAACTACTGCTGGGCAATTACAGGGTCAATTAGTATCTGTTTACTCTACAATACTCCAGGACGCCTTCTTCACTGCCAGATAACTGCCAAATAGACTCCTTTACCTGTGCCAACATGAGTCATAACAAAAAGTATGCCAATGCCAGTGAAAGGAAAGCAGCTTTAGCACTACGACAAAAACAACGCCATGCTAATGAGACTCCTGAGGAAAAACACCATCGCCTTGAGAAGATTAAGGCTTATAAACGCCGTCGCCTCACACACGAATCCCCTAACTCTAAATCCATAAGATTGGCTGAAGAAGCCTCTGCACGCCGTCACCGCCGACAACAGACGGCCTCTTCCTCATCATTATTATTAGACTCACAACAGGATGCTTCCACATCAGCATGTGGAACAATTTACTGCTACACTTCATCCCATATGCCGTTCACTGACATAACTAATCAGCAATCTGTTTCTGCCCTATCAATACCACCATTCAATACCGATGCACAGTATGCCAATGCCAGTGAAAGGAAAGCAGCTTTAGCACTATGACAAAAACAACGCCGTGCTAATGAGACTCCTGAGGAAAAACAGCATCGACTTGACAAGATTAAGGCTTATAAACGCCGTCGTCTCACACACGAATCCCCTAACTCTAAATCTATTACATTGGCTGAAAAAGCCTCTACACGCCATCACCGCCAACAACAGATGGCTTCTTCCTCATCATTATTAGTAGACTCACAACAGGATGCTTCCACATCAGCATGTGGAACAAGTTACTACCACACTTCATCCCATATGCCGTTCACTGACATAACTAATCAGCAATCTGTTTCTGCCCTATCAATACCACCATTAGTCAATACCAACGCACAGTTTCTTCACATACAAGCTGCAGTTAGCCCGCAGAAAGTGCAACCAAGACAAATATACGTTGGTGTCAAAACTAGGCGCACCCCATCGGTTGGACATGCACTTCTACTACAACCTCACATTTTCACTAATGATGAAAATAGTATTACCGAACACAGCTGTGGTGACATGACCCATGTATGTGAGCATTGCGAAGCTTTGCATTTTGTAGCAGAGATACCTTCTGATAACAACTTTACGCTCTGCTGTCAGAAGGGTAAAGTCCATGTACCCATACTACAATATCCTGATGTCTTTACACGTTTGCTGAAAGGGCAAAGTGAATTTAGCAAAAATTTAATGGATAATATTCGAAGTATTAACAGTTCCTTTGCTTTTGCCTCCATGGGTGCAAATATTTCACCACCTCCTGGATATGGCCCATACTGTTTCCGCATACATGGCCAGATCTATCATAGAACTGAAACACTACATCCCTCAGATGACCAGCAACGCGCATTTGCCCAACTTTACATTCTCGATACCACTACCGCAAACGAACAACGCTTACGATGTAAAGAAAATCAAAAATGTCATCCTACATTGATGAACATTATTGCCCTTCAAATCCAAACTATTAATCCTTTTGTGGAAGCTTATCAAATGTTACGTGATGTGGAAGAACAAGAAAAAATTAAATCTCTACAAAACGGAACTGTCATGCCAAACATCACTATGGCTATTAAACAAGATTGTACTCAAGACCCTCGACGCTACAATAATCCCACTGTCAGTGAAGTAGCAGTCGTGTTTCAAAATGACAATGGTGAGCCACTAATGTCCACTCGCAGGATTTCAGAATACTCAAGATGGCATGGCCGCAAGAACATGTCGCCGGCGTGGACAATGTCGGGATCCAGGATGGCGCCGGCGGAAGAAGATGTCGGGGATCGTGGAGCAGCGACGATGACGGTGTGAGTATGAGAGACGGAGTGAGAGAAAGGGTCGTATGTGGAGTGAAAGAGTGAATGGACGTGAGTGGAGATGGTGAAAGGTGAGAGGAGTGTGTGTTGAGGCGGTGTGGTGTGTTGAGGAGGTGTGTGTGTATTGAGGGTTAACATGGCAAGAGGTGTGTCACTATCCTCTCGATGCGATAGCATCGGGCCTTAATCTACTATAATAAATGCGCTAAGCAGCTTCCGGGTTGTAACAACTTCCGTCCAGTTGTAACTGGTGACGTCACAGCACACCTCTTGCCATGTTAACCCTCAACACACCACTCCTCAACACACACTCCTCTCACCTTTCACTATCTCCACTAATGCCCACTCGCAGGATTTCAGAATACTCAAGATGGCATGGCCGCAAGAACATGTCGCCGGCGTGGACAACGTCGGGATCCTGGATGGTGCCGGCGGAAGAAGATGTCGGGGATCATGGAGCAGTGACGATGACAGTGTGAGTATGAGAGACGGAGTGAGAGAAAGGGTCATATGTGGAGTGAAAGAGTGAGTGGATGTGAGTGGAGATGGTGAAAGGTGAGAGGAGTGTGTGTTGAGGAGGTGTGTGTGTATTGAGGGTTAACATGGCAAGAGGTGTGTCACTATCCTCTCGATGCGATAGCATCGGGCCTTAATCTAGTAGTAACATAAACACCAACAAGTGAACTCACTCATATATATTTAGCCTAAGAGCGAAAATCACATAGGCAACACTTTCCTAAATTGGCTATTAAATGAATACATTTTATTGTTTACAAATATAAAAAAGAACCACAAATGTTCATAAAATCATAAAACAATTCATGGAGGGACCAAAATAGAGGAGAAAAATGGTGGGTATGGCTTAAAGTGGCAAAGGATAAAATACATATATAAGGGGATACAATGATATATAAAGTACAATTGCCTATGAAAATTCATATAGCATATATACATGTGCAACAAAATGTTTTAAAACACAATAGGTCTGCTCTGACCATGGGGAAAACCATAAAATAGCATAATAAAGGAATATCAATACAGGTAGGGACAAATAATATGAATAGAACACACAAGAAGTGTTATAATTTCAGGAATGCACCACAGACAAAGCAGATAGTACATATGAAATAGCAAACCATATATGATTAATCCCACAATATATATGAAAAAATGATAGTTACCCAAAAGGAGCAGCAAGCCAGGGACCCACCACACCCGACACGCTTTTCGCTATGGGAAGCTTCGTCCAGGGGTGGTGGGTAGCTGGAGGGAGCCTATTTATAATGTTATTTGCCAATGACAAAAACTTATTGTCTCTCTTATTTGATTACACACATTCAGCAGCTTCGTAGATCAATTACCAGTTTGGCAGTACAGTATTTTCTCTTCTCCCACTCTTTACACCCTGAGAGCAGCACCGCAAAAGAAATGCTAGCCTAAGGGGGTCAGATTCCTTGCAGGAATGTGCGGACCTGACACCCATAATGTGGTGGTGCACCATCTTGCTGGAAAAACTTAGGAAACGTGCCATATTCAGTACATAAAGAGGGCAAGACATCAGCATGCAGCAATTTCAGATATCCAGTGGCATTGAGGTTTCCACTGATGAAGAATGGGCCCACTATCTTTGTACCCCATATACCACACCATACCATGAATTATGGGTGTCAGGTCCGAGAATTACTATGTGAACAGTTTCCTGGAAAGTGGATTGGTCATCGTGGGCCAGTTGAATGGCTACTAAGGTGTCCCGATCTGATCCCCTTAGACTTTTACCTTTGGAGTAATCTGAAGGCAATTGTCTATGCTGTGAAAATACAAGATGTGCAGCATCTGAAACAATGGATACTGGAAGCCTGTGCTAGCATTTCTTCTGAGGTGTTGCTATCAGTGTATCAAGAGTGGGAGAAGAGGGTTGCATTGACAATCCAACACAATGGGCAGCACTTTGAACACATTTTATAAGTGGTCATAAACTTGTAAATATCTCATGAAAGAATAAAGTTATGTTGAAACCAAGCACACCATTGTTTTTTTTGTGAAATTCTCAATAGGTTTGATGTCTCACATAACCCTCTTCCCATTGAAAAAATAAAGTTGGATCCAAAATGGCTAATTTCAAAATGTCCACCATGGTCACTCACCAGCCATCTTGAAAAGTTTCTCCCATCCCATATACTAATGGGCCAAAATAGGAAGTTTATATCACCAACCATTACCATTTTTTTAGGTGTACCCATATAAATGGCCCACCCTGTATCATATAGCACTGTGTTCTTCAGTGGCTCATTTTGCCCTTCAACCCAGTTAATTATTGTATTTTTTCCATTAACACTTTAAACCTCCCAAGGCTGTTTGTATCTTCTTGACCAAGCCAAAGTTTACAATTCTGACCAATGTTACTTTATTTGGTAATAAGTTTGGAGTGCTTTAACAAATCCTATTGATTTGGAGATTCTTTTCAAATGACATACTGTACTTCATGAAGGTCGTACTATTTATTTAACATGACTTGAAATTTTGGAAAAACTTTGAATATTTAGCAATTAACAAAATGTACATTTTTATGCCCTTAAATCAGAGAGTTATGTCTTGCAAAAGAGTTCAGAAATAACATTTATCACATGTCTATTTTACAACAGCAAAAGTTTTGAAAAATATTTTCTTTTTGTTAAAAAGTTATAAGGGTTAAAAGTTGACCTGCGATTTCTCATGTTTTCAACCAAATTTACAATAATATTTTTTAAGGAACACATTACATTTGAAGTGACTTTGAGGGGTCTAAATGACAGAAAATACCCAAAAGTGACATCATTCTAAAAACTAAACCCCTAAGAGTGCTCAAAACCACATTCAAGAAGTTTATTAACCCTTCAAGTGCTTCACATTTAATTTTTGCCACACAAAATGTAGTTTTAGACCCCATTTTTCTTATTTTCACAAGGGTAACACAAAAAAATGGACAACAAAATTTATTTTACATTTTCTCATAAGTATGCCAATAAGCCATATATGGGTGGAAACCACTGTTTGTGAGCATGGCAAGGCTTGGAAGGGAATAAGTGCCTTTTGACTTTTTGAATCCAAAATTTGCTGGAATAATTAGCGGACGCCATGTTGCATTTTGGAGAGCCTCTGATATCATTAAACAGTGAAAATTTCCTACATGTGACAACGTATTGGAAATTAGACCCCTCAAGGAACTTATCTAGATGTGTGGTGAGCACCTTTAACCCCTATATGCTCCACAGAAGTTTATAGCATTGAGCAATGAACATAACAAAATTATAGTTTTCCCTTAAAAATGTTTTTTAGCCACCAATTTTGCATTTCCAATAAAGGTGACAAGTGAAATTGCACCACAGAATTTATAGCGCAATTTATCCTGAATATGCCGATACCCAATATGTGGGGAAAACCAAGAATGTTTGATTGCACAGCAAGGCTTGGAAGGAAAGGAGCACCATTTGACTTTTTGAAAGCAAAATATGCTGGAATAATTAGCGGGTGCAATGTCACATTTGAAGTGCCCCTTATGTGCCTAAACAGTGAAATATCCCCACAAGTGACACCATTTTGGAAATTAGACTGCTAAGGGAACTTATCCAGATTTATATTGAGCACATTGAATGCCTAGGTGCTTCACAGAAGTTTACAACATTGAGCAGTGAAAATAAAAAAAATCAAATTTGTCCCACAAAATTTTTTTTTTTAGCTTCAAATTTTGCAATTTCATAAGGATAATAGGAGAAATTGCACCATACAATTTGTAGTGCAATTTCTCCTGAGAACGCTGATACCCAATATGTGGAGGAAAACTAATGTTTAGGTGCACAGCAGGGTTTGGAAGGGAAGGAGCGCCATTTGACTGTTTGAAAGTAAAATTTGCTGGAATAATTAGTGGATGCCATGTCACATTTGGAGATCCCTTGATTTGTATAAATATAAAAAAAAAACAAAAATGACAAAATGACATCATTTTGGAAATTAGACACCTAAGCAAACTTATGTAGATTCCCCCAGGTGCTTCACAGAAGTTTATAACATTGAACTGTAAAAATAAAAAAATCTAAATATTTTCTTAAACAATGTTTTTATTAGAGTTTTCAAAAAAAAAAAAACAGAAATATAAAACATACATTCATATAGTGTGAATCATTTCCATATGGCATTTGAACATTGTATATCAAAGCTATACAATATAATACAATTTTCTTTCATGTATCAAAGACATGGACACTAGAGATGAATGTGAACAACAATAAACAAATCGAACCAATAGGCAAGTGTATAAGCACCGGCGGGCATCTGGAAATATGAAGTTTTGAGTATGATGTGAGTAAGGAAAAGGGAGAAGGGAGAAAAAGGGTTCAAGATATGAATACATTTTCTATTTTAAATTTAAGTTCAATCCATTTATTCCATCTATCTCCAAATAATTTTATTGATAGATTATTAATATAATGAATTTTTTCATATGTATAATGTTTATCGACCAACGTAATCAATGTAACAACATCAGGTGGTTGCTTGTTGTTCCAACCTTTCGCTATTAGATACACAGCAGACATGAGGATTTGAGCGACCAAAAATTTTTCTTTTTTAAACCTGTAGATTCCAATGAGTAACAAGGCTAGAGCTGGGTATGGGTGAACACGCCAATTATATATAATCGAGATTAATTGAAAAACCTTGAGCCAATATACCTTTAGAATAGGGCATCCCCAGAACACATGAAGCAAGTCAGCTTGTGATCCACATCCGCGCCAACATAGACCAGACCCCCTCCTCCAAAGTGTCTGAGTCTGTTTGGAGTGAGATAGTATCTATGGACCAGCTTATAATGAGTCTCAAGAATATTCATACATTTTGTGGCTTTTGCCGCTATTTTGAATGATGTTGTCCATTGGGGAATTTGTATTTGTTTCTGTAAAGTGATTTCCCACTTCTCAAAGCATCCTTTATTGGAAAAGGTATATTTATTAGTTAGAGTAGTGTATAAGGGTTTTAAGTAACTCTTGTAGCTGGGAGGTGTGTTAATTAAAAAATTGTAAATAGTATGATTAATCATGACCACTCCACAGAAATTTTTCTTATACCTGTCATACTCCTCTTTGAGCAGGAGATATGTCATGTATTCAGTATTGGGGACTCCATACTTGGTTTTAACCAGTTCAAAAGGTATGACTCTATTGTTATCAAGTAAATCATCAACAAACATGATGGAGAATTTTGTCCAGCTGTCAAACAATGGTCTCAAAGAGATTCTGACAGGCGACAAAAAAGGAATTTTCAACTTTTTAGTCGAATGAGTGTAAGCATTAAATTTCCTCCTGCACATGTGTGACCAGCAAATCATAGAAGCTCTAAGTATTGGGTTCTCTATATTTGTAATCTCTTTCCTGTGCAGGAGAAAATAAGATATGTATAGTAGTGGCTCTTTGTTAGGCATCAGATTTCTCTCAATTTCTGGCCACCCCAACTCGGTCTGTCCTGTAAACCACATTTTTGTTAGCTCAGCCATAGTAGCAAAATAGTATGCCTCTAGGTCTGGGAGGGCTATCCCACCATTTTCTTTGGATTTGAGCAGAGTATGTTTCCTCACCCTAGATTTTTGGTTGTTCCAAATATATTTGTTCATTTGAAAGGTGAGTTTCTGTATGGACTGCATTGAGAGAGGTAAAGGTACATTTCTATAAAAGAACAATACCTTTGGGAGGCAGAACATTTTATACAGAACTATTCTACCCATCCATGTGGCTGGGGTCTTTGACAGTTCTCCCAACTTGAGCTCAAGAGATTGCAAAAGACATTCAGTGTTCACCTTGCCCATGTGTGTGAGATTACCTGTGAGCCATATTCCGAGATATGGTATCTTAGTACAGTCCCAATTAAAAGGGTATCTTTCTCTTAGTTGCTGTTTAATGGGTGCTTGAATGAAAAGTGACAAAACATTAGTTTTCTTTATGTTAAGCTTATAATATGAGACTGATCCGAACAGATCAATGATGTCCCAAGTCTGTTTCAAAGAGGCAACAGGGTCTGTCAATGTGAGGATGATGTCATCCGCGTAAAGATTTATTTTGTGCTCTGTATCTCCCAACTGGATACCCCTTATCTTACCCGAGTCCCTTATTATTTGAGCCAAAGGCTCCAGACTCAGAATGAAAATAATTGGGGACAGGGGGCAACCCTGTCTTGTCCCATTTGTTATAGAAAATTTTTCAGACATGGTACTATTGACCAGTACAGAGGCAGACGGCTGAGAGTAGAGAGCACGAATTCCCTTTATCATCTCCCCCCCAAAGCCCATTTTCTCAAGTACTGCGAAGGCATAAGCCCAATTAACACGATCGAAAGCCTTCTCGGCATCAAGGGCTATAAATAAACTAGGAATTTTTTTCCTATTGCATAAATGTAAATGGTGCAAAACGCTTCTGGAACTATCAGAAGTTTGTCTATGTTTTACAAAACCCACCTGGTCGGGGCGTATTAGGCAAGGAATAACATTTTGCACCCTCTCCGCTAGTATTTTTGCATAAATTTTGATATCTGCGTTTAAAAGGGATATGGGTCTATAGTTTTCAATTTTTGTGGAGTCTTTTTCTGGCTTAGGAATTACCACTATTGTGGCTCTTAGCATATCTGTGTTGCATACACCTCTTGACTTTATGAAATTTAGAGTGTTTGTTAAATTTGGGACAAGGTCTTTTTGAAATGTTTTGTAATATTCTATTGGGAAACCGTCAGGGCCTGGAGCTTTATTACTTTTCAAATTATTAATCACAAGAGAGACTTCACCCTCTGAGAAGGGTGTGTCAAGGAGTTCCCTCTGATCTGGAGTTAGGGATCCTAGTTTTACATTATCTAGAAAATGTTTTATCATCTCCTCTGTAGGAGGTGGACTAGCCCCGTTTTCCCCTATGTTGTATAAATTAGAATAAAATTTCTCAAAGGCCATGGCTATTTCTTTTGGTTTTTCTATAGTTAGTGAATTCTGGGATATCTTTTTTATTAAATGCTTCTTATTTATAGGTTTAAATCTATTAGCCATACTTTTTGAAGCTTTATTATTATTTATATAAAACCCTGCTCTGTTGAACAGAGTCTTTTTCTCGTAGATATTTATAAGAAGGTTTCTCAATTCCAGCCTAAGAGAATATAACTCGTATTTGGTAAAGTTTTTATCTGCTTTGGCTAGGCCCTCTAGTTTTGTGATTTGTTCTAATAATGTTTTTTGTTTACGCTCTCTTTCTTTCTTTTGTCTTGAGGCCATTTGGATCAAGTGCCCCCTGATGACACATTTATGTGCCAACCATAGAGTCTCAGGTGTGATCTCCTAGGATTTGTTCTCTTGAAAGTAATCCATCAGAGTATTTCTTATTAATGTGATATTGTCTGAGGAATCTACAACAAATTTGCTGTATCTCCAGTTGTAATGTCTTTGGTCTAGTGAGGAGATACGAAGTGTTAGCATAATAGGAGCATGGTCTGACCATGTGATGGGACCAGTTTGAAAATCTACGTATAGGTCTAGTAAAGAAAAACTAGTAAATATGTGGCCTATTCTGGTATAAGATTTGTTGTGAGGGCAAAAACGAGTGTATTCTTTAGAGATGGGGTTTAATATTTTACAACTATCGTGTAAATTGGAGTCTTCCAGCCACTTCATCAGGTTAACACTCCTGTAATATGGAGCAGAGGAAGAACAATCAGTGTCTGGGTTTACAATGCAATTGAAGTCTCCCCCCATATAATTTGACCTTTGCTAAAGCTAGAGAGTTTTCTCTTAACTTTGTTAAGAAAACTAATTTGTCTTACATTGGGGGTGTACACATTGACCACGGTATATTCTATACCTTCTAGAGTGAAGTTAATGGCCAGTTGTCTGCCTTTGTTTTCTTTGTGTAGATCTGAAATTACCACGGGTAGATCCTTATGAAAGGCAATGGCTACCCCAGCTTTTTTCCTTCCCTCATTATTGGAGAAAAAAATCTGAGGATATTCTGCATTTTTGAATCTTACATTATCGATCTCCAGTAGATGAGTCTCCTGTATCATTACAATATTTGCTTTTAGTCTAGTAATCTCTCTCCACAATGCAAATCTTTTAAAAGGACTGTTAAGCCCATTTACATTAAATGACAAGATTTTCAAATCCATAGTGTGTCTGAAAGTGTAAATGCAATAATTGTATCAATAGGACAGAATATTTAACCTGAGCATGAACCCAAGAGATATAGTAATTCTCCGGAAAATGTTTGCCAGTGCCTGCTTTGCCTGTGTGTAAAAACATATAACAAACTAAGAAAACATAAATTTGTTACAAAATATAACAAGAAGGTTGAATTTCTCTAGAGAAATGATGCCTAGAGAGAAAGTCTCAGTTAGCACGTGGGGGGTGTAAAAGTTCAGGCCAAGAGCCAGGGTTAGCACCTACCAAGGTCTTTATCTTTTCTTTTGTGTAGACCAGGTTGATGATAGACGTCTTGGATGCTGTGGAGATTTGCTCCTCTCTTGATTGGAGGATGGAGTCTTCATTGGAGTAATACCTAAATCCTGGAAAAATCTGGCACAATTATCAATATTAGAGAGAGCAAAAGTAGTATTCTCCTTAATAACCAGCACTTTCGTAGGAAAGCCCCATCTGTACAGAATCCTGTATTCCCTCAGATGAGTAGTAATAGGGTAGAAGTCTCTCCTCTTTTGCAAAGTAGCTTTTGAAAAATCTGCGAAGATTCTAATGTCCTCATACGGTCTTGGTAAAATAGATGGCTGCTTACTTTTTTTCAAAATGTCCTCTTTTGTCAGGTAATAATGAAAGTAAGCAATGACATCCCGTGGGGCTCTTTCAGGGGCGTATTTGGATTTGGGGAGTCTATGAATGCGTTCCATTAGGAGGTCTCCTTTGGTGGCCCCAGGGAGCAATGTATGAAGCATTTTTTGCACATAAGAATTAAGGTCTCTGTCTTTAATATTTTCAGGTATTCCTCTGAATTTGAGGTTATTTCTTCTACTTCTGTCCTCTTGTTCTATTAACTTTGATTTTAGAAAGGTAACCTCTTTTTCTAGGGCATAGTGTTCATCTATTAAGGTATTATGAGATTTAACCATTTCCTCCATTTTGGATTCTAAGTGATCCACTCTCTGGCCCAGACTGTCTATGTTATTCTGGAGGTTTGTGTTATAACCGTTTATTTGTTTTTGGAATGTCTTTGCCAGAAGACAGATCATATTTTTTATGAATACTTCTGAGGCTGCATTGTTAGTAGCTTCTACTTCTGTCAGTACTTGCAGTATATTCTCAGATGCAGGATTATCTGAGGAGAATAAGTCCTCCAATTGTGGTTCTTGGTGCAGCTCAGCAGAGCTGCTGCTTAATCTGCGGCTGTTTTGTGATTCAGGGGATAGTTTCCTTGGTGACGGCGTTAAAGGGGTGTCTGATATGTTAGAAATATCAGGGCAGAAGAGGCGCTTCTTATTGTATTCATATCATGTGCTGTAGCAGTGTGCGCTGTTTCTGCGCTGTATTTTGTATGATGCACGGGAATCTGGCGTAATGTACGCAACTTGCGTACCTGTGGCGTAGTCTCGCGATATTTTGCCTGCTTGAAATACTCTGTCTCATACCTTATTCTGATACTTAAGTCTGATAACTGACTCTGATACCTGAGCCTGATTTTGATACCTGACTCTAATACCAATAAAAAAAAGTTGTATTACTGGGATTTAAACTGACAGCTCTCTGTTTATAAGTTTGCATACTTTAACACTGTGCTATACTCTTAGATTTGTGCAGTTTTGCTAGAATTCCTGTTTTCCCTACTGTAGATGTAGCAGTAGTTAGAAGACTGAGCTATTTATGACTAAGCCCACACCTCTGATTGGCAGTATTTTGTGTACACTGTACATAGTCAGCACGCTGACCAAACGTGGGAGACAATATAATTCAATAAAGGCCCCAAATAAAGGTACTATTAAAATAATATTTTGGAACATGGTCATTGCCACGCTAAGGCTTTTACATAAGCTATGTAGCACTGCCTGTCACTTGAGAAATACACTCCACAGACATCAACATTCTCTGGGACAATTTTAGTAATTACTCCATTGTTGCTCAAAACCATGCCAAAGACATATTCTGCCTAGTGGGTAGTTTCCAGAAGAAGTGCGTGGACTTGTGCAGATTGGTCAATGGCACTCCTGACTCTTTCCCTTGAGGAGACTTTTTCCAAGTAAAATTCATGTTCCTGACATGGGTTTCAGGCCTGACTGATTAACCACAATACAGGCCCTCGCTTGCATACACTGCATTCCAATTTTAACTTTAATGCTTTTGGTGTCTGGTAGAATCCAATTTACTGACATTGATCATACAGCTCACCTACCTCTTATATTGTTTTCACCTTACAGTGGCTTCACCCGCTATGACAGTGGTTACGTTGGGATCTGGTGGCAAAAGTAAACTGACAGAATGCAAATTTCAAAGCACCTGGTGGCCCTCTGCAAATTGTAAGCGAGGGCCGCATAATGACATGGCGGTGGTGACGGGCAAAGGCCAAAATTCAACTTGGCATGTTTGAAATGGCATTTTAAAGGGACGATGAATATGTATTCCATTACTTTGCTAACTATTTGGCATGAGGGAGGGCCCTCCCGAAAGTAGGAGTGAGATCTTTCCCAAATGTATGATACAGGGTCATCTGAGGGCCCTTACCAAACTCAGGTTTCACAGCACCTGCTGGCACTCTGCTAATTGTCTGCAAGGGCCGCATAATGACATGACAGTGGAAATGGTGGTGGCAGCGGGCAAAGCCCAAATTCAAATGGGCATGATTCAAATGGCATTGTAAAGGGATGGGGAATGTGTATTCCGCTATCTTGCTATTTGGCATGGAGGAGGGTCCACCCAAATGTAGGAGTGATAGCCCTCCGAAAATGTTAAAGTAAAAAATAAATCCAAAATGCTCCTGTGAACATATGCTAAAGGGGAGGTATATATATTTTCTTTTTTTAGCGTTACATACATGAAGGAAATAATGTTTCTGAGCAATTTTCCCTTTAAAAAAAAATTTGGGTTTGGTTTGGTAGGTCATTTTTAAAAATCCTTAAAACAGCTGCAATAGTCTGACAACATTAATCCCAGATACCATACGTGGGTCAGAAAGGCATGCAGGCATCTTCTCCATGCTGTTCCCATTTAGTTTTAGCTCTTTCCCACCCATTTCAACATTTTTCTCATGCCGCCAGAGCTGTTTATTGGGTCCAGCAGAAAAATATTCAGCTTTCCCATTGACTTGCATTGGATTTGTTATTTGGCACAAATACATGGATATTCGAAATTATTTGTGCCGATTTTTCTGAATCCAAATATTTCAATATTCGACCATCACTAATACCTTCTAAAAAATCAACAGCAAGTAGCAATGAGTAAAATAACTAATAACATTATTAGAAATTGTGCCTTATGCTTAATGAGAGTAGGAACACAGAGTCTATAAATTTTCAGTAATTATGTTAACAGTTTAGTTTGCACATGAAATAGGTATTTAAATTGAATTCAAGGCAACAGGAGATAAGGATATAATAAAATGAAGATAGCAGTTAGAATTAAATTGAAAGGTCAGGGCTTCATAAAACTGATAATTCAGAGGGATTAGCCAATGCCTAATCAAAATGACTAAATGACTGGCATCAGATATTGGGATCCTTCAAAAGTTTTATTAACTTATTCAAATTTATGATTTGGTATTGGCGTGCACCACTTTAGTGACTTAAAATCATAAGATGAAAAGTTTTTAATGTATGCCTTTGAAACTCTGGCAGAATAAAAATGTTGTAAATTATCACAGTAAAGCCTGCAGAAATGAAAACCGAATGAATTTAAAGTTTTAATAAGATATATAAAATAAGTGTGCTTATTCAATTTTTAGCCATTTAGTTTAGTTAATTTGGGCCCATTTTTTACATTACACAGTTAGTAAACACTTTTCATATGCATGAAAGGTCAATAACTTGTATTTTTATAAGTAGTGATTTCATACATAAGATGAGAATGCTTCTTAGAGCTCATTCAAGTGTCTGTATAGTTCGGTTCTGAGATTCGACTGCAATGTACAGACTGTAGCACCTTCATAGAAATGTATGACACTTCATAGAAATATATGATGCTGTCACACTCAAGAGAAAAGCAGTCAGTCAGTGCATTGCTATACGATCTCGGTCCAATTGATATAGACAAGAAAATAGTAGACATTGTCCAGCAGGTGGTGAAGTTCAAAACATTCTTATTCTTCCATACACAGGATGTGGCTTTTCGTGCTTGAAAAAGACCTATGATTGGTCAAAATATTGCATTCTTTGTATGGCAGAATAAAGATGTTTTGAACTTCATCACCTGCTGGACAAGGTCTATTTTCCTGTGCATGTTATATACAAGTGAGTTCCTTGGATTTTGAACACCCCAATAAATAAATAACTGACACAAGATAGCAATATGTACCTATTAGTGATGAGCGAGTATACTCGTTACTCAAGATTTCCCAAGCATGCTCGGGTGATCTCCGAGTATTTTGGCGTGCTCGGAGATTTCATTTCTGTCGATGTAGCTGCATGATTTGTGGCTGCTAGACAGCCTGAATACATGTGGGGATTTTCTAAGCAATGCATGGGAAATCTTCAGTAATGAGTATACTCGCGCATCACTAGTGGATATTAGTAAAAGTTGTAAAACTTGCTGAACTTAAAAAAAGGTAAGGGGTTAACACATGGATATTGTACCTAGGTTTTATCATCTTGTCAATTTTGGATCCGATTTTAATTTCTGATAATTTCATAGCACCATAGTTCTCTAGCAATAAAAAAAAGAATATGTTTAGAAATTAATAAAATGCACTTGAATTTAACCTACAAATACATTTTGTTCAAATCTGTAATAATATCCTGGTGTTAGCTCCCTTCACCTCGTCCCAGCAGCTATACTTCTGCATTCATCCTAACACTGTAAAGGAGAAATGTCTTCCCATCTCTCTGACAGCGCATGACCATTGATGTGTTTGTAGAGGGCTGGTTATTTGGCTCAGTTTATTTGTAAAACCAACACACTTCTCCATAAGAGCCATGAAAGAGAAGTGGGTTACTAAAACCAGTCCAGGTGCTTTTTTTTAGGCGTCGGGTTCCTGCAACTGCACAGCAGGGATCCAGAGCCTTGCATTCAGCGGTCTCCCATTCTCAATCGACTGCAGAGGAGCCTGCTCAGCAGTTCTGTCGTTCCTGATGCTCTGCTCAGACCAGCTCTGTGGGTCTGGCTGTTGCTGCCACCTCTGGGCCAGCAATAACAACGCAGGCTGCTCAGCAGCAAGCCTGTTGTGAGCTCATTTTCTCGTTCACCTTCGATGTCCGATGAACTCCCTCTGCTGGTGAAAAGAGGTGGTGAAACTGATTTGGATGGGAGAAACCTGTCATCTGAAAAGGTGGATTGCGATTGGACATCCGGAATCTCTGAGTGGATATAAGGCTGCCGATGCCCTGTAAGGTTGCTAGTGATTTCTCTTCTCTGAGCTCTGGCCTTCAGTTCAGTTCCTGTCTTCTGAAAGCTAAGTTTTGCTCTGTTATTGTTCCATGAGATTTTGTCTGATTTGCTTAGTTTTGTGTTCTGACAGCCCCGGCTGTGGCTTTGCTGAGTTTCCATTTTGTCCCTGATCGGTTAAATCTCTTTTGCTCTGTCTTCAGAATATAGCGGAGTGCTGATATAGGGATTTTGAAGTCTAGTAACGTCAGTGCCGTTTTTCTTATCAGACGTGTTGGGACATTTTTGGTTGGTTTTTGTGGATTGCAGCTAGCATCTTTTCTGTCCTTTCCTATCTAGTTAGTTGGGCCCCATCGTTTGCTCTGCCTGTCTTTCTGTCTGTGTTTGTGTTTTCATCTGTTTTCACCGACAATACATGTTGGGGGCTGTCTATTGCTTTGGGGTCTGCTCTGGGGCAGTTTAGATTTCCCCTTTCTTTCTTTAGGCTTATTTAGCTCTCCGGCTGTGACGAGGTGTCTAGGATCACTGTAGGAACACTCCATGGCTACTGTTAGTTGTGTGAATAGGATCAGGGGTCTGCAATCCGTTAGCTACCAACCTCTCTGTTTTTCTGGACTTAGCTTGCATTTTTGTTTTTTCCTCCTCCGGTGACTCATTCATAACACAAGCCACTACAGAGGCTAAGTCCCTCTGTCGCTCCACTGAGCATGCTCACAAGATGATCTCCCATCGGGAGTCACATGCACAGGTCCTTCTCCATATCTGATTGGTCCATCTCAGGGATCTGGAAGCTTCCGGAAGGTCCAAGCTATAAAAGGTTCACATGGCCGCTTGGCCATGCGGTGGTATAGACTCTAGTTGCTACCTGTGTGAATGATGATGGATGCATGGACTTGCAAATGACTCATTAAGATTCCCCTCCCTCTGATATTACGTGTGTTTATAGGGAATTAGTGATAGAGTCAGCACCAGTCAGTGGCAAGCTACAGGCCATAGTGCATATCATCCACGGTACTAGCGTCCGACAGTGTGCCTGCGGCAGGGTCTGTCGCCACACTGCAATCAGCAGTACTTATTGGCATCCGCGGTTGCGACGCTGTACGCACGGTAGGTATAGAAGGACACTGACCCTGTGTCTTGGGCCGAGTCCTGTGACCATATACCATGCGTGCATTCCGCTGAGACCTGTGAGTTCAACAGGCTCAGCATTTGTTTTTAACCCCTTGGCGTCTCTGTGAATTAATTGAGTCCGCCCAGCGCACACCGGGTGACGTTCAACCCGTGTGCGCAATACCGCCATATTGTACGTCTGCCATTACATAGCAGCAGTGTAACACCTCTGCATGATGGACCACGGGCAGCAAGCGCACTTTCTATTATTTATTATTTAGTGCGTTCCGCAGTCCCTAACACTTTTAACCCCTGGGCCATTTTCAGTTTTTTTCATTTTTTCCTCCCGTTCTTCCAAGTGCTATAACATTTTATTTATTTATTTTTC
Organism: Dendrobates tinctorius; assembly: GCF_039654945.1. Taxonomy (NCBI): domain Eukaryota; kingdom Metazoa; phylum Chordata; class Amphibia; order Anura; family Dendrobatidae; genus Dendrobates; species Dendrobates tinctorius. The sequence goes on along the minus strand of NW_027361708.1, from coordinate 12,897,651 downwards.
TATCAATATAGGCATATGAGAGCTTGTTTTTAGTGGGTTGAGTTGTACATTTCAACGGCATCATTAATTTTAACATAGATTGTACTGGAAAATGGTAAAAAAATGCAGTGCGATGAAATTGCAAAAAAAGTGCAATTCCACAACAGTTTTTTGAGGTTTCTATTTACTATGTTAACTATATGGTAAAACTGACTTGGAAATATTATTCCTCAGGTCAGTACAAGTATGCAGATATCAAACATATATGATTTATTTTTTATTAAATGGTAAAAAAAATCAGAAATTTTTTTAGCGCTTTTTCACCTTTTTCAGAGACACATAGCATTTTCATTTTCAGGATATAAGGATGGGTAATGAATTACTTTTTGCATCTTGAGGTGACATTTTTAGTGATAGTATTTTGGGGTAGATACAATGTTTGATCACCTGTTATTGCATTTTTTTTGCATTGTACCAGTGACCAAAAAAACATAATTTTGGAGCTTCAATTTTTCTTCTCATTATGCCGTTTACCAATTTTATTAATTTACTTTAGATTTTCATAGATTGGACATTTCTGAATGCAGAAATACCAGTTATGTGTATTTTTTTGTTTTATTTTCCATAGGGCAAAAGGGGGGCGACTTGAACTTTTGTGTTTTTTAATTTTTTCATATTATTAAAAACTTTTGTCTCACTTGAAGACTTGAAGCTGCAATCAGATCACCTATGCTATATTTAAGAGTGCTTCAGCACTGCTATGTATGGCATAAATCACAATTTCTTATAACAGCCATCCGCGAGGCCGTCGTTCACAGGGGTATTATAATGACAGGCACAAGAGTCACAAGCCACATGTTTCCTTGGCTGTCATAACAACACATTAGCGCCACCTATGACATGACAAGGGTGCCAATGGGCAGGATTTGTGATGTGCTTCAGATGGCACTTGGTAAATTGGTTAACAGCCTTGGGTGGAGCTTTGATCCACTCATGTCTGTTACCGGCACATGACGGCTGATTAAATCTGCAAACAAAAGTGTGGGCTCAGCTGTAGTGCCCACATAAAAGTCATAGGCAAAATAAATTAGGTAAATATTCGACAAATGTCTTGAAGGGCTTAAAAGGTGAAATGACAATCATAATTTTTGCTATTTTTCTGTACTCAAAAACATTTGAATAATATATGTCACATTTATTATAATGTAATAATCATCAATACACTTTATAATGCATCTAAGGAATAAGTCTATAGCATCTCCCTATTGGTCAAAATACAGCATCTGCTAGCTGTATTCTACAGCTGACATTCTGCTGCATCATTAACAATCAGTATTAGCACAGATCACAACTGTTTAAATCCCTAGAGGCTGTTGTTTATTGACACAGCAGCCTCTATATGGGTAAAGACGGGATCACACATGTGAGGAATACAACCGAGACTTGCATGTTAATACCTGTCACTGCCACCGGCACTCGGATCGGAGCGTGAGGCTGCATAGCAATACATGGAGTCGCACTCTCTGCTCCTGAGTGTCGGCAGCAGTGCCGGGTATTAATATGCGAGACTCAGCCATATTCTTCTCATGTGTGATCCCAGCCTCACAGAGTGAGGATTCTTCTTTAACCACAATGTGATTATGTACTCCTAATGGTTGCTATGTCAATGCTTGACTGAGCAATGGCAACTGGTTCTTCTAGCTCCTATTAATATAGACTATGGATGTTCGCAAAAAATGTAATTTTTTAATGCATGTTGCATTAATTCTTTGAAACACTGAAAGAGTTAACAAACTCCTTCACAGCAATTTTGATTATTTTAAGCTGTGTGGTTCACTTATTTATTTTTCTATCATAAAGTTTCCTCAAAATCACTTCAAATCTAAATAGGCCCCTAAATATTTTGTAAATTTCCTTGAAAAAAAATGCTGCTTACTTTTTAACCCTTTGTAACATCTTAGTAATTTGAAAGGACAGTTAAAAAATCATGCTGCCATAAATTTAAAATAAGGTAAATTATACGTCTACACTTTTTTTTTTTGATAATATGGTCATTTGCTCTAAGAGACTATTAATATTCTATGTTTGGAAATTGCAAATTATTCTAAATATTCTTCAAATATCTGATAGTTTTATAAATAAAGGCAAAATGTCTAAGCATATATTTAGCATTACCATAAAGTACAATGCGTCACAAATAATAAAAAACACAGTCTCAGAATTTATGGGATATGTTAAAGTATTTCACACAAAGCAACTCATCAGATGTGAATAATTGGGCTTGGTAAATAAAGGTTTAAGATTGGTATATCAACTTTCACCCTAGGCAGCTGCTTTTAGTCATTGACTGTAAGCTGTGCCTTTAAGGGTACCGTTGCACTTAGCGATGCACCAGCAATCCCGACAATGATATGGATCGCTGGTGCATTGCTAAGTGGTCGCTAGTGAGCTGCCACACAGGCAGATCTCACCAGCGACATTGCAGCGGTCGGTGGTCGCTACTTACCTGTCAGACGAGGTGATCCTGACGTCCTCCTGCCCGCGTCCACGCGTCGCTCATCAGCACCACAGGAAGCCCAGCAGGAAGCTGACGACGAGAAACGGTCCAGGACGTTCTCGCGCGATCAGCGATAACCAGCGGGGGAGCCGGTCGGAGGTAAGTATCAGACATAGCGATATCGCTAGCAATATCGCTATAACCACAAAAACCAGTGACGTTACAGTGATATTGCTAGCGATATCGCTATGTGTAACGGGGGCTTAATTCTTTTTGCTTGAGTAACTCATCACATAGATAAAATAAAACTCATTTTCTTCAAATGTCTGTCAATATAACTTTATTTGATAACATCTTATTTAGAAATTAATGCAACTCAAATTATATTTTTGTTTTCCTCCTGCAATATGCTTAGACACTTACACTTATTAAATAAAACAGTATGGCCTTCAGCTTAACTACCTATGAGATAATTAACTTTGCAGATTTACTTAGGTGAAGAGGTTGGATGAGCATCTAGATCAGAATCAGAGAGGAAACAGAATAAAACACTATGCTCTGACTAAAACTACTTGGGCATGTCCCATGTTAAATGGTTTGTTTTAAATGTTTCCCCTTTGGCATGCTGCTATTTAGATTCTTTTTGGCATCCTTGAACTTTTTTTTGTCAGGTAATTAATTAAAGGAGCATCTAATTAACCCAACATTGAACTTACGTAAAATCATTAGCAGCAGCAGAAAGCCCTATGGGTGTTATTTCTTTCATATTAGAGGAGAAAATGTAACAGGAACATGACATGTCTTCATCAAAAACATATACAGTATAGTAGTAATAATAATAATAATCTTTATTTATATAGCGCCAACATATTCCGCAGCGCTTTACAGTTTAACAGTTTGAAAACACGAGTCATAAGTGACAACTTTAACAATACAATAATTAAAGCAAAATAAGACGACTCTGCTCGTGAGAGCTTACAATCTACAATGAGGTGGGGGAGATACAAAGTAGATGTGTGTATTTACAATGGTGTATTTACAACGATGGTCCAACCATCTTGAGGGAGTGAAAGATGGATGGAGATAGTGAATGGGCTACACATGCCACTTACACATAGAAGGACTTTGATTAGTGAACGTGATAGGCCGCTCTGAACAAATGTGTTTTGAGGGAACGCCTGAAACTATGCAAATTGTGGATAGTCCTAATTTCTTGGGGTAGAGCATTTCAGAGGATTTATCTATTAATTTGAGAATATCAGCCAAACTACTCATAATGTAAAAAAATATATATTTTTGACAGTGACCGATATAGACTTCTTTTCAATAAAACGTATAAACCTTCAATCCATGGGTTCTGTCACTTTTTTCCTTAGTTGACAACTATATGAGCAAGACCAACCACAGTCTCCCAGACACTGTTTGAAACTGGAGTGTAAAGACACAATATTTTGTCACACCAGGATATAGGTTTTTTTGTTTGTTTTGCTAATTTTGCACTCTAAAAACAATTTGTACAGTAAAAATATTTTTGCGTTGTCATTAACCAATAAATATAACTTTTTTATTTTTTTGGTAAAGCTGATCATCATCATAAGCAGATATTGAATTATTTCCCAAGTAATCTTTATGCTAATACATAGAATGGAATCAGACATCCTCTTCCCCCAAAAGAAGTTAGGTCCTTTATTGATCCTTTCTGCAATCCAATTGTTTATGGCTTCAAGTGATGAGGCATAGTAACTCCAGGTATCTTTTCAACCTCAAAGGACAGAATTTGTGCTTTACTACTTTATGTTTGTTAATTAACTTATTTGAAATTTTGCACATGCTCATATGAGGGAGGTCATGGCCGAAGATACTGGGGCCTCTGTGCCCTGGTCTCCCATCACATGAAAACAATGTCCATTAGTCAGCATACCTGTGACTTCAGGTCCAATGTCATCAGGATACCTTCTGCCCCACTGAAGGCTGTCTGCAAGCGGTTTCGCATGAATTAAGTCAGTCCATTTCAACTTTCAAAAGGACAACTTTACTGTATTTGTTTTGCAGCACATCCAAGTTTTTCACAGCATTAATCTTATGTTCCATATTACACATCTCTTCCTCTTTCCCTTCACTTCTCTCACTGTCACACAGCACATACCCATGTTGGACCACTTCATATGGTTCATCAGCATCCTCCCTGTTTAGTTCTGCCATGGTTAGACACTCCTCTGCCTGTTTTGACCCAGACATAAGATAATCTGTCCCGAAGTTAGTTGCCACATGGCAACCTGTCGTTCTGTACTGTCTCCTGCGGTGGCACAACATCCTCCTTGTCCCAACTCACTGCATCTGGAAGTTCCCTCAGCCATTTCACCCCAGATCTGAGGGCATCAGCCCATGCTATAAGTTGCCACATACTGGAGCCACCTGCATCCCCGTGCTGTCACTGTTTCTGCCTTAAGCTTCTGTTCCAAGCCTGCTTTGATCCTCAGCTGTTCTGGCCTGTAGCTATGGATGGCTGGGCTTCTCCCTTAAATGTTGCATGGTCACTGCTACAATTCTGGGCACTTAAGCCCGTACTATAATTCAGGGCACTTAAGCCCGTCAGGCAGTTTGGGTTCTGTGGCCTCTCTCCTATCAGGAAGTCCTCCATATCTTAGCTGCAGTTGACCCCTCCTAAATTAATTAGTTCCTAACTCTATGCACCTGTCTATATAGTATCCTTACATCCCCCCTTCTAGTTGCTGAACTAAGCACTGCACTTTAGTTTCACAACTACATACGTATACAGTTCTGTACAAATTAATTGGGACAAAGCATGTTTTAAGTTAAATCGTAAGTTGGTTACCAGTCAGTGAATCAAACCAGTTTTAACAGCTTTGAACAGGCACTCACACCTGTTCAAAGCAGTTATAACTGGTTTGAATCACTGACTGGTAACCAACTTACGATTTTAATTAAAAAAATGCTTTGTCCCAATTAATTTGCACAGCACTGAATATGGCAATACATTTAACAGCATAAGGAACATCACATTATAATCAGGACATATTAAAGGCATTAATAAGCATACAGCAACATATACTGTACATTTAAATACCAAAGGAGTGGAACATTACACAGTCCCCGTGTTAGGTTCCTGTCGCTGCACAGCAGGAATCCCGAGCCTTGCATCTGGCAGTCTCCCATTCCTCTTCGGCCGCAGAGGAGCCTGCTCAGCAGACTCGTCGATCCCAGCGCTCTGCTCAAACCAGCTCTGTGGGTTTGGTTGGTGCTGCCACCTCTGGTCCAGCTATAGCAATGCATGCTGGTCAGCAGCGAGCTACTTCAGGGACTAAGTCCTCCTTCGAGTCCAATGAGCATGCCCGTGAGACGATCTCTCATTGGAGATCGGAGGTCACATGCTCAGGTCCTTCTCCAGCTCGGATTGGACCATCAGAAAGGTCAGGAGGGTCCCAGAAGGACCTATAAAAGGTTTGCATGGCCGCTCGGCCATGCGCTAGTGTAGACTGCATTATCAGACTATGAGGAGTGGGTGTCGTATGCATGTATGAATGTCTCTGGTGAATGACTCATTAAGAAACTCCTACCCTTGGTACGCATGTGTTGTGCAGCCTAGCCTGTTAAGCGCACAGGCTTAGGTGTAGGTAGGGCAGAGTCTGAGGCAGGCATCAGTGTCCACCTGTGGCTCAGCATGCCACTGTGCATGTGACCGACGCTCCATCGTCAGCGTCTATAGTGGTATCTGCAAGTGCGACGCCGTGCACTCAGGAGGTCTAGAGGGACTCTGACCACATGTCCTTGGGGCAGAGTTCTATGACCGCTTTCTGTGCGCTCCTTGGCCGGGCTCTGTGAGCTAAACAGGCACCATCATTTATGTTCTGCGATAGCGCGGCTCTGTGAGTTGAGTTTGCTTCTGTTCACACTGGGTGATGTTAACCCACGTGTGACCTGTTGTACACCGCTTTATACTTCCGCCATTACTAAGAGAAGTTTACCACTTCCCTGCACGGTGGACCCCGGGCTGCGAATGCACCTTACTATTATTTTATTATTTGGTGTGTTCCGCCAGCCCTAACATTATACTAGCCCCAGGATCTGGCTAGTAATGGCAGATGAACAGCGACTGCAGCGGTACATCCAGCAGCTGGAGGGAAGGTTGGTGGCTCTTGAGCGCACAGCCTCAGCCGTGGATGTTGCCGCAGCAGCTGTTCAGGCCGCTAGCCTGATGGCAACTAGTTTGTCCACTGCCGCCCCTGTTCTGACATTATCCCGCCTGCCGCTGCCAGACAAATTTTCTGGCGAGTCTAAGTCTTATAGGGGATTTGTGAGCCAGTGTGCTATACACCTGGTGCTCCTGGCTGCATGTTTCCCTCAGAGCAGGCTAAAGTGGGGTTCATAGTATCCCTCCTGTCAGACAGGGCATTGGAGTGGGCCACACCACTCTGGGTGCGCAACGATCAAGTGGTACAGAATGCTCCGTGGCTCCTGAGCACTCTGAGGCAGGTCTTTTTGGGACCCCTGGTTACCCATGACACAGCGCTCCAATTGCTGGCTTCGACGCAGGGCTCGTTCATGTTCAGTCACTTTGCCATCCACTTCCAGACTCTAGCTTCTGAACTGGAGTGGCCAGATAAAGCTCTCATCCCAGTATTTTGGAGAGGGCTGGCTGACCATGTGAAAGACGCCCTGGCCACTAGAGAGATTCCCAACACACTGGAGGGATTAATACAGTTTCTACCCGTATCGACCTCCGCTTTCACGAGCCAAGGTTGGAGCGCACCCAGTGTAGACAGAGGTTGGCTCCCACCTTCGCCATACCTCTGGAACCTCCAGTCCAGGCGTCCTAGCCACATGAGGCCATGGAGGCGCCTCGAGCGGGATCCAAATCCCAGACCGCTCGTGCACGCATGGTCTGTCATGTCTGCCGGCAATCAGGACATCTCGCCTCCAGATGTCATCGGCTACTGGGAGAGCGTTCGCGTTTGGTGACCTTGGGAGCTGGTTCACTAAACACAATGGTGCCTTCTTCCAAGCTGACCTTTAAAGGGACAATTTCCATTGGTCAATCCACCCATGTGGTGGAGCTTTGCGTAGATTCCTGGGTGGAGGGCAACTTTATGTCTTCTGTCTTCACCCGACGGCATGCAATTCCTCTTGTTATGCTTGCCAAGCCAGTGACCATACGGGTGATAAATGGATCGACACTACCATCACAGATAACCCATCAGACCATCCTTTTTCTTTATCCATGTCTCCTTCCCATCAGGAGATCATCTCCCTGCTAGTCATTCCCGAAGGAATTGACGAGATCCTCTTAGAAATGCTGTGGCTACGGTATCATGCCCCTCATATCGAGTGGTCCTCAGGGAGAATTCTGGGATGGAGTAAATCCTGTGTTGGTAGATGTCATAGTGAGTGTGTTCAGGTTGCTACTACCGAGGTACCTGCAGATCTCTCCTCTCTCCCCAAACACTATTGGTCCTATGCGGACATGTTCTCCAAGAAGGTGGTGGAGACCCTTCCGCCTCATCACCACTATGACTGTCCTATCGACCTCTTGCCTGGTGCTGAGCCTCCTCGGGGTCGAGTTTATCCTCTCTCTCTCCCAGGGATGGAGGCAATGTCTCAGTACATCAGGGAGAATCTGGCAAGAGACTTTATTAGGAAGTCAGTGTCACCTGCAGGGGCCCGATTTTTCTTTGTGCAGAAGAAGAACGGAGAACTACATCCATGCATAGACTACAGGGGTCTTAACGCCATCACTGTTAAAAACAAGTACCCTTTGCCCCTGATATCTGAGCTTTTTGATAGGGTGCGGGGAGCGAGGGTCTTCACTAAGCTGGAGCTGCGTGGTGCTTACAACCTAATTCGCATTTGTGAGGGAGATGAATGGAAGACGGCCTTTAACACCAGGGATGGGCATTATGAATACCTGGTGATGCCCTTCAGGCTCTGTAATGCTCCTGCTGTCTTCCAAGACTTTGTGAATGACATCTTCCGGGATATGCTCACCACCTAGGTCCTAGTCTATCTGGATGATATCCTCATCTACTCTCCAGATATAGACTCCCACCGGAAGGATCTCCTACGGGCAAACTCCCTATATGCCAAGTTGGAGAAGTGTGTGTTTGAGCAGGAGTCCTTGCCTTTCCTGTGCTATATCATCTCGGCCCAGGGGTTGGCCATGGATCCTGCCAAACTACAGGCAGTGATGGATTGGCAGGAGCCTCACTCCCTCAAAGTGGTGCATCGCTTTATGGGATTTATTAACTACTATCGCCAATTCATCTCGCACTTCTCGACTTTGGTAGCTCCCTTGGTAGCCCTCACCAAGAAGGGAGCAAATCCTAAATTGTGGTCAGAGGAGGTCTCCAAGGCCTTCCTCTCCATCAAGTCCCACTTTGCTAGCGCTCCCATTTTACATCGCCCTAATGTGGATAAGCCATTTATTTTAGAGGTGGATGCCTCGTCCATCGGTGCTGGAGCAGTCCTGTTCCAAAAGAATGCTCAAGGTCGGAAGCATCCTTGCATCTTCTATTCCAAGACCTTCTCGCCAGCAGAGAGGAACTATTTCATTGGGGACAGGGAGTTGCTAGCCATAAAGATGGCCTTTATGAGTGGAGACACCTCCTGGAGGGGGCTCGCGATCCCTTCCAAGTTTACACTGACCACAAAAACTTGGTCTATCTCCAAACCGCCCAGCGGTTAAATTCAAGCCAAGCTCGATGGTCTCTCTTCTTCTCCCGGTTCCACTTCACCCTACATTTCCCTTCCGGTGAGAAGAATGTCCGGGCCGATGTGCTCTCTCGCTCCTTGCTGTCAGCGGAGGAGGAGCCTCGGTTAATTGTACCATCTGAGAGCGTGAGGACAGTGGCTCCGGTCGCCCATGAGTCTGTGCCCCCGGGCAAGACTTTTGTCCCTGCCCATTCGCGTCCGGAGGTCCTCTCTTCGGTTCACATGTCCAGGGTGGGTTGACACTTTGGTACTAAGTGGACAGTTGAGCTTTTGGCGAGGACGTACTGGTGGCCGCATATGGCTCGTGACATCAAACACTATATTCACGCATGCATCTCCTGCGCCAAGAATAAGCCTTCCCGGCAACGACCCGCTGGGTTATTTTACCCCTTACCGGTGGCGGACAGGCCCTGGGAGATGTTTGGCATGGATTTTGTGGTGGGTCTACCCAAGTCCAGTGGCAGCACAGTTATTTGGGTCATCACCAACCATTTTTCTAAAATGGTGCACTTGGTGCCTCTCTCTCGGCTACCTTCCGCACGGGGCCTAGCAGTGTTGTTCATCAAACACGTTTTTCAGCTACACAGCATGCCAGACAAGATTGTCAGTGACCGGGGTCCCCAGTTTGGTCTCCATCTAGTGTGCTGCCTGTAGTTGAAGGGGTGTCAAAGCCCCATTACACTATTTCTACTCTGGGGAAATTGATAATGTCTGTAAAGTGCTGTGGAATTAATGACGCTATACAAGTGAGTAAAATTAAATAAATAAAATAAATTGATGAAACTTTAGTGTTGTCTGCCCCTATTTTTTTAAATGTTTGGACTCCAAGTTAGGTCTCCTTCATGCGTCTTGCCTGAATTTGGCAGGGCTCTCAGACCACCAGACCTACACCTGTCACTCGCCAACCTATTACTGATCAATGTTTAAGCTACAAATACTGCTTCAAGTTCTGCCCCATGCCCTGTCCTATGCTGAAATGTGAAATGTGGCCTGCTGGCACAATTAGCAAAAATTAGTTCTCAACTGAAAAGTAGCCTGCTGTTGTGAGTTCATTTTCCCCTTCGTCACTGAGGTCTGGTGAACTCCCTATTCTGGTAAAGGAAGGTAATGAGCCTGATTATCAGGCACCTGAGTCTAATGAGGATGACTGGCTGAGTGGAGTCACGGACTGGATATAAGGCTGCCGACGCCCTTCTGCCCTGCAGGTGATTTCTCTGTTGACTTCTAGGACACCAGTCTGATTCCTGCTCCTCTAAAGCTAAGTTTTCTGTTTTGCCTGTTAGCATTTTTGTTTTGTTTTTTTGTTTTCCTTGCTTTTCTGAAATCTGCCATTCCCTTCTGGGGTGAGCTGAATCTCCTTTTGCCTGTAGCTCTGTCTTCAGAATATTCCTGAGTACTGACATAGCTTTTTTGAAGCCTAGCATCTTCAGGGCCTTTTTCACTGTCAGTCTGTTGGCTCTTATTTTCATAGGGTTTTTTACGGATTGCAGACAGCAGCCTTCCTGTCCTTTTCTATCTAGTTAGCTTGGGCCCCGTCTTTGCTCAGTCTATCTTTCTGTCTGTGTTAGTATTTTCATCTTGCTTCACCATCATTATATGTTGGGGGCTGCCTATTGCTTTGGGGTCTGCTCCGGGGCAGTTTAGATTTCCCCTTTCTTTCTTTAGGCCTATTTAATTCTCCGGCTGTGATCGAGGGGTCTAGGGCATCGTAGGAACCCCCCACGGCTACTGCTAGTTGTGTTGATAGGTTCAGGGGTCTGCAATCCGATAGCTGCCAACTTCTCTGGTTTTCTGGACTTAGCTAGCATTTCTGTTTTTGCCTCCTACGGTGACTCAATCATAACAGCCTGCTTTCTGTAGCACGCTGTTAGTCAAAACAATTTCAATTCAGAAATGTGGACTCCTGGCTGGAGAAAAGCTCTATTCTTGATAATTGGCCTTGCTAATGCTGACAGCTTACGTTTGCAGCCGCAGTTCTGAGAATTTCCTGTCCGGTTATCGAAAATACAGGGGAATCCACGCTGGTTTCTTTTTGTTATTTATTTTTAGCACAGTAGCAGGGTAGTATCACATCAACTGACGTCACTGACCGGAGATACATTTTTTACCTCCGGTCACAGGTGCGGGCTCACGCTGTCATCAGACAACGTGGGAACCTTGGTTGTCTCACCGCAGGTAATAATCTTACCACAGATCAGAGCCACCAGTTTTTCTCATGCTGTCATGCAGCTCAAGGAACACCTAGTGTTCAGGGTGCCGAACCCGAACAGTAACACAGACTTCCTGGTAAAGACGGTGTTTGCGGTCCATGCTGGAACAGTAGGTTCGGGTTCGCCTAGCTCTATAGACAAATGCAATCTAACTAAACTATTAACACACAAACATTTGCAAAGTTCAAGTGTTTTTTGAGCATATTGGGACATATTTACAAATAATGTCTATTTCTCAGACATTGCACACTTAGTCTGGACTATTTTTGCATAATTTTCATCCTGGGGGACAAACGTCATACTGTGCAGTTCTCAGACATCTAATCACAGAGAATCTTGTCTAGGCCTGCTCCCATGTATTTTCAATGTCACTTAAGGGCCCGTCACACTAAGCGATATCGCTAGCAATATTGCTATAACGTCACTGGTTTTGTGATGCAGCAGCAATATTGCTAGCGATATCGCTATGTGTGATACTTACCTCCGACCGGCTCCCCCGCTGGTTATCGCTGATCGCGCGAGAACGTCCTGGGCCGTTTCTCGTCAGCCGCTTCCTGCTGGGCTTCCTGCTGTGGCGACGAGCAACGCGTGGACGTGGGCGGAAGGACATCTTCATCGCCTCGTCTGACAGGTAAGTAGCGACCGCCGACCACTGCTATGTCGCTGGTGAGATCTGCCTGTTTGGCAGCTCACTAGCGACCACTTAGCGATGCACCAGCGATCCTGACTGGGTCATATCATTGTCGGGATTGCTGGTGCATCGCTTAGTGTGACAGTACCTTTAAACAAGGGCAGATAAGTACTATTGATTTAGGTACCGAAAGACACATTTTTGGTGCAAATTCATCCATAAGCCCGTAGCATTTACCTTGATAAATCTCCACCATTGGGTAAATATCAATCAAAAGTTGTTTGTTTGGATAAATATCCACAGTTCAAGAAGAAACAAAAGTTCACAGTATGTGTGTAAAATTAGGGAGATTAGAAGGAGGAAAACTTGTAAACATAACAATGAAAGTCACTGAACCTGTTGCTGTTGGCCAACAGGCTTTTGTGATTTGGATATTCCCCATTCTTGCAAGCCAAATTGTATCAAAGGAGAAAAACATCCGACTAGCTGAATTTCAGCTGCTGATCTTTTTGTTCTTCCTGGAGATAAGCAGCTGCCAGAGGAAACTGGCAGCAGCTCTCTCATAGGCTTCGCTGATAATTTCTGCTTATGGCAGAGTTTAAAGATATTGCTTTTGACCAAATGATCATTGAGCTGATAGCAATCCGATATGCCTTTTTGAGCAGAAACAACAAATATTTAACTGAGGTGATTGCAGCTCAAAGGTGATTTACAAATTATTACATATAATGGTTCACTTATTTTTTTTTCTCCCTGCATCATGGATGTTTACTCAATATGTTAAAAAGTTCTAAACATTGAAAATATGTATAAGTTCATTTACCATGTGTTTGTCTATTATTCAGACGAGGATATTGGATAATATTCAACCTTATATTTATAATCAATGCAAAAATATAGGTAATTCTAAAGGGTTCACTTAATTTTTTCAACTATAAGTAACAGAGTCATTATGCAAATTAAATTGAAAATGTTTTTATAGCTAATAAAGCAATGCTGAGAGTGATTGTATTTTAAATAATTGTTTTTTACTCTCAAAGATAAACTTAAAAGCTTTGCCACTTGAATATATTAAAAAAAAAAGTCTCACTATTTTTCCTTCTCCTGTACATTATCAACTGTGAACAGATGGAAGTTACATCTTAAATAAGAGAACTTATTACATAAGCAAACTATAATATATGTTCTGTATGCATAATTTTTCTGTCTGAAACCGGTTGTATTAAGATCCTGCAGGTGATAGAAAAGAGACAAGCTCATAATATGAGCTCTTGCTTACCGGAGAAATTATTTTACAGAAAAATGTCAATATAATACTATGACATATTTTATCCCAAAAGCACTCACGTTTAAATCAAATGTTATTACCTATTACAGTGCTCCATAAATGTTATCATAACTTTTCAATAGCAAACAAGATTTTAGGGTGTATAAAAACTCGGGATGAGCAACCAAGGAGTGGCTCAAGACTGAGACTAGCGGGACATAAAGGTTCAAGCACAGAAGCTCAGACTATGCCCGACAAGACCCAAAGTCCTGTCTTCAACAGCTAAGATCCGATATCCAGACATTGCAGGTCAAACACAGAAGGTTGAACTCTGATCCTCATGCAGGACCCGACATCTGCCGTGGTGACCAGGAGAAGCAAGTGAACAGGGCTGTTACTTTCAGTATAGACGCATGGCACAGAGCGTGGTGGGGTTGCAGAAGGGACCGGGGAAGGTCAGTGTGTGGACTATGCATAAAGTACTAACTGAATTGTTACTAAGGCCTTACAGCCTAACAGTAAATACCAGTGACCACCGCTTCTGCCAGTATAATAATCAGATGCGCCTAAAGGACATGTTGCAGTAACAGGCCTAACAATGCGAGTGATGCATGTGGAGTTAAAGCAGCATAACATAAAACTCTATTCACATTGAAAGATAGCTAGATAGAACAAAGAATAAGATAAAGAAATTGCCGCACTGTTGTCATCGCCTTTATTGCTACTATTGTGTGTTTGTTGCCTTGAACCAGAATAATTGACTGTTTCCAGAATTAACACATTCATTTCTGGGGTAGGAAAATAAATAGATTTGGTTAGTTACTTCTGCTTCATCCTCATCTGTTCATTGCATCACAGTAACCTGTTTACAAAAGACATCCCATAAGATGGGAGGTTGGAAAAGTTGGGTTTAGTAGCTTAGAAGAAAGACATCTCAGAGGAGATCTCATTTATACAGTATATATATATATATATATATATATATATACATGTGTGGTAAATATTAAGGACTAGTGCATGACTTATTCCTTCCAAGCACCATACTAAGGACTAGGCAGCACTCATTATGGATGGAAGAAAGGTGATTCCAGCATCTACACTCCCTGACAGAAGTTATGTCGCTTATACATGTTATGTAAATAAAGGCTTATAACCTGACATTCAATTCATCCATTGGTTGTATAAATTATTCATTTGAAAGCTGAAACCCTCCGAAATGTGGTTTTGATTAAGAAAATAGATTGGCATCAATGCAGAAATATTGATCATTTAATGGGCACAGAATGGTCAGAATTTGGCAAGACAAAAGTTTTGTCAGCCACAGAAAGTAATGTGATATTCATACAAATAATTAACTTAAAATACAAATATATGTTGCCTAACATTGGTGAATGAAGCTGTGGTGCTATTAGAGTCATATTTAATATTTTGTGTGACTTCCATGAGCTTGAAGGACTGCATCCATGCGGTTCAACAATGATTCATACAATTTATTAATTAAATCATCAGGAATAGCAAAGAATGCAGTCTTACATGCCTCCCAGAGTTCATCTAGATTCTTTGGTTTTGCCTTCCAAGCTTCCTCTTTCATCCTACCCCAAACATGCTCAATGATGTTCATGTCTGGTGACTGGTCTGGCCAGTCTTTGAGCACCTTGATCTATTTTGCCTGGAGGAACTTTGTTGTAGAGATGGACGTATGAGATGGATCACCATCCTGCTGCAGAATTTGACCCCTTTTATGATTTGGAATATAAGAGGTAGCTAATACTTCTTGATATTTTAGGCTATTGATAATGCCTTCTACCTTGCAAATGTTTCGCACACCCCCATACTGAATGTAACCCCAGACCATGGTCTTTCCACTACAAAATTTAACAGTTTTCTGGGTGTATTTTGGATCCATACGGGCTCCAGTAGGTCTGCAGAATTTGCGGCGGCTGTGGTGTAATTCTACTACTGAAGATTCTACCTTCTGCCTTCTGCCACTTTTCCAGCATCCATCTGTTTAGCAGGCTGTGGGACTTTGCAAACGCCACAAGGTTTTTGATTTGCCTTTTTGGCACTGATTCAACCATGGAGGCCATTTCAAGACAGAATCCTACAAACTGTTCTAGTTGACACAGAGACTTGAGGTGACCAGGCTTGTTGGAGCTCTGCTGCAGTGGAAGAGGGGCTTGCTTTGGATTTTCGAACCAAAAAACGTTCCTCCTGAGCAGTTGTCTTGCGGGGCCTGCCGGACCTTGGCTTGTCAAACACATATCCAGTAGTCTTCAAATCTTTTTTCAATTCTTTGTACTTGATGCTGAGACACATTAAAGTTGCCAGCCACCTCTGCAGTGGATCTGGTCTTCAGCCTCTTGATAATCCAGGCTTTGGTCACAGGGTGGATTTTTGGCATGTGGTTGCAGCTCAAGTGAAGGTCTGGGGTGCTGGGCTTCTTTTTATACACAGCCACTAATTAACCGATCATTTACTGAGCACAGTTGAGGCTGTAAACTAGGATTGGGTGCATTATATGACCAGGCGACAAAACTTTTGTCTTGCCAAAATCTGACCATTCTGTGTCCATGAAATGATCAATATTTCTGCATTGATGCCAAATTATTTTCTTAATCTAAACCACATTTTGGAGGGTTTCAGCTTTCAAAAGAATAATTTATACAACCAATGGATGAATTTAACGTCAGGTTATAAGCTTTTATTTACATAACATGGATAAGCGACATAACTTCTGTCAGGGAGTGTAAACAAGAAAGCCTTCTTTACAGTTAGAGTAGTCAAACTATGGGATTCCCTACCACAAGAGGCAGTAATTGACAGACAGTATAACAGCTTTTAACTCCTTTAAAGCAAAAGTATGCTTTTACCTTCATGACCAAGACAAATTTTACAATTCTGACCAATGTCAATTTATAAGGTACGGAGATAAAGAGGATTTGCATATAATCTGTGCTCAAAGTATTACATTCAATAAATCCAAATCCAGACATAAAGTTTATGAGGTTTTCTTTATTTAGTCAACTCATTTCGAAGTACCACAGACTTCTTGCTCTGATGTGTGGTAAGAGCGCTCCCACGCTTTTTCCTCCTAATTTATGAGGTAATAACTCTGGAATGCTTCAACAGATCACATTGATTCTGAGAATATATTTCCATACCATATTGTACTTTATGATAGCGCTAAAATATCTTCAATATCACTTGTGTTTATTTGTGAAAAAATCTGAAATTTAGCAAAAAACATAAAAATTTTGCAATTTTCAATTTTGATTTTTTTATGCCCTTAAATCAGAGAGTCATGTCACACAAAATAGTTAATAAATAACATTTTCCACATGTCTACTTTACATCAGCATCAGTTTATGAAAGATCATTTTTTCTGTTAGAAAGTTATAAGGGTTTAAAGATGACCAGCGATTTCTTATTTTTCAAAAAAAATTTACAAAACCATTTTTTTAGGGATCACATCACATTTGAAGTGACTTTGAGGGGCCTATATGACAGCAAGTGCCAACAAGTGACATAATTCTAAAATCTGTACCCCTTAAGGTGCTCAAAACCCCACTTAAGAAGATATTAACCTTTTAGGTGCTTCACAGGAACTGAATATGTGTGGAAGGAAAAAATGAATATTTAACTTTTCATCACAGAAAATTTAATTTAACATTTTTTTATTTTTTACAAGGCTAAAATAAAAAACTGGACCCCAAAATTTGTTGTGCCATTTCTACTGAGCATGCAAATACCCGAAATGTGGGAGAAAACCACTGTTTTGGCGCACTGCATGGCTCGGAAGGAAGAGAACACCATTTAACTTTTTGATTTTTGAATGCAAAATTGGCTGGACTCAACCAAGAGTGGACGTCATGTCACGTTTGGAAAGCCCCTGAAGTGCCTAAACAGTGGAAATGACCACATTTTGGGAACTATACCCTTCAACGAACTCATCTAGATGTGTGGGAAGCACCTTGAAACCCAAGGTGTTGATTGAAGATATGTAAAATAAAAAAATGTATACAAAATGTAAATTGCCTCTTTGGAGAGAAAGAGGATTTAAACTCTATAGCGCCAACTGTTGGAAGTAGCGCTCCTACAAGTCACAATCAACCCATTAACAAGTATTGCAATATGACTTAGGATAATATGTGCAAAATGGACATTTATATGAACATATAAGAATCCAAGAAACTGATGATGTGCCTACATGCTAGAAATCATACCTGTCAGCAGGTTTAGAACACTTATGGGGACTTTGATGTGATATCGTGCTCACTTCTGCTAATATAGAATGAAGTAATGCTTAGGAGAAGAACAGCTTCATTAAAGCTAATGAATATTGATTAAACCCCTCCTGAGGGAGGAAAAATTAGAAGATTTTACCAATGATCAATATGATAAGTGATAATCTATATAAGGGTGTATTTTTTCTCAATAAACTGGATTTTCTGCTCCTGACTGTGTAGTGAAATACAAGTAGTATTTCTCCATGTACACATAAATCTCTTGGATGTATAATTTGGCAACAGACAATTAAGATGATCACACAGCTTTAGTGTGACTCTAACAGTTGGCGCAACAACATGGAGCTAGGACGAGGAGTCCAGATGACTGCAACTGCACCAGACCTCTTTCCGGGACGAACCACAATTGAGGGCAAGAATTCACACACCTCCAAAAGGTAGGAAAATATATCATCTTGACTAATGACCCTCTAGTGTGTGTACGTACTGGGATAGAGATAGCCGGCTGCCATCTCCAGACAATAATTGACAGCAATTGAAGCAATTGATGAGTCCTGAGCCTTTGAATTGGTCAAATTATTTACCTTAATTGTCTGTTTTCAGTCTGTGTTGTTTAAATAAGCAATAGGTGATTCCATTTATAACATATTGCAGAGGACAGTCAAACAGGGAGAATAATCCAAAGTAACATCGGAAAGTTACTCTTGTTCCTGCCTCTGGCATTACTGCTGGTCCCAGGTGCGTTCATGCGCTGAGCTGCCCACCCGATGGTCCACTTCCAGGGTCCAGCTCCCCCCGAGCAAGCAAACAAAAATTGTTGAGTGTGGTGATTGTTAAATTTCTTTCTGCATGCATCAAGATGTTAAAACCAGTATTAGATTAAAAAAATCATCCAAGACAGTTAATGATTAGCTGAACCTTTCTCATTCTGGCTGAACCAAAGGTCAGAACCCCAGTTGCCTTGGTGATAAGCGTATTAGCTAACTTTTATTACTGCTGTTCCGCCAGAGTCAGAGTCCTGGCTGCAGCAGTAATAAAAGTGTAACTGGTTAGTGCTAAAGTATTTACCATTTCATGACAGGCCACATCGGTCAGATTATGTGCCCTCATTGCATTCAAGCATTAGAACAAAGTATCTCACAGGAAGTTTGGCATGTTACCAGTGTAGTAGAGACACCCTTCTCTAGAATTCACACAGATTATACAGCTTTTTCCAATGCATTTCTAGAATTGAAAGTGTTTAGATTAAACTTACATGCAACACTAACTGTTCCCAATCCGGAAGGTACATTATCGCAAGACATAGACCACAGGAGTAGTGATGAGTGAGCACATTCGGTAATACTCAGTACTCGGTTTTCCAAGCATTTCTGGGATTATTAGGTGGGAGATCGGGTCCCTGCCCTGCATGTTTGGCGCTCTTAAGAGCGCCAATCAACATGCATGGATTGTCTGCACGCACTGTTGGTTGTGGCATTACAGTGATTGGCTGGCCGCACAGCATCATCAGGTTTATATCAGACTTGTCGCCGCCCTGCTCGGCACAGTCAGCTCCAGAATCACCAGTGTATGGAGAGTTGCAGCAGCTATAGGCACCGAATAGGTGGGGTATACAGTTACTGCGGGTATACCATAATTGAATTCACAAATCCAGCTAAATCAACAGTCCTTCTAAGGACCATGTTAGGCATTGGGTTTCTTCCTCTACACAGGAAGAATCCTGAGCCTTGCCATCTGCGGTCTCTCATCCAGTCTCAACCACAGAGGGGGCTGCTCAGCAGAGACGCCAATCCCGGCGTCTTGCTCAGGCTAGTGCTGTCAGTTTGGTTGCTGCTGCCACCCCTGGCCCAGCTATAGCAATCTGCACTAGCCAGCAGCGAGCAGCTCTTGAGACATAGTCCTTCTTTCGGCCTACTGAGCATGCCCGTGGGACGACCTCTCATTGGTGCTCAGAGGTCACATGCTCAGGTCCTATTGCTGCTTCGATTGGACTTCTGGGAAGATCTCGGATGGCTGCAACTATAAAAGGTTTGCATGGCCGCCCGGTCATGCACTGATATAAAACTTTACTTGTGAGTGTGTGGATGTATGAATGTCTAGTGACTAACTCATTATGATCCCTTACCCTCTGGTTGTTCATGTAGTAGGGTGTTTGCGCTAACTAGCACCAGACTGTGCCATCAAGCACTAAGCAACAGGTATACTGTGTCAAATTAGCAGCGACAGCTAGTGCGGCGCCATGCGCAATTTGTGCGCTTTCCAAACCCTAGTTAGGGTGGTTAGTGGCATCTGCCAGAGCGGTCCTGCACGCAAGTAGTGCGCTAAATCTATTAGCGTAGTCCCTCCCTGGCTCCACAGTTGCAGCGCCGAGCGCTAGTATGTCTGGAGGGACTCTAACCCTGTGTCTTTGGGGCAGAGTCCTGTGACAGCACACCAGCGCTCACTTTGCTGAGGTCTGTGAGCTTAACAGGCTACGGCATCTATATTCCACGATAGTGAGATTCTGTGAAGCAACAGAGTCCGCCTCTGTACACACCAGGTGACGTTAACCCGGGTGTTAATCTACACTCACTGGCCACTTTATTAGGTACACCTGTCCAACTGTGTGTTAAGACTTAATTTCTAATCAGCCAATCACATGGCGGCAACTCAGTGTATTTAGGCATGTAGACATGGTCAAGACAATCTCCTGCAGTTCAAACCGAGCATCAGTATGGGGAAGAAAGGTGATTTGAGTGCCTTTGAACGTGGCATGATTGTTGGTGCCAGAAGGGCTGGTCTGAGTATTTCAGAAACTGCTGATCTACTGGGATTTTCACGCACAACCATCTCTAGGGTTTACAGAGAATGGTCCGAAAAAGAAAAAAAATCCAGTGAGCGGCAGTTCTGTGGCCGGAAATGCCATGTTGATGCCAGAGGTCAGAGGAGAATGGGCAGACTGGTTCGAGCTGATAGAAAGGCAACAGTGACTCAAATTGCCACCCGTTACAACCAAGGTAGGCAGAAGAGCATCTCTGAACGTACAGTGCGTCGAACTTTGAGGCAGATGGGCTACAGCAGCAGAAGACCACACCGGGTACCACTCCTCTCAGCTAAGAACAGGAAACTGAGGCTACAATTTGCACAAGCTCATCGAAATTGGACAGTAGAAGATTGGAAAAACGTTGCCTGGTCTGATGAGTCTCGATTTCTGCTGCGACATTCGGATGGTAGGGTCAGAATTTGGCGTAAACAACATGAAAGCATGGATCCATCCTGCCTTGTATCAACGGTTCAGGCTGGTGGTGGTGGTGTCATGGTGTGGGGAATTTTTTCTTGGCACTCTTTGGGCCCCTTGGTACCAATTGAGCATCGTTGCAACACCACAGCCTACCTGAGTATAGTTGCTGACCATGTCCATCCCTTTATGACCACAATGTACCCAACATCTGATGGCTACTTTCAGCAGGATAATGCGCCATGTCATAAAGCTCGAATCATCTCAGATTGGTTTCTTGAACATGACAATGAGTTTACTGTACTCAAATGGCCTCCTCAGTCACCAGATCTCAATCCAATAGAGCATCTTTGGGATGTGGTGGAACGGGAGATTCGCATCAGGGATGTGCAGCCGACAAATCTGCGCCAACTGTGTGATGCCATCATGTCAATATGGTCCAAAATCTCTGAGGAATGCTTCCAGCACCTTGTTGAATCTCTGCCACGAAGAATTGAGGCAGTTCTGAAGGCAAAAGGGGGTCCAACCCGTTACTAGCATGGTGTACCTAATAAAGTGGCCAGTGAGTGTATTATACCGCCATATAGCATCCGCTATTACCAGGCAGCAGTCAACATCTCTGCACGGTGGACCCCGGCCTGCGAATGCACCTTATTACTACCTTCATATTATTTGGTGCGCTCCACCAGCCCTAAGAGACTAATTACGGGGTATATAGTTTGCAGTGCTAGGTAGGCAGGGAGTGTATGTGGCTATAATTATATCAGTGCAAGGTATGCAGGCACTGGATATGGGTATATCGATATCAGTGCTAGTCAGGCAGGCATTGTATGTGGCATATTTCATTGCACACATCAAGAGTATCCATTCCATTACTGTCTGTTGCTGCTGCTGCCTATTACAAATATTGACCGTATATACATAGCTTCAGGTATCAGTAGCCAGGAATAATTATTTTGGCATCTTAATCCTGATTATTTTATTCAAAAGCAATCCAGAGCACACTTTTTTTCTCCATTTGCTTGTTGACACTATAGAATACAGCCAGATCCTTTTCATAGTACAGGGTGAAAATCCAGCTATTTTAAACGTGTTTGTCCATCCCAGCTATCACATCTGAGTGCGCAGAAACTTCTGCCGTTCTTGTGGCACTGTAAAAAATTTTTCTAGTGTCTTATACCATTTCTTGACACCATTTTGCTGCCAAAAAAATTATTAGCTGACAAAACAATATTTAGCTACACGGCAGATATTTTCCAAGGGGTTTTCTCCGCCACATGGATCATATATCATTGCGGTTAAAATTGTGCCATTTCAGGCCTCCATTGAAATGTTTTTGTTGTGTCTTAGAGTACTTAGTGACACAATTTTACTGGCCAAGAAAAAAAAAATACAGGCCAGATATTTGAAAGTGTGGTATCTCCATCACACGCCTCATCTATCTGTGGGCTAAAAAATGTGGTATTTCATGCCTACATTGAACTGTTTTTGTTGTGTGCTACCCTAGTTAGTGACACTATTTTGCTGTAAAAAAATAAAAATACAGGCCACATATTTTACAGTGTGGTTTCTCTGTCACACGTCTCATCTATCTGTGGGCTAAAGAATGTGGCATGTGAGGCCTCCATTCAACTGTTTTGGCTGTGTGTTACCCTATTTCTTGACACTATCTTCGTGTTGAAAAATAAAAATACAGGCCACATATTTTACAGTGTAGTATCTCCGCCAGATGCCTCATCTATCAGTGGGTTACAAATTGTGGCATTTTAGGCCCCTATTCAACTGTTTTGGCTGTGTCTTACCCTAGTTCTTGACACAATTTTCCTGTAAAAAAATAAAAATACAGGTCACATATTTTACAGTGCGGTATCTCCATCACATGCCTTATCTATCTGTGGGCTAAAAAATGTGGCATTTCATGTTTACATTGAACTGTGTTTGCTGTGTGCTACTCTAGTTAGTGACACTATTTTGCTGTAAAAAAAATAAAAATACAGGCCACATATTTTACAGTGTGGTATCTTTGTCACACGCCTCATCTATCTGTGGGCTACAAATTGTGGCATTTGAGGCCTCTATTCAATTGTTTTGGCTGTGTTACCCTAGTTCTTGACACTATTTTCCTGTGAAAATATAAAAATACAGGCCACATATTTTACAGTGTGGCATTTCAGACCTACATTGATCTGTTTTTGCTGTGTACTATGCTAGTTAGTGATACTATTTTCCTGAAAATTACAGGCCACATATTTTACAGTGTGGTATCTCTGTCACATGACTCATCTATCTGTGGGATAAAAATAGTGGCATTTCAGGCCTACATTGAATAGATTTTGCTGTGTGCTACTGTGGTATCCCTCAAAGTGGCCATTTCTATGGGATACCATATATAAAGTGTGTTTTCATATAAATGCTGTGAATTTTTATGTGGACTGTGCATTTCAAATACATTGTGAGACCTCCTGATAGGCAGCACAAAATGGGTTAATCTTCACCTCCCTGGTTTGATCAAGGGACTCAGTTGTGTTTTAATATGCAGAAGGTCCAGGAAAATCACCACAGGGCAGTCGGCCAATGACTTCAGATCTACAGTAACATAGAAGGGGAAGGAGCCAAATCCTGGGGGAGAGTTTTAAATTTGATGATGCAGATGGTGGTTGGACATTTTGAGAAGAGGAAGCCATTTTGTAGGTGAAGGAATGTTAGGCATCAAGTTCCCGCCACTGCACAGGGGGAATATCAAGCCATGTCCTCTGCGGTCTTCCATTCTTCTGCAACCGCAGAGGTTCCTGCTCAGCAGAGACATCAGTCCCAGTGTCTTTCCCAGGCGAATGCTAAGCATCTGATTGCTCCCCCAGACTCAGCTATTGTACCATGCATGAGTCAGCAGCGAGCAGACGCTCCTGGGACTAAGTCCTGCTTTTCTCCTACTGAGTATGCCCGTGGGACAACCTCTCATTGGAGGTCGGAGGTCACATGCTCGGGTCCTGTTGCTGCTCCGTTGGACCACCAGGAAGGTCGCAACTATAAAAGGTTTGCATGGCCGCCCGGCCATGCGTTATTATAGAACAGGATTATAGACTATGTGGAGTGAGTGTTGTATGCATGTATGAATGTCTCAGGTGAATGACTCATTATGAAACCCCTACCCTTGTTACGCATGTGTTGTGTAGCCTAGCCTTTTAGGGTACAGGGTGAGGAGCAAGTAGGAGGCAGAGTCAGAGACTGGCATCAACGCCAAGTGGTGGCATGGTCTGTACGCCACGATGCACTTGGTCGACAGTCCACGGTGGCCAGTGTCAATTAGTGGCATCCGCAGTTGCGACGCCGCAAGCTTAGTAGGTCTAGAGGGACTCTGACCCTGTTTCCTTGGGGCTGAGTTTTGTGACCTTATACAGTACTGAGCATTTACCTTGCCGAGCTCTGTGAGCTCCAACAGGCTCCGGCATTTATGTTCAGCGGTAGTGCGGCTCTGTGAAGCAAGAGTCTGCCCCTGTACACACCGGGTGACGATAATCCGCAGGTGTTCTTCTATTATGCCACCATATAGCGTCCGCCATTACTGAGCAGCAGTTTACCACCCCTGCACGGTAGACCCCAGGCTGCAAAAGCACCTTATTACCATCTTTTATTATTTGGTGCGTTCCGCCAGCCCTAACATTATATTAGCGCCAGGGTCTGGCTAGTAATGGCGGACGAACAGCGATTGCAGCGGTACATCCAGCAGCTGGAGGGTAGGTTGGTGGTTCTTGAGTGCAAAATCTCAGCTGTGGATGTTACCGCAATAGCTGTTTAGGCTGCTAGCACGGCTGCAGCTACTTTGTCCACTGCCACCCCTTTTCCAACATTATCCCACCTCCCGCTGCCATATAAATTTTCTGGTGATAGTAAGTCATGTAGGGGATTTCTGAGCCAGTGTGCAATACACCTTGAGCTCCTGGATGCATGTTTTCCCTCAGAGCGGGCTAAGGTGGGGTTCATAATATCCCTCCTGTATGACAGGGAGTTGGAGTGGGCCACGCCACTATGGGAGTGCGATGATCATGTGGTGCAGAGTGCTCCGCAGGTCTTTTTAGGACCTCGGGTCTCCCATGATACGGCGCTCCAACTACTGGCATCGACACAGGGCTCGTCCATGGTCAGTCATTTTGCTATCCACTTCCGGACTCTAGTGTCTGAGCTGGAGTGGACGGATAAAGCCCTCATTCCTGTATTTTAGAGGGGGCTGGCTGACCATATGGAGGACGCCCTGGCCACTAGGGAGATTCCCACCACACTGGAGGAGTTATTAGCAATATCTACTCGCATCGACCTCCGCTTTAGCGAGCGAAGGTTGGAGCGAGCCCAGTGAAGGCAGAGGTTTCGGCTGGCACCCACCTTCGCCAAACCTCTGGAACCTGCGGTCCAGGCGTTCGAGCCACATGACGCCATGGAGATGTCTCGAGCTGGATCCAAGTCCCAGACAGCTCAGGCATGCATGGTCTGTCATGTCTGCTGGCAGCCATGACATCTCACCTCCAGATGTCCTCGGCAACTGGGAGAGCATCCCGTTTGGTGACCTTGGCAGCTGGTTCACTAAATGTAGTGGTGTCTTCTTCTAAGTTGACCTTTAAGGGGACAGTTTTTATTGGCTCATCCACCCATGTGTTAGAGCTTTGCATGGATTTCAGGGCAGAGGGCAACTTCATGTCTTCTGCCTTCACCCGACAGCATGCAATTCCACTAGTTATGCTCACCAAGCCAGTGACCATACGGGTGATAAATGAGTCGACACTACCATCACAGATAACCCATCAGACCATCCCTTTTACGTTATCCATGTCTCCTTCCCATCAGGAGATCATCTCCCTGCTAGTCATTCCCGAAGGAGTTGATGAAGTCCTCTTAGGGATGCCGTGGCTATGTTATCACTCACCTCATATAGAGTGGTCCTCAGGGAGAATTCTGAGATGGAGTAAATACTGTGTTGGTAGATGCCACAGGGTGTGCGTCCAGGTTGCTACTATTGAGGTACCCACGGATCTTTCCTCTCTTCCCAAACACTATTGGTTCTATGTGGACGTATTCTCCAAGAAGGCAGTGGAGACCCTTCCGCCTCATCGCCCCTATGACTGTCCTATTGACCTCTTGCTGAGCCACCCCGGGGTCAAGTATATCCTCTCTCTCTCCCAGAGAAAGGGGCAATGTTGCAGTACATCCGAGAGAATTTGGCAAGAGGCTTTATTAGGAAGTCAGTGTCACCTGCAGGGGCGGGGTTTTTCTTCGTGCAGAAGAAGAATGGAGAACTACGTCCATGCATTGACTACAGGGGTCTTAACGCCATCACCGTTAAGAACAAGTACCCTTCGCCCCTGATATCTGAGCTTTTTGATAGGGTGCAGGGAGCAAAGGTCTTCACTAAGCTGGATCTGCGCGGTGCTTACAACCTAATTCGCATTCGTGAGGGAGACGAATGGAAGACGGCCTTTAACACCAGGGACGGGCATTATGAATCCCTGATGATGCCCTTCGGGCTCTGTAATGCTCCTGCTGTCTTCCAAGACTTTGTGAACGACATCTTCCGGGATATGCTCACCACCTAGGTTGTAGTCTATCTGGATGATATCCTCATCTACTCTCAAGATATAGACTCCCACCGGAGAGATGTTTGCAAGGTCTTCGACCTCCTACGGGCAAACTCGCTGTACGCCAAATTGAAGAAGTGTGTGTTTGAGTAGGAGTCCTTGCCTTTCCTGGGCTATATCATCTCCGCTCAGGGATTGGCCATGGATCCTGCCAAACTACAGGCGGTGATGGATTGGCAGGAGCCTCATTCCCTCAAAGCGGTGCAGTGCTTTATGGGATTTATCAACTACTACTGTAAAATTCATTCCCCACTTCTCGACTTTGGTAGCTCCCTTGGTAGCCCTCACCAAGAAGGGAGCGAATCCTAAATTGTGGTCGGAGGAGGTCTCCAAGGCCTTCCTCTCCATCAAGTCTCACTTCGCTAGCGCTCCCATTTTACATCGCCCCGATGTGGATAAACCATTTATTTTAGAGGTGGATGCCTCATCTGTCAGTGCTGGAGCAGTCCTGTTCCAAAAGGATGCTCAAGGTCGGAATCATCCTTGCTTCTTCTCTTCCAAGATCTCCTCACCGGTGGAGAGGAACTATTCCATTGGGGACAGGGAGTTGCTAGCCATGAAGTTGGCCTTTTTTGAATGGAGACACCTCCTGGAGGGGGCTCGCTATCCCTTCCAAGTCTACACTGACCACAAAAATTTAGTTTATTTACAAACCGCCCAGCGGTTAAATTTTCGCCAGGCTAGATGGTCCCTGTTTTTCTCCCAGTTCCATTTCACCCTCCATTTTCTCTCTGGGGAGAAGAACATTTGGGCCGACTCTCTCTCCCGCTCAGTAGTGTCATCAAAGAGGAGGAGGAAGAGTCTTGGTTATTTGTCCCTTCAGAGAGCCTGATAACTGTGGCCCCTGTTTCGCTAGAGTCTGTGCCCCCGAGCAAGACTTTCGTTCCACCTAATTTGTGACCGGAGGTACTCTCTTGGACTAACTTGTCCAGGGTGGGTGGAAATTTTGGGACCAAGAGGACATCTGAGCTCCTGGCGAGGACGTACTGGTGGCCGCATATTGTCCGTGATGTCAGAGATTATATTCCGGCGTGTGTCTCCTGCACCAAGAATCATTCTCCTCAGCAACGGCCTGCTGGGTTACTTTATCCTCTGCTGGTGGCAGACAGGCCCTGGGAAAATGTCAGAATGGATTTCGTAGTGGGCTTACCCAAGTCTCGCGGCTGCACCATTATCTGCGTAGTCACCCACCATTTCTCCAAAATGGTGCACCTGCTGCCTCTCCCACGGGTACCTTCTGCATGGGCCTTGGTGGCATTGTTTATAAAGCTTGTTTTCCGCTTACACGGTATGCCAGACAAAATTGTCATTGATCGGGGTCTCCAACTTGTGTCTCGGTTCTGGGGAGAGCTTTGTTGGCTACTCAGCATTGAGCTGACTCTCTCTTCAGTTACCATCCCGAGACGAATGGGTTGGTAGAGATGGCCAACAAGACCCTGATCACGTACTTGCGACATTTTGCTTTGGCCAGGCAGGATGACTGGGCGTCCTTGCTACCATGGGCAGAGTTTGCGCTGAACAACGCCGTAGCTGACTCCACCGGACAAACCCCATTTATCCTTAATTGTGGTCAGCATCTGCAGGTTCCTGTGCCAATGCCAGTGTCTTCCGCCGACTCTACGGTGGCAGACTGGGCGTTGGAGGCACGTGTCATTTGGGACCGCACACAGGATGCCATCCAGGCCTCCAAGGAGAGAATGAGGGTTTTGTGACCTTATACTGAGCATTTACCTTGCTGAGCTCTGTGAGCTTCAACAGGCTCTGACATTTATGTTCAGTGATAGCGCGGCTCTGTGAAGCAACAGAGTCTGCCCCTGTACACACCGGGTGACGATAACCCACAGGTGTTCTTCTATTATACCGCCATATAGTGTCCGCCATTACTGAGCAGCAGTTTACCACCCCTGCACGGTAGACCTCAGGCTGCGAAAGCAACTTATTACCATGTTTTATTGTTTGGTGCGTTCTGCCAGCCCTAACAAGGAATTACCTACTTTCTCCCTTCCGGCTTTGCTTAAAAAGGGGACTAGCATGAAAAGGGGAGTTAATAGTCTTCATATGTGGAAGATTACCATTGCACATCTAGGAGGAGGAATTACCTCAGGGCAGAAACAGAGCACAGTGCTGAAGAAGAGATAATCAGACTTATTAAAACCAGAGGTTACTAAGATCTACCTATCTGCAGGTACACAATCATCAACCGTGAGTGTAATCCTCTATCTCAGTTTACTGCTGTTTGCAAATAATATTTTGCCTTTGCCATTGCCTTAAGTAAAAAG
Organism: Dendrobates tinctorius; assembly: GCF_039654945.1. Lineage (NCBI taxonomy): Eukaryota > Metazoa > Chordata > Amphibia > Anura > Dendrobatidae > Dendrobates > Dendrobates tinctorius. Next base: position 12,868,977 of record NW_027361708.1, on the reverse strand, counting down.
ACTTCTGTTTCAAATTCTTATGGCTGCTTCATGACTAGGGCTCAAATGCACCCACTACTACCACCATCATCATCTTCTGCCTAGAGGCAGTTACTGTGCAGATAGAAAGTCTGAGGAGCAAAGGGTGAATGCTTGGGTGGTGTTGTACTCTGTAAGAGGATTGCGAAGCCGAAAGTTTCTAGATTACATCATGACTGGAAGAGCCAGAGCAAGAGCATGTGGAAGAGCACCGGGTCAGGACTCGCAACCACCCAAGCCTGGTGTTTCTTGGCTGGATTCTGACAAATCATCATTTACTAATACTGAACTTGTTGGATGATATCGTCAAAAAGTACCCCCTGCATTTGCTAGACCAGAAGCTAGAGATTTTGACAGTTCGGCTGGATTTCAGGATGTGCCATTTGGAGAGCATGGTGGTCGTAGACGAGACTTCTATAATATGGGTGTTTCCACTTATTAATCCATCCATATATCAAAGAATCAAAATTTGTTTTTTTCTGGCAACTCTATTCAGTTGTGCCCATACTATGTCAAATTGATTGCTAGACCCCAGTGGGTCTTGTACACGTACTATATTGACTATAGTCCACAAATGGAATCTCGATCTCTGAGGTCAGCTCTACTTTACCATGTAAAATATAGCATAGCACTACTGCAGGGTGCACAAGTAGGTTACCCAAACCAAAGAGTAAAAATTGAATAACTTGGCACTCAACTTATGGCTTTCATGAAATGGAAAAGAATTTTATTTTATTTTTGCAGTCTGCAAACGTTTTGGCCTACATGGCCTTCATCAGTCTGCGTCAAAATATAACAGACAAGAAAAGCAAATTTATAAACAACAAAATATTGACCTAATCTTCATAATATTGTTCAAATATTACATACATTGATTAGTACAGCAATATAGTGAGGAGATTGACATAAGTACAGAAGAAAATGTTGTTGTTCATGTTTGAAGTTTACCAGATGGGAGAAAAAAATGAGGAAAAAATAGAAAAAAATAGAAAATTGAACCTACCCGACTGCTTTAAATAATTTGACAAGGAGGTAATGAGGTAAGCAATGTGCCAACTCCTGATGAAATAATATGAGGTATTATAAGATTGATGAGCTGAAAGTGGATGCTTGTATAATATAAGGTATTGTAGAATCATACCTGTTATGGGTACTATAATGGTAGGCTATCCAGCTCATTGTCCAGGTAAAGTACTGTGTAATAACCAATATATGGTGAGCTATCCAGCTCCTTGTCCAAGCAAGATTCTTTTTAATGACCAAGCATCAAAATATGAGTATATGGTAAAAAATCCATATGTGCACATAGAAAGAGAAAAGGGCATTTTACCTTATATTTATGATCAGGGTGCCTGTACAGATGGCCCTTGTAAGGCTAAAATGTAAGGTAATATGTATAAGTGAATATAGAAGAAATGATGAATCAATGGAGATTAAGACGTTACTGCAAACATACCTATTGAGTGGCATGACAAGGATTGAAGTCCGGCCTGCAGCTAAATCCGAATTCCCGCTAAATAAATGACAAGCATAAGGTAGGTGGGTAAAAATTGCCCAGTGATTGTGTGAGTGAAACAGGGAGGACTGTTGTGAGTTCATTTTCCCCTTCGTCACTGAGGTCTGGTGAACTCCCTATTCTGGTGAAGGAAGGTGGTGAGCCTGATTATCAGGCACCTGAGCCTAATGATGATGACTGGCTGAGTGGATTCACAGACTGGATATAAGGCTGCCGACGCCCTTCTGCCCTGCGGGTGATTTCTCTGTGGACTTCTAGGAGACCAGTCTGATTCCTGCTCCTCTAAAGCTAAGTTTTCTGCTTTGCCTGTTAGCATTTGTGTTTTGTTTTTGTTTGCCTTGCTTTTCTGGATTCTGCCATTCCCTGCTGGGGTGAGCTGAATCTCCTTTTGCCGGTTGCTCTGTCTTCAGAATATTGCTGAGTACTGACATAGCCTTTTTGAAGCCTAGCGTCTTCAGGGCCTTTTTCACTGTCAGTTTGTTGGCTCTTATTTTCATAGGGTTTTTCACGGATTGCAGACAGCAGCCTTCCTGTTCTTTCCTATCTAGTTAGCTTGGGCCCCGTCTTTGCTCAGTCTATCTTTCTGTCTGTGTAAGTGATCTTTCTTCTTGCTTCACCGTCATTATATGTTGGGGGCTGCCTTTTGCTTTGGGGTCTGCTCTGGGGCAGTTTAGATTTCCCTTTCTGTCTTTAGGCTATATAGTTCTCCGGCTGTGATCGAGGGGTCTAGGGCATCGTAGGAACCCCCCACGGCTTCTGCTAGTTGTGTTGATAGGTTCAGGGGTCTGCAATCCGATAGCTGCCAACTTCTCTGGTTTTCTGGACTTAGCTGGCATTTCTGTTTTTGCCTCCTACGGTGACTCATTCATAACAGAATCACCCGCCATACCGCAGATCCTAGGGTACTCAATAGCAGGAAAGAATTGTGTTTAAAAAAAAAAGAAAAAAAAAATGTGTATATTCTTTCCTCTATATCTCTGAGGCCGTAGGGGGAATTTTTTTTTCTCTCAATGGAGATAAAGCAATTGTCTGATCATGTGGAGCAGCTCGCGGCGGAAGTGCGGGGAATTTCCGCCTACCTTGCTCGTTCGCATGCTGTTGAACCAAAGATCCCTACACCTGATGTATTTTTTGGGGATCGTTATAAATTTTTGAGTTTCAAAAATAATTGTAAATTATTTTTTGCCTTGAAGCCTAACTCGTCAGGGAGCTCCGTGCAGCAGGTTAATATTGTCATCTCTTTGCTGCGTGGCGATCCCCAGAATTGGGCGTTTTCTTTGAAACCAGATGATCCTATTCTGACTAATGTGAATGCATTCTTTCAAGCCTTGGGGTTGTTGTATGACGAACCTAATGCTATTGATCAGGCTGAAAAGACCCTGTTGGCATTGAACCAGGGTCGAGATTCTGCAGAGTTGTACTTTTAAAAGTTCCGAAAGTGGGCGGTCCTTACTACCTGGAATGATAATGCCTTGGCTGCTCTCTTTCGGAAGGGTTTGTCAGAAGCCGTAAAAGATACTATGGTGGGATTTCCTGTTCCCTCTGGTCTGGACGATTCTATGTCATTAGCCATTCAGGTTGATCGGCGTTTACGTGAACGCAGGATTGCACGAGAGGTGTTGCCACCGGTTGAACAGACGTCTGAACCTATGCAATGTGATAGAGTTTTGTCTAGGGCGCAACGTCAGGAGTTCAGAAGGTGTAATAAGCTGTGTTTTTTCTGTGGAGATGCCTCGCATATTATTTCTGTTTGTCCTAAACGAGAGAAACGCTTTGCACACACGTTTTCTGTTGGTGGTGTTCAACCTAAGTTTCTTCTGGCAATTACTCTGATCTGCTCCCTGTCCACATTTTCCGCCAAGGCTTTTGTGGATTCAGGAGCAGCGCTAAACCTAATGGACTTGGATTTTGCTAAACGTTGTGGATTTCCGATGACACCTCTGCAGACGCCTATCCCTTTGAGGGGGATTGATGCTACTCCTTTGGCGAAAAATAAACCTCAGTTTTGGACCCAGGTGGTCATGCGGGTCGCCCCAGACCATCAAGAAAATTGCAGATTTTTGGTGTTGCATGGTCTGCATGATGCCGTTGTTCTGGGGTTTCCCTGGTTGCAAATTCATAATCCAGTTTTGGATTAGAAATCTGTGTCTGTGGTGAGTTGGGGTTGTCGGTGTGCCTTTAGTGAGGCTCCGGTTTTTTCCACCTCTCCTCAGTCGCATGATGTTCCTGACTATTCGGTGGACTTTTATGATGTATTTAGTGAGAATGAGTCTGCATCTTTGCCTCCTCATAGGAGTTATGACTGTGCAATTGAACTGAGCCCGGGGTGTAAATTTCCCAAGGGTCGGCTCTTCAATTTATCTGTACCCGAGCACGAGGCTATGCGATCCTATATTAAGGAGGCGTTGGAGAAGGGTCATATTAGACCATCCTCTTCGCCCTTAGGTGCCGTTTTTTTTTTTGTGGCCAAAAAGGATGGTTCTTTAAGGCCTTGCATTGATTATCGTGCCCTCAACAAAATTACTATTAAATATCAGTATCCGTTACCCCTGATTTCGGATCTATTCTCTAGAGTTAGAGGTTCTTGCTGGTTTACCAAGCTTGACCTCAGGGGGGCGTATAATCTTATCCGCATTAAGCAGGGGGATGAATGGAAGACGGCGTTTAATACTGCGGAGGGACATTTTGAGTACCTGGTGATGCCTTTTGGGCTCACTAATGCCCCTTCTGTCTTCCAGTGCTTCATGAACGATATTTTCCGAGACTTTGTCGATAAATTTTTGATTATCTATCTGGATGATATTTTGATCTTCTCCAAGGATTGGGATTCTCATGTGGAACATATTCGGACTGTGTTCCGGATCTTGAGGGAGAATTCCCTGTATGTCAAAGGATCAAAATGCCTTTTTGGAGTACAGAGGATTTCATTTTTGGGATTTATTTTGTCTCCGCCGTCAACTATTGAAATGGACCTCGCCAAGGTACAGGTCATTTATGATTGGGTTCAGTCCACTTCTTTGAAGGCCCTCCAGAAGTTTTTGGGTTTTGCTAATTTTTATCGGAAATTTATAGCAAAATTTTCTAGTATTGCCAAGCCATTGACTGATCTGACTAAGAAGGGTGCTGATGTGTTGAATTGGTCTCCGGAGGCTGTTGCTTCCTTTCAGGAGCTGAAGCGAAGATTTACCTCAGCCCCGGTTTTGCGGCAACCTGATGTCTCACTCCCGTTCCAGGTAGAGGTGGATGCTTCTGAGATTGGTGCAGGAGCTGTTTTGTCCCAAAAGGATCCTGTAACATCTAAAATGAATCCCTGTGCTTTCTTTTCCCGAAAGTTCTCTCCATCTGAACGTAACTATGATGTGGGGAATTGGGAACTGTTAGCCATGAAATGGGCATTTGAGGAGTGGAGACATTGGTTGGAGGGAGCTAAACATCAAGTTGTGGTCCTCACTGACCACAAGAATTTGATTTACCTAGAGTCGACTAATCGCTTGAACCCTAGACAGGCTAGGTGGGCCTTGTTTTTTACACGTTTTGATTTTGTGGTCTCTTTTCTTCCTGGAACTAATAATGTCAAGGCAGACGCCCTGTCTAGGAGCTTCTTTGCTGATTCTCCTGTGGTGACCAAGCCTGCTACCATCTTAGGCGAAGGGGTAGTTCTTTCTGCCATCTCGCCTGATTTGAGACTTGCTCTGCAAGAGTTCCAGGAGGACAAACCTGAGCGTTGTCCCAGTGGAAAGTTGTATGTTCCTGACCAGTGGAAGAAGAGAGTGATGTCTGAACTTCATTGCTCTGCATTGGCTGGTCATCCAGGTATTTTTGGTACTAGAGATCTGGTGAGTCGCTCTTTTTGGTGGCCCACCTTGTCTCATGATGTCAGGAATTTTGTGCAGTCCTGTGGGACTTGCTCCCGGTCTAAATCTTGTTCTCGCTCTAGTGGGTTGTTGATGCCTTTGCCGGTCCCCAGGAGGCCATGGACCAATATTTCAATGGATTTCATCTCTGATATGCCGGTCTCTCAAAGAATGACTGTTATTTGGGTGATTTGTCATAGGTTCTCTAAGATGGTTCATCTTGTACCACTCCCTAAGTTGCTGTCTTCCTCTGAGTTGGTGCCCCTGTTTTTGCAACAGGTGGTTCGCTTGCACGGGATTCCTGAGAACATTGTATCTGACAGAGGAGTTCAGTTTGTGTCTAGATTTTGGAGGACTTTCTGTTCCAAGCTGGGAATTCAGTTGTCCTTCTCCTCTGCTTTTCACCCTCAGACCAATGGGCAGACAGAGAGAACAAACCAGACCTTGGAGTCGTATTTGAGATGTTTTATTTCCGCTGATCAGGATGATTGGGTTTCATTTTTGCCCTTGGCCGAATTTGCTTTAAATAATAGAGCTAGTTCTGCCACTTTGATGTCACCTTTTTTTTGTAACTTTGGGTTTCATCCTCGATTTTCTTCAGGGCAGGTGGAGCCTTCTGCCTGCCCAGGTGTTGACACTGTGGTGGAGAGAATGCACCAGATCTGGGACCAAGTGGTGGATAAGTTATCTCTCTCCCAAGAAAAGGCCCAGCGGTTTTCCAATCGACATAGGACCATTGGTCCCCAGTTTAAGATTGGTGATATGGTGTGGTTATCATCAAAAAATATTGCTATGAAGGTGGCTTCTCCTAAGTTTAAACCTAGATTTATTGGATCTTACAAGATTTTGGAGATTATTAATCTGGTCTCTTTTCGTTTGGCTCTTCCTGTCACATTTAAGATCCATAATGTGTTCCATAAGTCCTTGTTGAAGAGGTTTGTTGAACCAGTTGTTCCTGGGGTGGCACCTCCGGGCCCTATTTTGGTTGAAGGTAACATGGAATATGAGGTAGAGAAAATACTGGATTCCCATCTGGCTAGACGGAGACTCCAGTATTTGGTTAAGTGGAAGGGTTATGGTCAGGAGGATAATTCCTGGGTCTCTGCCTCTGATATTCATGCCAAAAGATTGGTGCGTGCCTTTCATCGGGCTCACCCTGATCGCCCTGGTGGTGCGGTTGAGGGTCCGGTGACCCCTCCTCAAGGGGGAGGTACTGTTGTGAGTTCATTTTCCCCTTCGTCACTGAGGTCTGGTGAACTCCCTATTCTGGTGAAGGAAGGTGGTGAGCCTGATTATCAGGCACCTGAGCCTAATGATGATGACTGGCTGAGTGGAGTCACGGACTGGATATAAGGCTGCCGACGCCCTTCTGCCCTGTGGGTGATTTCTCTGTGGACTTCTAGGAGACCAGTCTGATTCCTGCTCCTCTAAAGCTAAGTTTTCTGCTTTGCCTGTTAGCATTTGTGTTTTGTTTTTGTTTGCCTTGCTTTTCTGGATTCTGCCATTCCCTGCTGGGGTGAGCTGAATCTCCTTTTGCCGGTTGCTCTGTCTTCAGAATATTCCTGAGTACTGACATAGCCTTTTTGAAGCCTAGCGTCTTCAGGGCCTTTTTCACTGTCAGTTTGTTGGCTCTTATTTTCACAGGGTTTTTCACGGATTGCAGACAGCAGCCTTCCTGTCCTTTCCTATCTAGTTAGCTTGGGCCCCGTCTTTGCTCAGTCTATCTTTCTGTTTGTGTTAGTGTTCTTTCTTCTTGTTTCACCGTCATTATATGTTGGGGGCTGCCTTTTGCTTTGGGGTCTGCTCCGGGGCAGTTTAGATTTCCCTTTCTGTCTTTAGGCTATATAGTTCTCCGGCTGTGATCGAGGGGTCTAGGGCATCGTAGGAACCCCCCACGGCTTCTGCTAGTTGTGTTGATAGGTTCAGGGGTCTGCAATCCGATAGCTGCCAACTTCTCAGGTTTTCTGGACTTAGCTAGCATTTCCGTTTTTGCCTCCTACGGTGACTCATTCATAACAGAGGACGTTTACCTACTCACTTGTTTCACATGAGTGTGTCAATACAGCAGGTCCTAATGAGGCTAGAAGGGAAAGTGCCACATGGTCAAAGTTATATGGTAAATGGAGAAGTATACATTATGTGCATAATAGTAGGCGCTTACCTTAGATAGTTAATAGGAGTGAGCGTTGGTCTGGACGTGGTTTCCACCACTTGTCACATTGTGTGTGAAGCCCAAATGGAGGACGTTAAGTAAGGGAGAGGCGGGACTTAGCACTGCCGCTGTCAGAAGCTAGTAAACAGGAAATGACGGTGGCGTGCGTTCCACAGTCAGGCTGATGCTGTGCCTGCGTTTCACATGCAGGAAGTGATCTTATGTGTGTGCCTGAGACCGGATTTCGCACAATTGTGTGCTCCTATTATCTTATGAGGGCATGAAAAGCCATAGCACATATTAAAATAGCGATCTGTCTTTATCAAGTGTCCTAAACCATTTTAAGAGTGTGTATATTAGAATTATACCTTATTATGGTACCGAGGTATGTAATTTTAAAGGGTCCCCTGTATCATGCAGTACCTCAGTATGGAATATATGAGAAAAAAAAGGGGAGAGAGAAAAAGCCATAGCATATATAAAATAGCAATCTATCTTTATGAGGTGTCCCAATTCATTTCAATAATATGCATATATGTTTTATGCCTTATTATGGCACCGACGTATATGATTTTAAAGGGCCCCTTGTATCGTGCAATACCTCAGTATAGTATATATGAAAAAAAGGGGGGAAAAAAGGAAAAATATGCATTGGAGGCAATGGATTATTAATACCCATCAAAGAAAAAATTGCAGCCGAGCAGGAGAGTGGTAAGAGGTCCAGGTGGACGGAAGCATGAGGAAACCCAGGAGCAGTCAATATAAACGACTCTGTAATAAAAGGAAAGCAATGTTATTTTTCCATTCTAAAGCTTTATAAGCTCTACTTTACCAGCATGATGAATTAATAGGAAAAGCATGTGGTTTTGATGGAGCTTTTCTTTTCTTGCCAAAGAAACTAAATAAGATAAATAATAACAAGCGGCTCTTCTCTGTCTGCCTCCTGGACCTTTACTCTGCCTTTGACACTGTAGGACCATTACCTCTTGGTTCAGATTCTCTCATATCTTGACATCACAGATTTGGCCCTATCCTGGATATCGTCATATTTAACAGATGGGACATTGAGTGTCTCCCTCTCCCACACCACCTCCGCACCTCACCCCCTGTCTGTCAGTGTTCCCAAAGGCTCAGTTTTAGGACCCGTACTCTTCTCCATCTACACCTTTGACCTAGGACAGCTCATAAAATCACAAGGCTTGCAGTTTCATCTCTACACGGATAACACTCAGATCTACCTACAGTTACTGTAGGTCCATATGTATTTGGACAAAGACAACATTTTTCTAATTTTGGTCCTAGACATTACCACAATGAATTCTAAACAAAACAATTCAGATGCAGTTGAAGTTCAGACTTTCAGCTTTCATTTGAGGGTATCCACATTAAAATTGGATGAAGGGTTTAGAAATTTCAGCTCCTTAACATGTGCCACCCAGTTTTTAAAGGGTCCAAAAGTAATTGGATAGGTTAAATAATTGTAAATAAAATGTTCATTTCTAGTACTTGGTTGAAAACCCTTTGTTGGCAATGACTGCCTGAAGTCTTGAACTCATGGACATCACCAGACGCTGGGTTTCCTCCTTTTTTATGCTCTGCCAGGCCTTCACTGCGCTGGTTTTCAGTTGCTGTTTGTTTGTGGGCCTTTCTGTCTGAAGTTTAGTCTTTAACAAGTGAAATGTAAGCTCAATTGGGTTGACATCAGGTGACTGACTTGGCCATCCAAGAATATTCCACTTATTTGCTTTAATAAACTCCTGGGTTGCTTTGGCGTTGTGTTTTGGGTCATTGTTCATCTGTAGTATGAAACGACGACCAGTTTGGCTGCATTTGGCTGGATCTGAGCACACAGTATGGCTCTGAATACCTCAGAATTAATTTGGCTGCTTCTGTCCTGTGTCACATCATCAATAAACACTAGTGACCCAGTGCAACTGGCAGCCATGCATGCCCAAGCCATCACACTGCCTCCAACGTGTTTTACAGATGATGTGGTATGCTTTGGATCATGAACTGTACCACGCCTTCTCCATACTTTTCTCTTTCCATCATTCTGGTAGAGGTTGATCTTGGTTTCATCTGTCCAAAGAATGTTCTTCCATAACTGTGCTGGCTTTTTTAGATGTTTTTAGCAAAGTACAGTGTAGCCTTTTGATTTTTGATGCTTATGAGTGGCTTGCACTGTGCAGTGAACCCTCTGTATTTACTTTCATGCAGTGTTCTCTTTATGGTAGATTTAGATATTGATATGCCTACCTCCTGGAGAGTGTTGTTCACTTGGTTGGCTGTTGTAAAGGGGTTTCTCTTCACCATGGAGATTATTCTGCAATCATCCTCCACTGTTGTCTTCCATGGGCGCCCAGGTCTTTTTGCATTGATGTGTTCACCAGTGCTTTCTTTCTGTCTCAGGATGTACCAAACTGTAGATTTTGCCACTCCTAATGTTCTAGAAATTTCTCAGATGGTTTTTTTCCGTTTTTGCAGCTTAAGGATGGCTTGTTTCACCTGTATGTAGAGCTCCTTTGACCGCTGTTTCCTTCACAGCAAAACCACTTTCCAAATGCAAGCACCACACCTTAAATCAACTCCAGGCCTTTTATCTGCTTAATTGAGAATGACATAACGAAGAGATTGCCCACACCTGTCCATGAAATAGTCTTGGAGTCAATTGTCCAATTACTTTTGGTCCCTTTAAAAACAGGGTGGCACATGTAAAGGAGCTGAAACTCCTAAACTCTTCATCCAATTTTAATGTGGATACCCTCAAATGAAAGCTGAAAGTCTGAACTTCAACTGCATCTGAATTGTTTTGTTTAAAATTCATTGTGGTAATGTCTAGAACCAAAATTAGAAAAATGTTGTCTCTGTCCAAATATATATATGGACCTAACTGTATCTGGACCTGACATCACCTCCTTACTGACCAAATTCTCACAATGTCTGTCCACTATTTCTTATTTCTTTTCTGCTCACTTTCTAAAACTGAACATGGACAAAACAGAATTCATCATCTTTCCCCCATCTCACTCTACCCCTCCACCAGACTCATCCATCAATGTCAATGGTTGTTTACTTTCCCCAGTCCCTCATGCTCTGTGCCTCGGCGTGATCCTCAACTCTGCCCTCTCTTTCAAGCCACATATCCAAGCCCTTGCCCTCTCCTGCTGACTCCAACTCAAAAATATTTCCAGGATCCATGTATTCCTTGACCAAGAAACTGCAAAAATGCTCGTGCACGTCCTCATCATCTCCCGCCTCGACTATTGCAATCTTCTACTCCTTGGCCTCCCCTCTAGCACTCTTGCACCACTGCAACCTATCCTAAACTCTGCTGCCCGACTAATCCACCTGTCTCCCCATTATTCCCCAGCCTCTGCTCTCTGCCAAGTTCCTCACAAGCTTCCTACTTTCCAGAGACTCCAGTTCAAAATCCTAACTATGACATACAAAGCCATCCACAACCTGCCTCCTCCGTATATCTGTGACATGATCTCTTGGTATTTACCTAAACACAACCTTCGATCCTCTCAAGATCTCCTTCTCTACTCCCCTCTTATCTCTTCTACCCACAACCGCATACAAGACTTCTCCCATGCTTCCTCCATATTCTGGAACTCTCTACCCCAACACATCAGACTTTCGCTTACAACAAAAAGTTTCAAAAGGAACCTGAAGACCCAACTCTTCCGGAAAGCCTACAACCTGCAGTGATCCTCAGTCTACTGAACGACACACGACCAGCTCTACCCTCTCCTAGTGTATCCTCTCCCATCCCCTGTAGACTGTGAGCCCTCGCGGGGCAGGTTCGTCTCTCCTTTTGTACTTGTGTGTGCCTTTTATTGCTCATGTTTATTGTACTTGTTTTTGTATGCCCCTTTATCACATGTAAAGAGCCATGGAATAAATGGCGCTATAAAAATGAAAAAAATAATAATAAGATCAATGAGGTGGTTAGCCACACACGCAATGGAGAAATAGCAAAGATTGCAATTACTTCGACAAATGAGTTACCACCACCTTCACCAACCTGCTTTCACTTTTGCAACATTATATTCCAAAGGCTTCTGAAGATGATGAATATGAAGCAAATAGGTCTGAATTATTATCACCCAAACGATGTTACAGAAGTCAGAACACACAACCTATCTGTGTGACAAAGATTTACCACCTCAACTTTGCAGTATGAGACTAGTATCATGTTGTGCTTTGATGTGAGCCACAAAGTCCTTCGAAGTGGAACTGTTCTGGATGTAATGTACAATTTTCACTTGAAAATTGGATCACATGCCTTCTATGATGCTTGCAGTAAAGAAATGATTGGACAGATAGTTCTTACCAAATACAACAATCGTACATATCATCTTGATGATATCAACTGGGATTTAACTCCGGAGTCTACTTTCAAGCAGTCAGATGGCTATGAAATCAGTTTTATCGATTTCTAGTTGAAGAGCCCAGCGTTGCCCAGACACAGTATCCTCTGTATATAGTATATACCTGTATGTCATCTCCTCCTGTATATAGTATATACCTTTATGTCATCTCCCCTGTATATGGTATATACCTGTATATCATCTCCCCTGTATATAGTATTGCAAAAATCAATACAACAAGTAGATCACAGACCTGAAGCAGCCTGCTCTCATACACAATTCCAAAAAAGCAATAGGTCCATGAAAAATGCCAACATGACCTATTAATCTCATTCCAGAATTCTGCAATTTAACAGGTTTAACTGATAGAATGATAGCTGATTATTCTGTAATGAAAGAGCTAGCAAGACATCACTCGACTAGTACCAGAACAGAGAGAATAACAAGTGGGAACATTTTTGGACCATATTCACAGAGATGACAATGTACAGAAAGAGCTTTGAGATTGGGGACTAAGTTTAGACAGTAAACTTCTGTCTTTCACTGGAGTTTACTGCTGTTTGTAAATAACAATTTGCCGAATTGCCTTAAGTAAAAAGACTTCTGTTTCAAATTCTTACAGCTGCTTCATGACTGGGGCTCAAATGCACCAACTACTACCACCATCATCATTTTCTGCCTGTGGAGTTTCCTGTGTGTGTAACTTGAGAAGGAACGACTCTTCTCCTGACAGAAAGCTTGGCCACCAAAAGATACATCATGCCCTGTCAGGAGTACAAACCTCAGCCATACAACACATGAGAATGTCACACTAACCTAATTAGTTACACTGTTTTGCTATAAAAATATACACCACATATTTTACAGTTTGGTATCGCCGTCACATGCCTAACCTATCTGTGGGCTAAAAATTTTGTCATTTGAGGGCTCCACTAAGACGGTGATCGGCGATGACACCAAAATTAGCATAACCAGGCCACTTTTCTGTGTTCTGAAACACTCTTTGCTCACAAAGAGGATGCCTTGCAGGCAGAGATTGATGAGACAGAGCAAGGAAACATACAGGTTCATTACACAAGCCCAGCCTCATCTCATCCTATCTTGGATTGGGTCACAATGAGGAAGAGGAGTAGGAGGAAGAACAGGAGCTACTTTTATGCAATGTAGATGGTACTACAAGCACAACTGTCATACCGTCTGTTCAGCATGATTGGCCTGAGGACAAACAGGAGGAGGAGGAATAGGAGTAGGAGGGCATGGTCAGTCGTCCACAGAAGTCTTGCCTGTTAGCAGTCTAGCACACATGGCTGAGTTTATGTTACGCTGTCTTTCCCATGACCCTCGCGTTCTCAAAATTTTTGGTGTCAGTCATTACTCGTTGGTGACACTTCTAGACCCACTCTACAAGGAGAACTTTCTATCTCTTATTCCAGAGACAGACAGGTCTACTAAAATGGTGCAGTACCAGAGGGCCCTTGTGGCGGAATTATTTAAAAAATTCCTATCTGAAAACGCTGGTGGCAGAGGTCACAGATCGCTGTACAACCAAGGAGTACAGGCGAGAGGGACAAACTTCAAATCCAGCAGAGGCAGGGTAACAATGGCAAAGTTCTGGGACAGTTTTCTCAGACCCTACCATAGTAGTGGCCCTGAGGCATGGGGTACTCTGACAAGGAGTGCAAAGTTTTGGAAGATGCTGAGGGAGTACCTTGCTGAACGTTCCAACATCCTCTGTGATTCCTCTGGGCCTTATAATTATTTAGTATACAAGCTGGACATGAGACATGAAATGGCTCTCTACGCCTTGGAGGTCTTGACTTGCCCTGTCGCTAGCATTTTGTCAGAACAGGCTTTTAGTGCCGCTGGTGGAATGATAAGCGCATCTGCCTGTCAACTGAAAATTCTGACAGGCTGACTCTTAAAATGGACAACATCTGGATTGGGCCAGACTTCTATACACCACTGAATGATAACAGTGAAACATAACCTCAAATCCAGTGTCTTTATTTGGGAGGCATATTCCCATGCACCTCTTCACACTTACATATGGGTATACGTATCCTGATTTTGGCTATTTGGTGTTATCCTCCTTCTCCTCATCCTCATCATTCACCACCACTAGATCACTAGGGTGAACGTGTTCTGTGATGCAACAGCCACGCTATTGTTTTCAAGGGTGTTTATGATGCCCGTACAAAAAAGTTTACACAGTATGTTAAGGTGTACCCTTCCAGGGGGAAATGTTTGTCAGCCCATACACTTTGTGTATGGGTATTACAAGTATAGGAGAACCACTCCTTTAAACTGGGAAAACATTTTTCGGAGGCCATCCTCCACATTTATTCCAAGGGTAATTGGGGTGCGTGCAAATTTGGGACAGGCCTTGCATTCACTTCATGGGCAAACTTTATGGGAGCACCTAATGACTAACAATGGGAACTTTGTTTTCATGTGTCCATTCAAGACGTCGATTCAAAGGCTTATTGGGGTGCGTGTAACTTTGGTGCAAGACAGGCCTTCCATTCAATGCATAGTCAAACAGAATGGGAGGACCAAATGAATAATGTGAACTTTGGTTTCATGTGGACATCCAGGATGTCGTTTCAAAGGATTATTGGGGTGTGGATAACTTTAGGGTAGGGCAGGCCTTGCATTCAATGCATAGGCAAACAGTATAGGAGTACCAAATTAATAATAATGGCAGCTTTGGTTTCATGTGGCCATCCAGGAGATCTATGCAATGGGTTATTGGGGTGCGTCCAAATTTTAGGCAGCCCTGCCACTCACTGCATATGCAATAACAGTATAAGAGACCCACTGTTTAATAATGGGAACAACGAAGCATAGCCAGCTGATAGCTCTTTAAGAATACTGAGGGCTGATTGCTGGCCCTATAAAAACAGGCTTTGTGACTTTCAGAGTCCCTCTTTCATAAATGAAATAGGATGTGCCTGATGGTGTGTCACACACCACATGGCCAGGTAAGGTTGCAAAATGTTCAAATGTCATTTCCCATTGAATGCATTTCTTTTGGTTGAATCAATGTTAAAGTTGATAAACTCATCAAAAACACTACATGTGAACATAGCCCAAGTGATGGAGAAACAATTTTGTTTTGGGTTATTTATTTTTCCTTACATAAAAATCATTTACTCTTAACATATTACCCAGGAAAATCCATTTTGGTTTAGTTTTTGTATGTTTTATTGTGCACCTGTAAAAGTGGCATAAGACTCTGACAACATTGTTCACAGCTGTGACCTGGGACTCAGAAATGCTTCCAGGGGTCTTCCCCATGATGTTCCCATGTTATTTGAGCACTGTTCCCATCAATTTCAGACATTTTTAACCCTTAACAGATCCCCATGATGGGTCACAGCAAAAATGCTAGGTTTTCCCATAGACTTACATTGGGCTCGTTGCTTGGGTCGAGCACCCAAGGTTTCCAATTTGCTCAAGCCGAGCAATGAGCACCCGAGCATTTTAGTGCTCGTCATCACTAGACAGGAGGCTATATAACACCACACACGTAGCACCCTTCAGGTGTAGCAGCCACAGCCCAACAAGATGGTGCTGACTGCAGCAGCTGCATTCACACTGTCCCCATACTCCCCAGAGTGCTGCATATGTGCAGACTGCCAAAACCAAAACCCAGACTCGCGTGATGTGACGCCTCTTGTGTCTGTGGGTCATCACGCCAACACAGGCCTACTTCCTTTGTCCAGTCATCAATGCAGAGCTCATATCCACACCGGTAGCCATCCTAAATCAGACCACACCCACATTGGCAACCATCTAAAGTCAGGTCTTACCCACACTGGCAGCCATCTTAAGTCAGGCCACACCCACATCAGCAGCCATCTTAAGTCAGGCGACACCCACACTGGAAGCCATATTAGGTAAGGGCATACCCCACCCAATGGCCATTTTTGCTCTGGGAGTATCTAGCATTTTCACACATTGTGATGATGAGGAAAAATCTAAGAAGCAGAGAAGGATGAGCAGGCACTGGAGTCTCCTAATACCTCACTCTCACCCTCACCACAGGTTGGGGAACAAGGCCCCTCCCACATCACAATGGGACCGGAGCACCCCACACATGGGAGATACCTGCCCCTATACAGTGAAAATTCAAGCAAAATCGAATACACAGGTGACATATACCAAACTCACACTCTTAGATGTGGCACCTGCTACATCAGATGGAAGCCTCAGGAAACCGCTACTCTAGTAATCAGTATAACAGATCTGGATGGGTATCCTATGCCCTTCTACCAGAAAAAGAGTCAGATACATAAAATAAAACCTGCTTCATGGACAAACCTGATTGGACTCACTGAAATTAAAGCAGAGATTATATCTGGCCTGTGATGAAACTTTGGGTTTTTATTTATTTAGTTATCCATACATTGTAATATGCTTAGTGGGTGACAAAGATGGCAGAACTATGTGAGGGAGTGATCAGAGGAATATTTGACCCAGGATAAGCAGAGGTTGCAGGACCTTGTGGTCTGTATCCAGCGGCTTTCTTGGAACCGCCAAGTCCCAAACCCAAGCTGCAGCCATCAATGCTGGAGTTCTTGCAGACTGCTGATGGGAGAGTCAGGATCCAGGAACTGATGACCCGACTGCATGGCCTCGGTTGGTAGGAAGAGACAAGGAGGCAAGCCAGAACCAGGGCTGGAGAAATGATATCGGGTCCACAGCTGCAAGGTAACTACAGTTGGCATCAAAGGGGGAAGTGCATTACATACAACCCCATACAGTGGGGTTCATTGACGTGTTTGTTACTAGAGATAAGCAAATATTTCAATATTCGGTTCGGATCATGATCACCGAATTTGCAATATTCGCCGGGAAAATTTCTAATGGTGCTCGAGCTGACATCAGTTAGGTGAAGAGAGTGCACTGGCTGTTCACACCATGCAGCCATGAAGCCTGTCATCTAGATGTAGCAGAGCTAGACCTGTTGTCGAACAAATGGATTATCATCTTCTCAGCAGATTGGTGAAGAATATTGCTGAGCGCTGAATTTGCAGAATGAGCAAAACAAAAATTGGAGCAGGACCCTCAGTTTACACAGAACATTATGTTCAGTGATGAGGGAAACTTTTTTGGGTGGGCCATTTATATGGATACACCTAAATATAATGGGAATGGTGACAGTTTTCTTGCGTAGGGTGTCTTGCATTGAAATCTGCTGCAGTGACCCGGGTACTGCATTCACCAGACACCAACACAATTTCTATCCACTCCTCACGTGTTAACCTATGCAACATGTCAATGGCTGTAAACAAACAGAAACTTGTAAATAACTCATGAAAGAATAAAGTTACATTAAAACCAAGTACACCATTGTTTTTCTTGTGAAATTCTCAACAAGTTTGATGTGTCACATGATCCTCTTCCCACTGGAAAAAATAAATTTGGATCCATAATGTCTCACTTCAAAATCGCCGCCATCGTCACTACCCATCTTGAAAAGTTTCCCCATCTCATACACTAATGTGCCACAAACAGGAAATTGATATCACCAACCATTCCCATTTTATTTAGGTGTATCCATATATATGGCCCACCATGTACTGAAAAATGGGGAAAAATAATAATCCAGTGGGGATTAAATGGTGGAGATAAAACATATCTGGCAATACTTTTGGCATTCATTGTATGGCAAAACTAACTTGGAAACGTGATTTTCATAGTCAATACAATTGAAATGATACCAAGCTTAAATTTATTATTTAAGTGGTGAAATTTTTTTTAAAGTTTGAAGAAATAAATATTGCATTTTCACAGACCCATTACATGTTTTATTTTTCCTTCTATAGAGTTGCTTATGTGAGGGATTATTTTTTGCATGGCAAACTAGCAGTTTTATTGATACTTTCAAAGATCGCAGCCACGGGATAATTATAGCTGAACACACCTGCTGTTATCTTTACAACGAACAGACCTCTGTTGCCCCATCGTCTGGACAATTACCCCGTCGGCCAACTATTAACGAAGGAGGTTGTGGCTCCACAATAACCTGATTACAACAACTGAAAGCCTGGTTCTGATTCTGTAGCATATGGCTTCGGGGTGCAGTTTACAGAACAAAAGAAACAAAACTATCAAATTTTATATTCAGTCCAGCATGATAGGCAGTGTTTATAAAAAATGTGCAAAAGATTTTACAAAGGGGCAAAACAATATAGTATATACAATTACAAAAAATAAAAGGATAAACAAAAGAAAGTTACTAAAACTGTCATTACAGCAATGGCTTCAGCTTTATGGAGGGTGGCATTCAAGGAAAATGGACAGCACCCACAGTGAACTCTACCTCCAAGTACTGACGATGCCTAAACGCTTGTATTTGCCTTTTATTAGCTCCTAATTTACACCTAGACACCTCCCCTTGATGACTCCTTATAGGGTTGGATATAAGATGTGGCTCCAGATTCAGGAAATTATGAGATTCCCTACATTGACAATATCTTTGCTCTGGAGAGTTGCAAGTGCTCGTTATAGAAGTCATATTTTTGATCATGATTTTATCTTTAAATAGAGACCAAATAATACAGGTACAGCCTCATCTATCAGGTCCATATTCAATTGAAAAGGATTCTGGTCATCGCTCAGTGACTTGAACCCATGCTTTGCAATCGCCACAACCTCATGTTTTCGAAAGTATGATTTTCCTATTTATTGGATGGACAAAGTTCATGCAAACCTCCCTTTTTAATTTCTATTTAAGGAGACAAAGACCAAGGAGATCTTTCTGTTTTTGAGACTCTTATCTTGATCGTAAATCTGCTCCAAATTACTGAAGCAGACCCTCACATCTGTTAGCTTTTGGGAGTTTCCTTGGTTACCTCCTTCCAAAGGAGGGTACAGCTGCATAGAGTGAACTTTGAAGATAGCCTGCAGAGTGCAAGCTCTTTTCTCTCATCTTTTATCATGGATTTTATTTTTCTTCATGACAGATACCATATAACATTTTGAACATTCTTAATTGTATTTCTTTCAGGGTGTTGTTGTGACTAAAAAACAGCAATTCTGGCATTTCAATTTTCTTACTCTTTATGGTGTTTACCATACAGATTTAAACAATTTTATTTTTTGATAATGAAAACTTTTATGGATGCAGCAGTATAAGATATGTTTTATTGTTATTTTTTTTTCTTTACTTATTTTTTTAACTATCAATTTTTTGCTTTTATAACTATTAATTTTTAACCCTTTTTTACTGTATAATCTATTTTGCTGACTATAAGACTCAATAGGCTATAAGACGGTCTCAAATTTCGTGGAGTAAAATACAAAAACATTTTTATTTATAAAATGGTGTTGCGTCTTACAGGCCGGCTTCAAGGTAGATTACCGAGACGAGAGGCGGATGTGGTGGAGTGAAGTCCCAGGAGGCAGGGTTGCTGCTGAAGGAAGCTGGGACAATACTTTTCCAAAAGTCGGGTCGAGCAAGATCGGCCGATTATAGGGAAAAGTCGGGGTCATCCCGAAACACGAAACCCAATGTAAGTCAATGGGGAATAAAAGTCGGCAGTGAGAGGAGGACAGGAAACACACCTACAGTGCCCATTTGAATGCCAAAAGCATCAATTCTTCTTACTTAAGCTTGTCAACCTTAATTAACTTCATAATACAAGTTACGCACTGAAAAATGGGGGTTATTTGGCTAAAGTTGTGGGGGGGTAGGGCTGGCTCCAGGTTTTCATGTGCCCTTGGGCCAAAGAGCGCCCCTTTAACACATACCACAACTCATCATGCTCCGATACGGCAGAGAAATAGCGGTATAGTACAATGAAAAATACTTCACTTTTTACATCTCATGACGAGGCCCATCTATTTCTCCATACAGAATCATTGGTCCCATATAATGTTTGAAACAGTATATGATGAGCTCCACATAGTGCTACAGTATATGTTGGTCCCCATGGATGAAGCTCCACTGTCTTATGGACCCAAATAATGCTCCAAACATAATGGGCCCCATTTCTAATGCTCTAGTGTATAATGGGCCCTGTAAATGCTGCTCCAGTGTCTGATGTCCACCTTTGGAATGTTCCAGTGTATGGTGGGCCCCATCTATCATTCTCCAGAGTATAGTGCTCCCCAAAAATTGCTGTCCCAACATTGAAAACAATCAAATAAGTCTCCTCGCTAGGGAATCCCTGTACTAGTCTGGACTCCTCGTCGTCCCCATCTTCCATCTCACTGCACAGTATTTCAACCTTGCAAGTGCTGTGATCCTGAGCAAGCAGGGGGGGCCCACTCGTTGGCGACGGCACTGGAACAGGGCCCTGATAGTACGGTGGTGTGTCTGATGGCGGGTGGGCCGAACCTGCACTTTCAACTGCAGCTTCCTCTTTGTCACTGTGTAAGATGCAACTGTATATGGGAAGGGTAACCTGAGTTTCATCAGGGTCAGATTCAGGCCATGTAGCGTGCGAGGGGAATGTAGTGGTCTGGGTCAATGTACCAGCAGATTCATTGAGCAGTGGCTGGGCATCAGTGCACTTGTGTCACCCCCAGGAGTACGGTCGCCACAGTGGCATTACCTTCCTCCTAGTTAGTGTGATGTCAAGCTTGGGAGCAACGAAGGATCTCTCTAGCAGGTTAACTGATTGGGCGGCGTTATTCCCACGAGTCATGACCCTCCAAACAGCGTTCATGAAGGCAAAGTGTTTGCTTTACGTGGGCAGTATGGTTGCAAAGCTGGACCTTAAAGGAATGTCCAGAAGGGCACCACCAGGAGTGGAGCCTACGGTTAAATTCGACTCCACCTGGGAAACCTCAACCATGCCAGCTACAGAACAGATGCACACATTGCAAGCTTAATTCCGTTAACGAACGAGACTCCATCATGCCCCGCGGTCCGAGTCCGGCTTACTAGAGGGACACGTGAGGCTCTGGCACATGAGATTGGCCAATAACTGGTGTGTCATGCCCTTACATGTGCGTGGCTGCATGTGCGCTATACTGAAAAGGCCAGCGTTTGTCGCTTACAGGTGCAGATAACCCGCTGAACAACGTTAGTGATGGGGATCACTGATTACAATTATTACCCGCGAGTAGAGTTGAGCGATACCGTCCGATACTTCAAAGTATCGTATCGGATGGTATCGGCCGATCTTTAAAAAAAGTATCGGTATCGCCGATTCCGATACCGGAAGTCCCATTCAAGTCTATGGGACTTCCGGTATCGGAATAAGAAAAACCCTTTCCTGCCCTTGTACAGCCTCTCTGGGGTCTGTACGGGCCTTTCGGGGGGCTGTGCCGGCCTGCCAGGGGGTCTGTGCAGGCTCCGGTGGTCTGTGCCGGCCTGCCGGTGGTCTGTGCAGGCTCCGGGGGGCTGTGCCGGCCTGCCGTGGGGCTGTGCCGGCCTGCCGGGGGGCTGTGCAGGCTCCGGGGGGCTGTGCCGGCCTGCCGGGGGGCTGTGCAGGCTCCGGGGGTCTGTGCAGGCATCGTCCGATGGGACTACAAGTCCCATCGGGCGATGCCTGCTACCATGACAGTGATTGACACATTAGCCAATGATGGGACAGTAGTAGTCCCATCATCCGGCTAATGTGTTAAATGTAAAAAAAAAAAAAAAAAAAAAAAAAATTACATGCTACATACATACAACATGCATACTACATACATGCTACATTCATACTACATACTACATACATGCTACATTCATACTACATGCATGCTACATACATACTGCATGCTACATACATACTACATGCATGCTACATGCATCATACATAACACATATATACTACATGCATGCTACATACATACTACATGCTACATACTACATATATACTACATGCATGCTACATACTACATGCTACATACATACTACATATATACTACATGCATGCTACATACATACTGCATGCTACATACATACTACATACATACTACATACATACTACATGCATGCTACATACATACTACATATATACTACATACATACTACATGCATGCTACATACATACTACATGCATGCTACATACATACCACATACATAACACATATATACTACATGCATGCTACATACATACTACATATATACTACATGCATGCTACATACATACTACATATATACTACATGCATGCTACATACATACCACATATATACTACATACATACAATACATTCATACAATACATACATAGACATACAGTACATATAACATAGAGTAACATACTTACCAATACTTGTCACATTGTTCCCCGAAGCCATTGTCTTTCCGGAATAAATATTAACATAACAAACCACAAAAATACTCACCCACGATCCGAAGCAGTCCACGAGTGTGTCCCACGACGATCTTGGGTAGAGAACTGCAGCATCAGCTGTTGCTGCCGTTCTCTACTGGCTGCAGGAATCCAATGACGGAAGGTAGGTATCCTTCCGCACTGTATTCCTCCGCCACTTAAAAAAAAAAAAGTCCCTAGTCTCACTTTATGCCATTGCTGTGTGGGAAATTCCCACGCAGCAATGGCATAAAGTGAGACTAGGGACTTTTTTTTTTTTAAGTGGCGGAGGAATACAGTGCGGAAGGATACCTACCTTCCGTCATTGGATTCCTGCAGCCCGTAGAGAACGGCAGCAACAGCTGATGCTGCAGTTCTCTACCCAAGATCGTCGTGGGACACACTCGTGGACTGCTTCGGATCGTGGGTGAGTATTTTTGTGGTTTGTTATGTTAATATTTATTCCGGAAAGACAATGGCTTCGAGGAACAATGTGACAAGTATTGGTAAGTATGTTACTCTATGTTATATGTACTGTATGTCTATGTATGTATTGTATGTATGTAGTATATATGTGGTATGTATGTAGTATGTATGTAGCATGCATGTAGTATATATGTAGCATGTATGTAGTATGTATGTGGTATGTATGTAGCATGTAGTATGCATGTAGCATGCATGTAGTATGTATGTGGTATGTATGTAGCATGTAGTATGTATGTAGCATGCATGTAGTATGTATGTAGTATGTATGTAGTATGTATGTAGCATGCAGTATGTATGTAGCATGTATGTAGTATGTATGTAGTATATATGTAGTATGTATGTAGCATGCATGTAGTATGTATGTAGCATGTAGTATGTATGTAGCATGTATGTAGTATGTATGTAGTATATATGTAGTATGTATGTAGTATATATGTAGTATGTATGTAGCATGTAGTATGTATGTAGCATGCATGTAGTATATATGTAGTATGTATGTAGCATGTAGTATGTATGTAGCATGCATGTAGTATGTATGTAGTATTTTTTTTTTTTTTTTTTTAACATTTAACACATTAGCCGGATGATGGGACTACTACTGTCCCATCATTGGCTAATGTGTCAATCACTGTCATGGTAGCAGGCATCGCCCGATGGGACTTGTAGTCCCATCGGACGATGCTTGCACAGACCCCCGGACATCAGCACAGCCCCCCGGCAGGCCGGCACAGCCCCCCGGCAGGCCGGTACAGACCCCCACAGGGTGCACAGACCACCGGCAGGCCGGCACAGCCCCCCGGCAGGCCGGCAGAGACCCCGGGCAGTCCACACAGCCCCCCGGCAGGCCGGCACAGCCCCCCGGCAGGCCGGCAGAGACCCCCGGAAGGCCCGAAATGACGGCGCATCATGATGCGCACACACCGCGCATCATGATGACGTCAGGCCGTCAATCAACTGAACTTCCGATTCCGATGCCGAATTCCGATATTGAAAAAATATCGGAAGTCGGTATCGGAATTCCGATACAGCAAGTATCGGCCGATACCCGATACTTGCGGTATCGGAATGCTCAACACTACCCGCGAGCGATGATTTCCCAGTAAGTGCAGGTCAACCGCAGTTCCGGAATTAGGCCTAACCGTCATTCCTGAAAAAATGAAAAACTTATGTGTGCAAACCACAGGTGCTGTAGCTTCCTTAACAGCTTGCCAGCCGTTCTCACGCCCAGTATGGATTACACGTGATTGCACAAAGGTGAGAAAGGGTACCGTATCCCCGGATAACATGTATGGATAGTGTACACATTCAAAATATATGTCTATACATCAGGAGGCAGGCTCAGATGGTGTTAGGCCCAGTATGGCTTGCACGTGATTGCACAAAGGTGAGAAAGGGTACCGTATCCCCGGATAACATGTATGGATAGCGTACACATTCAAAATATATGTCTATACATCAGGAGGCAGGCTCAGACGGTGTTAGGCCCAGTATGGATTGCACGTGATTGCACAAAGGTGAGAAAGGGTACCGTATCCCTGGATAACATGTATGGATAGCGTACACATTCAAAATATATGTCTATACATCAGGAGGCAGGCTCAGACGGTGTTAGGCCCAGTATGGATTACACGTGATTGCACAAAGGTGAGAAAGGGTACCGTATCCCCGGATAACATGTATGGATAGCGTACACATTCAAAATATATGTCTATACATCAGGAGGCAGGCTCAGACGGTGTTAGGCCCAGTATGGATTGCACGTGATTGCACAAAGGTGAGAAAGGGTACCGTATCCCAGGATATCATGTATGGATAGCGTACACATTCAAAATATATGTCTATACATCAGGAGGCAGGCTCAGATGGTGTTAGGCCCAGTATGGATTGCACGTGATTGCACAAAGGTGAGAAAGGGTACCGTATCCCAGGTTAACATGTATGGATAGCGTACACATTCAAAATATATGTCTATACATCAGGAGGCAGGCTCAGACGGTGTTAGGCCCAGTATGGCTTGCACGTGATTGCACAAAGGTGAGAAAGGGTACCGTATCCCCGGATAACATGTATGGATAGCGTACACATTCAAAATATATGTCTATACATCAGGAGCCAGGCTCAGATGGTGTTAGGCCCAGTATGGCTTGCACGTGATTGCACAAAGGTGAGAAAGGGTACTGTATCCCCGGATAACATGTATGGATAGTGTACACATTCAAAATATATGTCTATACATCAGGAGGCAGGCTCAGATGGTGTCAGGCACAGTATGGATTTGACGGCCCAGACTACACAGCAGAGGAGCAGGGAGAGGTAAAGATTGCAAATGCTGGGGTCCAGCCCAAGCAAGGGGGGCCCACTCGTGGGCGTCGGTACTGGCACTTGGCCCCTCATAGTACGGCGGTGTGTCTGACGGCGGGTGTGCACCACCACCGTCAGAGACACTTGATTGCACTATGAGGGACCCTGTGCCAGTGCCCGCGCCCAAGAGTCGGCCTACCCACCTGTCCAGGGCATCGGCACTCGCACGGTGTTGTGCGCTAGGTGGTGACCCCGGTCATGGGGGGGAGGCAGCACAGTTAGGGAGTTTTAGAAAGTGGCATATGTTGATGTTGGACATTCAGCTGATGCAAAAGGCGAAATAGGTCAAGTCCCAGGAAGAGGTGGACCAAAGCAAGCCATTTTTCTGTCACCCTATGTGTCATCAGGGGAAGGTGGGACAAAATCCTTGGAAACCCATGCATGGTTCATTTTAATGAAGGTTAGATCATCCACATTTTGGGTTGACAGACGGGTCCTTTTTTCTGTCAGGATTGATCCAGCTGCACTGAAGACTCTTTCCGATAGCACACTTGCAGCTGGGCAAGCGAGCTCCTGTAAGGCATATTGTGCCAATTCAGGCCAGGTGTCCAGTTTAGCGGCCCAATAGTCAAAGGGGAATGACCTGTGTGGGAGAACATCGATATGGGAGGAAAAGTAGTTTGTAACCATAGTTAACAACTGCTGTCTCCTGTCACTTTCCATCGATGCTGTATTACCAGTTGTGTGAGCGGTCCGTGAAAAATCAGTCCACAACATTGTCATGAAACCCCTGTCTCCAACGCCACTTCTGCTGTGTGCACCATGAACACCTCTGCCAAGCTGCCCCCGGCCCGTACGGCTCGTGTGAGAACCATCACCGCTGCTGTGTGCTGGGAATGCCTCAAGCAACCGATTTACCAGAGTTGCTTGTTTATTAGCCAATATTAGGTCAAGGTTCTCCTGTGGCATGATGTTTTGTAATTTGCCTTTATAGCGTGGATCCAGGATGCTGGCCAACCAGTAGTCGTCATCGTTCATCATTTTGGCAATGCGGGGGTCCCTTTTTAGTATCTGCAAGGCATAATCTGACATGTGGGCCAATGTTCCCGGTGTCAATGATGCACTGCGAGTGCTGGTTGGAGGAGCACTTTCTGGCAAATCCACATCCCTCCAGTCACGCACAAACCCTGTACCAGACCTTGCCATGCCAACATTTTCACTTGCCCCACGAGATGCATCCTCCTCCCCTAAGTTATCATCCCCATCATCATCCTCCTCCTCCTCTTCTTCCTCCACCTCGTCCAGGAGAGGTCCCTGAGCAGACAATGGCTGAATGTCATCAAGGATTCCCTCCACCTCTTCCTCCTCATCAACATTGGCTGGAGACGCCTGCTCCTTAAGGTGCGTCAAAGTTTGCATGAGCAGACGCATAAGTGGGATGCTCATGCTTAGGATGGCGTCATCTGCGCTTACCAGCCATGTGCATTCCTCAAAACACTGAAGGACTTTACAGAGGTCTTTCAGATTCGACCACTGCACACCTGTCAACTCCATGTCTGCTCTCAAAGTGCCTGGCCGTGTATCCTCCCACAAATGCATTATGGCCTGCCTCTGCTCGCACAGCCGCTCCACCATGTGCAGGGTGGAGTTCCACCTTGTTGCAATGTCGATAATGAGGCAGTGGTTGGGAAGGTGGAGCAATCGCTGCAGCTTCTGCATACGAACGGAGTGTACAGGCGACCGGCGGATGTGCGCGCACAGTCTTCGCACCTTCTGGAGCAGGGCTGTTAACTCCGGATAATTTTTGAGGAAGCACTGCACCACCAGGTTCAAGGTGTGAGCCAAGCAAGGTATGTGGCTGAGTTTTGAAAGGGCTATGGCTGCCACAAAATTACGGCCGTTATCACTAACTACCTTGCCTGCCTCAAGATGTACACTGCCCAGCCATGACTCAGTTTGTCGCTTCAAGTACTCGGCCAGCACCTCGGCGGTGTGTCTGTCGCCCAAACACATCATCTGCAACACAGCCTGCTGACGCTTTCCACTAGCTGCTCGATAGGGGGACACCTCGTGTGCAACAGTGGCAGCTGCAGATGGAGTGCTCGTACGACTGCGCTCTGTGGACGAGCTTTCGCTTCTGGAGGAGGAGGAGGAGGAGGAGGGTCGAACGCCTACTGCCAACTGTTTCCTATACCGTGGGCTAGGCAGCACTGTCCCACCACCGCTGTCCCCTGTGGACCCAGCATCCACCACATTAACTCAGTGCGCAGTGATGGACACGTAACGGCCCTGGCCATGCCGACTGGACCATGCATCAGTTGTGAGGTGCACCTTTCCACTCACTGACTGCTTGAGTGCATGGACAATGCAGTCTTTTACATGATGGTGGAGGGCTGGGATGGTTTTGCGAGAGAAGAAGTGGCGACTGGGTAGGTCATAGCGTGGTACTGCATAGGCCATGAGTTCGCGGAAAGCTGCGCTTTCCACCAACCGATAGGGCATCATCTCAAACGAGATTAGTTTGGCAATGTGGGCGTTCAAACCCAGTGTACGCGGATGAAAGACTGAGTACTTTCTTGACCTACTCATAGTGTCTGGGAGGGTGAGCTGGACTTGAGAGCTGCATATGGTGAAAGTAGCGGTGGACAGGGCGGACTGAGAGAGGGTTGATGATGGTGATGGAGTTGGTGTTCTTTCTGATGGCCTAGATTCAGTATTTCGTTGTTATAACAGTCATAAGTTGAGGATCCAAGAAGAGCACTTCTGTGCATCCGCGCTGCTTTAGTGATAAGTATTCTTCAGAAATCCATATAAATCTTTCAAGTTCTTTATTATATGTACTACAGAAACTGTAGTACATATAGTAAAGAACTTAAAAGATTTATATGGATTTCTGAAGAATACTTATCACTAAAGCAGCGCGGATGCTCAGAAGTGCTTTTCTTGGATCCTCAACTTATGATACCTAGTGGACGCTGTCCACCTGCACGAGCTCTGCAGCAGCTATATGACTGCAACAAATGTTGAGAGTGGTTGTGTCTGAACACAACCCATAAAGGGTGAGTACTCCAGAGTACTTTTATATTTTAATTGATTTATACCAGGTGAAGCCCTATGTCTGCGCCCCCGCCCTTGTTTTCACTTATACGTTGATATAACAGTGGGATTCTCTGACTGCTGTTGCCTTGCAACGACACCTCAACATTTGCTGCTGTGCTAACCAGTGGGCTTACAGTGGGGGAAACAATGTAGCGTTGTTGACTACCTTCTTTGTGATCAGTTGCACATGTGGCACTTGAGGTTTGGTGTTGTGTCCACGCTTGCAAGTGCATGCTGGTTAAATGTCTAAGCATGCAACTGGTATTCAAATTTTTCAGATTTTTACCTCGGCTAAAGGTCTTTGCGCACTTCTTACAGATAACCTTGGCCTGATCATGAGGATTTTGTTCAAAAAAGTGCCACACTGCACTCTTCCTACTTTGGCAGACATTTTGCGGCCTAGCACGCTGTGATCTTTTGACCCTCTGGACAAGCTGTCCTGCAACTCTTTTGATTTTTGGAACCTGTCTTTGGAGTGCTCTGGGCCTGCCAGATAACAGCTGTTGCGATGTCGATGTCTGCTGTGGATGCTCCTCCTCATCTGAGCTATTGGAAGCAGCACCCTCTTCCCCCAATGGATGCCAATCTGGGTCAACAACTGGGTCATCCATCACCTCCTCTTCAATGTCATGTGCACCTTCCTCTGTGTCACCGTGTATGGTGGTATAGTGTGCGGGAAGGGGCACCTGAGTCTCATCAGGGTCAGAATCTGGCTCTGTACACTGCGAGGACAATGTAGTGCTCTGAGTGAATGTACCAGCAGAATCATCTATCAGCGGCTGTGCATCAGTGCACTCCATGTCAGATTCATCTTGGCCTGGGTAATTCACCATTTCACTTGATAATCCAGGCATGGTATGTGAAAACAGCTCCATGGAGTAATCAGTAGTATGGCCTGCGTCATCCTTCAGTCTTGGTTGGGGTGAAGGACACAAGGAAAGGTGTGGTTCATGAACATGAGCCTCCAATGACGACTCAGTGCTTTTATTTTTTACATCTTCAGAAGAGGAGGCGATAGAGCTGGAGGCTGAGTCAGCAATGTAAGACAAAACTTTTTCCTGAAGCTCTGGCTTTAAAAGCGGTTTGCCAACTCCTAGAAAACTAAGCCTTCGAGGCATTGTGGAGCCAGACGATGATGCAGGCTCAACACCTCCTGCATTCGGTCCTATTTTGCTTTTGCCACTACCATCAGATCCACCACCAACACCATCATTACCAGCTGCCAACCCCCGCCCAATTCCACAGCCTCTTCTACCAGCCTTCCTCATTTTTGGTAGAAATGTAGACAAAATCCAACAAACTATATAGTAATGTAAAACAAGGTACAAGGTGTCTATAGGACAGGGGAGATTTTGAATTTCTGCAGACACTTGTGGACACTTTTTATTGTGTGAGGCCCACTGAATATCAGAGCGCTATGTCACAGGCTCGATGGCACAGGTGTGAAAAAAGTGACTACAGGATAAGGGAGATTTTGAATTTCTGCAGACACTAGTGGACACTGGACACTTTTGGATTGTGTGAGGCCCACTGAATATCAGAGCGCTATGTCACAGGCTCGATGGCACAGGTGTGAAAAAGTGACTACAGGATAAGGGAGATTTTGAATTTCTGCAGACACTAGTGGACACTGGACACTTTTGGATTGTGTGAGGCCCACTGAATATCAGAGCGCTATGTCACAGGCTCGATGGCACAGGTGTGAAAAAAGTGACTACAGGATAAGGGAGATTTTGAATTTCTGCAGACACTAGTGGACAATGGACACTTTTGGATTGTGTGAGGCCCACTGAATATCAGAGCGCTATGTCACAGGCTCGATGGCACAGGTGTGAAAAAAGTGACTACAGGATAAGGGCGATTTTGAATTTCTGCACACACTAGTGGACACTGGACACTTTTGGATTGTGTGAGGCCCACTGAATATCAGAGCGCTATGTCACAGGCTGGATGGCACAGGTGTGAAAAAAGTGACTACAGGATAAGGGAGATTTTGAATTTCTGCAGACACTAGTGGACACTGGACACTTTTGGATTGTGTGAGGCCCACTGAATATCAGAGCGCTATGTCACAGGCTCGATGGCACAGGTGTGAAAAAAGTGACTACAGGATAAGGGAGATTTTGAATTTCTGCAGACACTAGTGGACACTGGACACTTTTGGATTGTGTGAGGCCCACTGAATATCAGAGCGCTATGTCACAGGCTCGATGGCACAGGTGTGAAAAAAGTGACTACAGGATAAGGGAGATTTTGAATTTCTGCAGACACTAGTGGACACTGGACACTTGGATTGTGTGAGGCCCACTGAATATCAGAGCGCTATGTCACAGGCTCGATGGCACAGGTGTGAAAAAAGTGACTACAGGATAAGGGAGATTTTGAATTTCTGCAGACACTAGTGGACACTGGACACTTTTGGATTGTGTGAGGCCCACTGAATATCAGAGCACTATGTCACAGGCTCGATGGCACAGGTGTGAAAAAAGTGACTACAGGATAAGGGAGATTTTGAATTTCTGCACACACTAGTGGACACTGGACACTTTTGGATTGTGTGAGGCCCACTGAATATCAGAGCGCTATGTCACAGGCTCAATGGCACAGGTGTGAAAAAAGTGACTACAGGATAAGGGAGATTTTGAATTTCTGCAGACACTTGTGGACACTGGACACTTTTGGATTGTGTGAGGCCCACTGAATATCAGAGCGCTATGTCACAGGCTCGATGGCACAGGTGTGAAAAAAGTGACTACAGGATAAGGGAGATTTTGAATTTCTGCAGACACTAGTGGACACTGGACACTTTTGGATTGTGTGAGGCCCACTGAATATCAGAGCGCTATGTCACAGGCTCGATGGCACAGGTGTGAAAAAAGTGACTACAGGATAAGGGAGATTTTGAATTTCTGCACACACTAGTGGACACTGGACACTTTTGGATTGTGTGAGGCCCACTGACGCTGTATGGTCTGAAAAAATGCACGCTCAGTACCTCAGCAGGACAAAAAAAAAATTGGGATTGCTTTTAAAAAAGCAGTTTGCAGAGCAGTGGGTAAACAGCAATGCAGCTGTCAGGAAGCCTTAGAAGGCAGCCTAACAACCAACACCGCTGATCCACCACAATATAGCCTCCCCTTGCACTGCACACACAGTGACTGGTGTGTTGTACAGGCAAAATCGCTAGCAGCAGAAGCAGTTTTTTTTCTCCTTCCCTGCCTAACGCTCTCCCTACAGAATCAGCAACCTCTCCCTATGCTAAGATCGGCAGAAGTAAGATGGCGGTCGGCGTGCACGCCCTTTTATAACCCCTGTGACGCCCACCAAAGCAAGCCAATCACTTGCATGCCCTTCTGAAAGATGGTGGTGACCCCTGCCTATGTCATCACGTTGCCCACAGTGTCCGTGGATCCTGATTGGCTGAAAAAGAGCGCAAAACAAACTTTTGAAATGCGACTTTGGCGCGTAAGTCGCCGACCTCGTGGCCGATCTCATCCTAGGGTCGGGTTTTGTTTCATGAAACCCGACTTTGCCAAAAGTCGGCGACTTTTGAAATTTTTCGACCTCTACTCACCACACATTTACATAGGGTTCCTTGGGGGGTCTAGTTTGAAAAATGGGGTCATTTGTGGGGAGTTTCTACTCTTTAGGTGCATCAGGGGCTCTGCAAACGTAACTTGATGCCCGCAGACCATTCCATCAAGTTGGCATTTCAAAACGTCACTACTTCCCTTCCGAGCCCCGACATGTGCCCAAACAGTGGTCCCCAACATATGAGGTAACAGCGTACTCAGGACAAACTGGACAACAACTTTTGGGGTCCAATTTATTCTTTTAGCCTTGCGAAAATAAAAAATTGCGGGCTAAAAATAATTTTTTGAGGAAAAAAAATATATATTTTTTCACGGCTCTGCGTTATAGACTTCTGTGAAGCACCTGGGGGTTCAAAGTACTCACTATACATCTAGATAAGTTATTTAGGGGTCTAGTTTCCAAAATGTGGTCATTTGTGGGGAAGCTCCAAAGTTTAGGCACACAGGGGCTCTCCAAACACGACATGGTGTCCTCTAACGATTGGAGCAAATTTTCCATTCAAAAAGTCAAATGGCACTCCTTCCCTTCTGAGCCCTGGAGTACCAAACTGGACAACAACGTATGGTGTCCAATTTCTCCTGTTACCCTTGGGAAAATAAAAAATAGCGGGCTAAAACAATTTTGAGGAAAAAAAATGATTTTTTATTTTCACGGCTCTGCGTTTATAAACTTCTGTGAAGCACTTGGGGGTTCAAAGTGCTCAATACACATCTAGATAAGCTTCTTGGGTGGTCTAGTTTCCAAAATGAGGTCACTTGTGGGGGGTTTCTCCTGTTTAGGCACATCAGGGACTCTGAAAACGCAACATGAAGCCAGCAGAACATTCCATCAAAGTCTGCATTCCAAAATGGCGCTCCTTCCCTTCCGAGCTCTCCCATGCGCCCAAATAGTGGTTCCCTCCAAATATGGGGTATCGGTATACTCAGGACAAATTGCACAACAACTTTTGTGGTCCAATTTCTCCTGTTAGCCTTGTGAAAATAAAAAATAGCAGGCTAAAAAAAATCAATTTTGAGGAAGAAAAATTATTTTTTTATTTTCACTGCTCTGCGTTATAAACTTCTGTGAAGCACTTGGGGATTCAAAGTGCTCACCACACATCTAGATAAGTTCCCTAAGGGGTCTAGTTTCCAAAATGGTGTCCCTTGTGGTTTTTTTTTCACTGTTTAGGCACACAGGGGCTCTCCAAACATGATATGGTGTCTGCTAACGATTGGAGCTAATTCGAAAAGTCAAATGACGCTCCTTCCCTTCGGGGCCCTGCCATGCGCCCAAACAGTGGTTTATGACCAAATATGAGGTATCGGTGTACTCAGGAGAAATTGCCCAACGAATTTTAGTATCCATTTTATCCTGTTGCCTATGTGAAAATGAAAAAACTGAGGCTAAAAGAAAATTTTTGTGAAAAGAAAAAGTACTTTCTTATTACGGGTCTATTTGTGAAGCACCTGGGGATTGAAAGTACTCACTATGCATCTAGATAAGTTCCTTTGGGGGTCTAGTTTCCAAAATGGGGTCGCGTGTGGGGAAGCTCCAATGTTTAGGTACACAAGAGCTCTCCAAACACGAAATGGCAACCGCTGAATATTCCAGCATATTTTCCATTCAAAAGTCAAATGGTGCTCCTTCCCTTCTGAGCCCTGCGGTGCGCCCAGACAGTGGTTTATGATCACGTATCGGTGTACTCAGGAGAAATTGCCCAACAAATATTAGTATCCATTTTATCCTGTTTCCCATGTGAAAATGAAAAAAACTGATGCTAAATGAAAATTTTTGTTGGAAAAATTAAAATGTCCATTTTGTCTTCCACACTGCTTTAGTTCATGTGAAGCACCTGAAGGGTTAATAATCTTCTTGTATGTAATTATGAGTAGCTTGAGGGGTGCAGTTTTTAGAATGGAGTCAGTTTTGGGTATTTTCTGCCATATAGATCCCTTAAAGTGACTTCAATTGTGAGGTGGTCCTTAAAAAAAATGGTTTTGTAAATTTTGCTGGTCAACTTTTAACCCTTATAACTTCCTAACAAAAAAAATTGTTTCCAAAATTGTGCTGATGTAAAATAAACATGTGGGAAATGTTTTTTATTAACTATTTTGTGTCACATAACTCTCTGGTTTAACAGAATAAAAATTCAAAATGTCGAAATTGCTAAATTTTCTAAATTTTAGCCAAATTACAGTTTTTTTCACAAATAAACGCAAAAATTATCGACCTAAATTTACCACTAACATGAAGCCCAGTATGTCCCGAATAAACAATCTCAGGCTAGTTTCACACTAGCTAATTTTCCACGCAGCGCTCGGTGCCGCTAAGCCCCTGCCAGCTCCCTGCCTGTCCCATCCGGTCATCGCCGCCTACTATCGCACACAGCTGCATGCGATCTGCGCACCCTATCTTTAGCATAGGGTGCGCAGACGGTGCGCTGGCTGTGCGCTAGTAGGATTTTAGCATGCGCTGCGCACTTTTGAAGGTGCGCTGAACGCGCCAAAATGCAACATGGTGCATTCGGCGCACACTGGCGCACCTTCAAAAGTGCGCAGCGCATGCTAAAATCCTACTAGCGCACGGCCAGCACATGGTCTGCGCACCCTATGCTAAAGATGGGGTGCGCAGATCGCATGCAGCCGTGTGCGATAGTAGGCGGCGATGACCGGATGGGGCGGGCAGGGAGCCGGCAGGGGGTGGGGCTTAGAGGCGCTGAGCACTGCGTGGAAAATAAGCTAGTGTGAAACTAGCATCAGAATCGCTAAGATCCGTTGAAGCATTCCTGAGTTATTACCTCATAAAGGGACACTGGTCAGAATAGCTAAAAATGGACTGGTCAATAAGGTTAAAATAGGCTGGGTCATGAAGGGGTTAATGCAGAAGTGACCTTGCCTTCTGGGAACCCGCTCTACCACAGTCATGGCACCCACCTGGTAAACTACATTTGGATTATAAGATGCATACCTATATTCCCTCCAAAAGTGCTTCTTATAATCTGAAGAATACTTTAAGTCTCCTTAGGGGGGACTTGAAAAACTCCATAGTTCATTACTTCCGCAGGTTTCACAGCACTGGAAAATCAAAATCATAACACAGAATTTCTAACCTTGTCCAGGTGCTATTTAGACAAAATAAACCCTGGCGACTCATACACAGCTGAGCTAGTTCCAGTTCAGTCAAACAAAATGGCTATTGTCCATAGCAACCAGCAAGACTTTCAGTTTGGTGCACACAACCTGCACAATCTAATCCAGTCTGTTCAGGGCCAGAGTTGGCATTTACCACACATGGGGAAGACTTAGCTTCTACTATATCTATCATGTAGCATTAAGGTGACAAAGGGGTTATCTGTTCTGCAGAATGCCTGTTTCTTTAAAGAGCATCGATTAAGAAATGTACAATACATCTTTCTGCTAATGAGACATTTAGCTGTAATTGGAAGAGGAAATGTTTAATAAGCACAAGCAACAATTAGATGAAACCCCTCTAAGGTCTATTTTAGAAAAAAACATCTTTAAGTATTAGTCATACTAATCTTATTTTAATGTTCAGGATGTGCACTCAATTCATATATTTTCATTTGTTTGAGTTTACCTAACCCTTTTTTGTGTGATTTTTAAGTCTTAAGGTCTAATTTTTAACTAGCTGCATGCAGAATTCAGTACATTCTAGATCTTGAAAAGAGATATTTTTTCTTTCAGTAGTCTAATTTATCTAAAAGATTTGTGTACTTGTATCTTCTGGCACAAAAAAGTGATGCATATTAATCAGATTATCTCATCTGAAATACTATCGCTTGTGATAAATAGTTAGATTGGATATATTTATCATTGTTGGAAATGCCCCAAAACATCATGAATCAAGGCAATAGTATTGTCTAATCTTTGAAGGTCTGCAATATTATGTTCAACGCCACTTTAAAACTTATGATATACTACTCATTTATAAGCCAAGGGCTAGGTATTTTGAACAATGTTAAAATTCACTAATCATTACTTCATATCTATGTTGAAATAGGAAAGTTAGAAAGAACAAAAGTTATTTTACTTACTATATGGTCATTGAATTTTTATTATTTGACATAATGCTAACATATGCTATCCATAGCTTAATCAAAAAAATCTCCTATCCAAGCAGAAATGCATTGACATTATATTTACTTGACATTATACATATTCATATGTATGTATTCTATATTATAAATACATTTATATGTATTATTACATAATACACGTAGGAACAAAAGACACAGCAAAAAATGGACCTGGAAACTATATGCAAAGGCTTTCAAGAGCTATGCCAGAAAGTGAAGGAACTGGGAGCTCAGGTCATTGTCTCATCCATCCTCCCTGAGAAAGGACATCAAACAAGGATATTGAACAGGGTTCTACAGATGAACAAATGGTTACATCAATGGTGGCATCAGCAACGTTTTGGGTTTCTTGACCATTGTTTGAATTGCTTGAATTGACTGAGATGGATTGCATCTCATGAAAACAGGAAAACACATATTGGTAGATGCCTTGCTACACTCATCAGGAGAGCTTTAATCTAGAGCGATATAGAATGGGAAATGTACTGTGAGGAAAAAAGTATGCAGTTAATTAATTATAGTGGTTTGAAAAAACCACTATATTGTAATCCGAACGCTGCTAACTTATTATAGTGGTTTGAAAAAACCACTATATTGTAATCCGAACGCTGCTAACTTATTCTTCTTCTTCTTCTTCTTCTTCTTATTAAGTTGATTTCCGCAATTAATGCGGCCCGAACCGCTACACGCACAGACTCCGTTGAGGTGTCGTTTCGAAGCCAGCGTCCATGAGAGGTGTGCTAAGTATTTTTCGTGTCGATCGGATTTGTAGTTTTTGCGCAATTTGCGTTTGAAATTTTTTTTTCCCGTCATTGGAATGCACTGTGTCAATGCTTTTCAATGGGAAGCTTAAAACGTGCCCTGAGGCGATTGAAATGGCAGTTGAGCTCATTGATATGCGCAGGCAGACCCAGTTACTATGCCAACGCCTACGAACGTCACATGACATCTCCAGAACAGAGCTTTTGCCACATAATATCAGCTCTTAAAGCTAAACCCACAGCACAAATGCAAATCTAGCTTCATCACATGACACATGCCCCTGAGAGAGAATGTGTGCGCCAAAGTGGATTTAGAAGCCCAGTGAGCCACCCTGGCTCTTAAAGGGCCGACGCGCCAAAGTGATTCTTAAAGACCCGGCGCACCAAAATGAGTCTTAAAGGGCCGGCGCGCCAAATCGAAAGCTGAGTGACCCAAGGCTCCAAATCGGAGGCTGATAGACCCTGGCCTACAAAAAGGAGGCTGAGCAACCCTGGCATCCAAATCGGACCCAGAGTGGCCCCGCCCACGAAATCGGACCCAGAGTGGCCTCGCCCACCAAATCAGACCCAGAGTGGCCCCGCCCACCAAATTGGACCCTGAGGGGCCCCACCCACAAAATCGGACCCTGACGGCCCCACCCACAAAATCGGACCCTGAGGGGCCCCACCCACAAAATCGGACCCTGAGGGGCCCCACCCACAAAATCGGACCCTGAGGGGCCCCACCCACAAAATCGAACCCTGAGGGGCCCCAACCACAAAATCGGACCCTGAGGGGCCCCAACCACAAAATCGGACCCAGAGTGGACCTGCCCACCAAAATGGACCCAGGGGGCTCCACCCACAAAATCATACCCTAAGGGGCCCCACCCACAAAATCGGACCCTGAGTAGACCCGGCCACAAAATCAGACCCTGAGGGGCCCCAACCACAAAATCGGACCCTGAGGGGCCCCGGCCACAAAATCGGACCCTGAGGGGCCCCACCCACAAAATCGGACCCTGAGGGGCCCCACCCACAAAATCGGACCCTGAGGGGCCCCACCTACAAAATCGGACACTGAGGGGCGCTGGCCACAAAATCGGACCCTGAGGGGCCCCAACCACGGAATCAGACCCTGAGGGGCCCCAGCCACAAAATCGGACCCTGAGGGCCCCTAACCACAAAATCGGACCCTGAGGGCCCCCAACCACAAAATCGGACGCTGAGGGGCCCCAACCACAAAATCGGACCCTGAGGGGCCCCAACCACAAAATTGGACCCTGAGGGGCCCCGCCCACCAAATCGGACCCTCAGGGGCCCCGCCCACCAAATCGGACCCTCAGGGGCCCCACCCACAAAATCGGACCCTGAGGGGCCCCACCCACAAAATCGGACCCTGAGGGGCCCCACCCACAAAATCGGACCCTGAGGGGCCCCACCCACAAAATCGGACCCTGACTGGCCCCGGCCACAAAATCGGACCCTGACGGGCCCCGGCCACAAAATCGGACCCTGAGGGACCCCACCTACAAAATTGAACCCTGAGGGGCCCCAACCACAAAATCGGACCCAGATTGGACCTGCCTACCAAAATGGACCCAGGGGGCTCCACCCACAAAATCAGACCTTAAGGGGCCCCACCCACAAAATCGGACCCCGAGTAGACCCGGCCACAAAATCAGACCCTGAGGGGCCCCAACCACAAAATCGGACCCTGAGGGGCCCCGGCCACAAAATCGGACCCTGAGGGGCCCCACCCACAAAATCGGACCCTGAGGGGCCCCGGCCACAAAATCGGACCTTGAGGGGCCCGGCCACAAAATCGGACCCTGAGGGGCCCCGGCCACGAAATCGGACCCTGAGGGGCCTCGGCCACGAAATCGGACCCTGAGGGGCGCCGGCCACAAAATCGGACCCTGAGGGGCCCCAACCACAAAACCGGACCCTGAGGGGCCCCAACCACAAAATCGGACCCTGTGGGGCCCCAACCACAAAATCGGACCCTGAGGGGCCCCGGCCACAAAATCGGACCCTGAGGGGCCCCACCCACAAAATCGGACCCTGAGGGGCCCCAACCACCAAATCAGACCCTGAGGGGCCCCGGCCACAAAATTGGACCCTGAGGGGCCCCACCCACCAAATCAGCCCCTGAGGGGACCCGGCCACCAAATCAGATCCTGAGGGGCCCCACCCACCAAATCGGACCCTGAGGTGCCCCGGCCACAAAATCGGACCCTGAGGGGCCTCACCCACCAAATCGGACCCTGAGGGGCCCCACCCACCAAATCGGACCCTGAGGGGCCCCGGCCACAAAATCGGACCCTGAGGGGCCCCACCCACCAAATTGGACCCTGAGGGGCCCGGCCACAAAATCGGACCCTGAGGGGCCCCACCCACAAAATCGGACCCTGAGGAGCCCCAACCACCAAATCAGACCCTGAGGGGCCCCGGCCACAAAATCAGACCCTGAGGGGCCCCGGCCACAAAATCTGACCCTGAGGGGCCCCACCCACAAAATTGGACCCTGAGGGGCCCCAACCACCAAAATAGACCCTGAGGGGCCCCCGGCCACAAAATTGGACCCTGAGGGGCCCCACCCACCAAATCAGCCCCTGAGGGGACCCGGCCACCAAATCAGACCCTGAGGGGCCCCACCCACCAAATCGGACCCTGAGGTGCCCCGGCCACAAAATCAAACCCTGAGGGGCCCCACCCACAAAATCGGGCCCTGAGGGCCCCACCCACAAAATCAGACCCTGAGGCCAAAGTGGCCCCTGAGAGGCACCCACAGTTAAAACAGATCCTGAGTTGAAAGTCTTGCAGGTGCAGCAGGCAAGTCTCTCTTAAAGGGGCAGCCCGGGCAGCATTTCAAACCACTATCTGTACTTCCTTCAGGAAATACACATCTAGTATTAATGTTGTAATCCGAACGCTGCTAACTTTTTCTTTTTATTCAGTTGATTTCCGCAATTAATGCGGCCCAAACCGCTACACGCACAGACTCCGTTGAGGTGTTGTTTCGAAGCCAGCATCCACGAGAGGTGTGCTAAGTATTTTTCGTGTCGATCGGATTTGTAGTTTTTGCACAATTTGCGTTTGAAATTTTTTTTCCCGTCATTGGAATGCATGTCTCAATGCTTTTCAATGGGCAACTTAACACGTGCCCTGAGGCAATTCAAATGGCAGTAAAGCTCATTGATATGCGCAGGCACACCCATTTACTATGCCAACGCGTACGAACATCACATGACGCCCCCAGGACAGAGCTTCTGCCACATAATATCAGCTCTTAAAGCGAAACCCACAGCACAAATGCAAATCTAGCCTCATCACATGAAGCATGCCCCTGAGAGAGAATGTGCGGCAAAGTGGATTTAGAAGCCCAGTGAGCCACCCTGTCTCTAAAACGGCCGACGCGCCAAAGTGATTCTTAAAGGGCCAGCGCGCCAAATCGAAAACTGAGTGACCCCAGGTTCCAAATCAGAGGCTTAGCCACCCCGGCCTCCAAATTGGAGGCTGATCGACCCTGGCCTCCAAATTGGACCCAGCGTGGCCCCGCTCAAGAAATCGGACCCAGAGGGACTCCGCTCACCAAATCAGACCCAGAGGGGCTCCACTCACCAAAACGGACCCAGAGTAGCCCCACCCACCAAATCGGCCCCCGAGTGGCCCCGCCCACCAAATCGGCCCCCGAGTGGCCCCGCCCACCAAATTGGCCCCCTGAGTGGACCCGCCCA
Organism: Dendrobates tinctorius; assembly: GCF_039654945.1. Taxonomy (NCBI): domain Eukaryota; kingdom Metazoa; phylum Chordata; class Amphibia; order Anura; family Dendrobatidae; genus Dendrobates; species Dendrobates tinctorius. The sequence continues at coordinate 12,828,770 of NW_027361708.1, read as the reverse complement.
CCAAATCGCCCTGTGTGGCCCCTCCCACCAAATCAACCCCCGAGTGGCCCCGCCCACCAAACCGCCCGAGTGGCCCCGCCCACCAAATCGCCCGAGTGGCCCCGCCCACCATATCGGGCCCCGAGTGGCCCCACCCACCATATCGGGCCCCTAGTGGCCCCACCCACCAAATCGGCTTCCGAGTGGCCCCACCCACCAAATCGACCCCCAAGTGGCCCCGCCCACTAAATCGACCCCCGAGTGGCCCCGCCCACCAAATAGGTCCCAGAGTGTTCACGCCCACCAAATTGGACCCAGAAGGGCTCCGCCCACAAAATCAGACCCTAAGGGGCCCCACCCACAAAATCAGACCCTGAGGGGCCCCGGCCACAAAATCAGACCCTGAGGGGCCCCAACAAAATCAGACCCTGAGGGGCCCCGGTCACAAAATCGGACCCTGATGGGCCCCAGTCACAAAATCGGACCCTGAGGGGCCCCAACCACAAAATCGGACCCTGAGGGGTCCCAACCACAAAATCGGACCCTGAGGGGCCCCACCCACAAAATAGGACCCTGAGGGGCCCGGCCAGATAATCAGTTCCTGAGGGGCCCCGCCTACCAAATCAGACCCAGAGTGGCACCACCCACAAAATCGGAACCTGAGGGGCCCCAACCACAAAATCGGACCCTGAGGAGCCCCGGCCACAAAATCGGGCCCTGAAGGGCCCCACCCACAAAATTGGACCCTCAGGGGACCCGGCCACAAAATCGGACCCTGAGGGGCCCCACCCACAAAATCAGACCCTGAGGGGATCCGGCCACAAAATCAGATCCTGAGGGGCCCCGGCCACAAAATCGGACCCTGAGGGGCCCCACTCACAAAATCGGACCCTGAGGGGCCCACCCACAAAATCGAACCCAGAGGGGCCACACCCACAAAATCAGACCTTGAGGGGCCACACCCACGAAATCGGACCCTGAGGGGCCACACCCACAAAATCGGACCCTGAGCTGCCACACCCACGAAATCGGACCCTGGGGGCCACACCCACAATATCGGACCCTGAGGGGCCACACCCACAAAATAGGAGCCTGAGGGATCCCGGCCAACAATTAAAGCTCTGAGGAGCCCAGGCCAAGGAATCAGATCCTGAGGGGCCCCACCCACCAAATCAGACCCTGAGGCCAAAGTGGCCCCTGAGAGGCACTCACATTTAAAACGGATCCTGAGTTGAAAGTCTTGCAGGGGCAGCAGGCAAGTCTCTCTTAAAGGGGCAGCCCGGGCACCATTTCAAACCACTATCTGTACTTCCTTCAGGAAATACACATCTAGTATTATTATTACTATTCAGTTGATTTCCGCAATTAATGCGGCCCAAACCGTTACACGCACTGACTCCGTTGAGGCGTCGTTTCGAAGCCAGCGTCCACGAGTGGTGTGCTAAGTATTTTTCGTGTCGATCGGATTTGTAGTTTTTGCGTTTGAAAAAAATGTTCATGTCATTGGAATGCATTGCATTGGGCAGTCGTGAGGCGATTCAAATGGCAGTTAAGCTCATTGATATGCGCAGGCAGACGCAGTTACTATACTAACACCTACGAACTTTACATGACCCCAGCAGGACAGAGTTTCTGCGAGATAATATCAGCTCTTAAAGCGAAAGCCAAAGCAAAAATGCAAATCTAGTTTCATCACATGATGCATGCCCCTGAGAGAGAATGTGCGCCAAAGTGGATTTAGCAGCCCAGTGCGCCAAACCGGCTCTTAAAGGACCGACGTGCCAAAGTGATTCTTAAAGGGCCGGCGCACCAAAATGAGTCTTAAAGGGCCAGCGCGCCAAATCGAAAGCAGAGTGACCTCAGGCTCCAAATCGGACCTAGAGTGGCCCCACCCACCAAATCGGACCCAGAGTGGCCCCACCCACCAAATCGGACCCTGATGGGCCCCACCCACCAAATCGGACCCTGAGGGGCCCCGCCCACCAAATCGGACCCTGAGGGGCCCCGCCCACCAAATCGGACCCTGAGGGACCCCACTCACCAAATCGGACACTGAGGGGCCCCGCCCATCAAATTGAACCCTGAGGGGCCCCGCCCACCAAATCGGACCCAGAGGGGCCCCACCCACCAAATCGGACCCTGAAGGGCCCCGGCCACCAATTCAAGCCCCAAGGAGCCCAGGCCACCGAATTGGATCCTGAGGGGCCCCACAGGCAAAAGTGGCCCCTGAAGGGCCAAGCTCACTAAATCGGACCCTGAGGGGCCCCGCTCACCAAATCGGACTCTGATGGGCCCCACCCACAAAATCGGACCCTGAGGGGCCCCACCCACAAAATCGGACCCTGAGGGGCCCCGCCCACCAAATTAGACCCTGAGGGGCCCCACCCGCAAAATCGGACCCAAAGGGGCCCCACCCGCAAAATCGGACCCTGAGGGGCCCCACCCGCAAAATCGGACCCTATGGGGCCCCAACCACAAAATCGGACCCTGAGGGCCCCGGCCACAAAATCGGACCCTGAGAGACCCCGGCCACAAAATCGAACCCAGAGGGGCCCCACCCACAAAATTGGACCCTGGGGGCCCCGCCCACCAAATCAGACCCTGAGGGTCCCCGCCCACAAAAACGGACCCTGAGGGGCCCCGCCCTCAAAGTCGGACCCTGAGGGGCCCCGCCCACCAAATCGGACCCTGAGGGGCCCCGCTAGCCAAATCGGACTCTGAGGGGCCCCACCCACAAAATCGGACCCTGAGGGGCCCCACCCTCAAAATCGAACCCTGAGGGGCCCAACCAACAAAATCGGACCCTGAGGGGCCCTGGCCACAAAATCGTGCCCTGAGGGGCCCTGGCCACAAAATCGGACCCTGAGGGGCCCCGGCCACAAAATCGGACCCTGAGGGGCCCCACCCACAAAATCAGACCCTGAGGAGCCCCGGCCATAAAATCAGACCTTGAGGGGCCCCGGCCATAAAATCGGACCCTGAGGGGCCCTGGCCACAAAATCGTACCCTGAGGGGCCCCACCCACAAAATCAGACCATGAGGGGCCCCACCCACAAAATCGGACCCTGAGGGGCCCCACCCATAAAATCAGACCCTGAGGGTACCCACCCACAAAATAGGACCCTGAGGGGCCACACCCACAAAATCGGACCCTGAGAGGCCACACCCACAAAATCAGATGCTGAGGGGCCCCACCCACAAAATTGGACCCTGAGGAATCCCAGCCACTAATTCAAATCCTGAGGAGCCCAGGCCACCGAATCGGATCCTGAGGGGCCCCACCCACCAAATCAGACCCTGAGGCCAAAGTGGCCCCTGAGAGGCACCCACATTTAAAACGGATCCTGAGTTGAAAGTCTTGCAGGGGCAGCAGCCAAGTCTCTCTTAAAGGTGCAGCCCAGGCCCCATTTCAAACCACTATCTGTACTTCCTTCAGGAAATACACATCTAGTTCTTCTTCTTCTTCTTCTTATTATTATTAAGTTGATTTCCGCAATTAATGCGGCCCGAACCGCTACACGCACAGACTCCGTTGAGGTGTCGTTTCGAAGCCAGCGTCCATGAGAGGTGTGCTAAGTATTTTTCGTGTCGATCGGATTTGTAGTTTTTGCGCAATTTGCGTTTGAAAATTTTTTTTCCCGTCATTGGAATGCACTGTCTCAATGCATTTGAATGGGGAAATGTTGCTATAGACAAAACATGCCCTGAGGCGATTGAAATGGCAGTTGAGCTCATTGATATGCGCAGGCAGACCCAGTTACTATGCCAACGCCTACGAACGTCACATGACCTCTCCAAGACAGAGCTTCTGCCACATAATATCAGCTCTTAAAGCAAAACCCACAGAACAAATGCAAATCTAGCTTCATCACATGACGTATGCCCCTGAGAGAGAATGTGCGCCAAAGTGTATTTAGAAGCCCAGTGAGTCACCCTGGCTCTTAAAAGGCCGACGCGCCAAAGTGATTCTTAAAGAGCCGGCGCACTAAAATGAGTCTTAAAGGGCCGGCGCGCCAAATCGAAAGCTGAGTGACCCAAGGCTCCAAATCGGAGGCTGATAGACCCTGGCCTACAAAAAGGAGGCTGAGCCACCCTGGCATCCAAATTGGACCCAGGGTGGCCCCGCCCACCAAATCGGACCCAGAGTGGCCCAGCCCACCAAATCAGACCCAGAGTGGCCCCACCCACCAAATTGGACCCTGAGGGGCCGCACCCACAAAATCGGACCCTGAGGGGCCCCGGCCACAAAATCGGACCCTGAGGGGATCCGGCCACAAAATCAGACCCTGAGGGGCCCCGGCCACAACATCGGACCCTGAGGGGCCCCACTCACAAAATCGGACCCTGAGGGGCCCCACCCACAAAATCGGACCCTGAGGGGCCCCGCCCACCAAATTAGACCCTGAGGGGCCCCACCCTCAAAATCAGACCCTGAGGGGCCACAGCCACAAAATCAGACCCTGAGGGTCCCCAGCCACAAAATCGGACCCTGAGGGGCCCCACCCACAAAATCGGACCCTGAGGGGCCCCAACCACAAAATCGGACCCTGAGAGACCCCGGCCACAAAATCGAACCCAGAAGGGCCCCACCCACAAAATTGGACCCTGAGGGGCCCCACCCACAAAATCGTACCCTGAGGGGCCCCACCCACAAAATCAGCCATGAGGGGCCCCACCCACAAAATTGGACCCTGAGGAGCCCCACCCACAAAATCGGACCCTGAGGGGACCCACCCACAAAATCGGACCCTGAGAGACCCCGGCCACAAAATCGAACCCAGAAGGGCCCCACCCACAAAATTGGACCCTGAGGGGCCCCACCCACAAAATCGGACCCTGAGGAGCCCCACCCACAAAATCGGACCCTGAGGGGCCCCAACCACAAAATCGGACCCTGAGAGACCCCGGCCACAAAATCGAACCCAGAAGGGCCCCACCCACAAAATTGGACCCTGAGGGGCCCCACCCACAAAATCAGCCATGAGGGGCCCCACCCACAAAATCAGCCATGAGGGGCCCCACCCACAAAATCGGACCCTGAGGAGCCCCACCCACAAAATCGGACCCTGAGGGGACCCACCCACAAAATCGGACCCTGAGGGGCCCCACCCACAAAATTGGACCCTGAGGAATCCCGGCCACTAATTCAAATCCTTATTAGCCCAGGCCACCGAATCGGATCCTGAGGGGCCCCACCCACCAAATCAGACCCTGAGGCCAAAGTGGCCCCTGAGAGGCACCCACATTTAAAACAGATCCTGAGTTGAAAGTCTTGCAGGGGCAGCAGGCAAGTCTCTCTTAAAGGGGCAGCCCAGGCACCATTTCAAACCACTCTCTGTACTTCCTTCAGGAAATACACATCTAGTTATTACTATTCAGTTGATTTCCGCAATTAATGCGGCCCGAACCGCTACACGCACAGACTCCGTTGAGGTGTCGTTTCGAAGCCAGCGTCCATGAGAGGTGTGCTAAGTATTTTTTGTGTCGATTGGATTTGTAGTTTTTGCGCAATTTGCGTTTGAAAAAACATTTTCCTGTCATTGGAATGCACTGTCTCAATGCATTTTAATGGGAAAATGTTGCCATAGGGAAAACATGGGGCAGTCGTGAGGTGGCAGTTATGCTGATTGATATGCGTAGGCCAGGGCCGGCGTCAGCACCCGGGAAAGTGCCAGGGCCCTGGCGAGATGGGAGGACCCACTCATGCTGTCTGGGATACCCGCCGGCCGCCGCCACGCCCCCCATGTACTGACCTCATCCTGCGCCCTCCATGAGGGACCCACGCAGTGATGCAGCCCCTTACTGCCAGCAATGATCATCGCTTCCTTCGGCTGTAATCTTGTGTGCGGTGTTGACACAGGACCTGTGATGAGGTCACAGGAGGGGAGGAGTCAGGGGTCACGTGATCAGGGTGGCTGCAGGACATTGCTGTGCTGGTCGCTTGTCATTATGTTGCTAGTCTGGATGGATGAGGTAACGTTTATGTGTGGGACAGTGGGGTCAGGGAGGGGTTTAACAAGGTGGATGTAGCAGAGCCGTGTGTGTACTTGTGTGGGGTCAGGAGGAGGTGTTTTACAAGGTGGATGTAGCAGAGCCGTGTGTGTACTTGTGTGGGGTCAGGAGGGTTTTACATGGTGGATGTAGCAGAGCCATGTGTGTACTTCTGTGGGGTCAGGAGGGGTTTACAAGGTGTATGGAGCAGAGCTGTGTGTACGAGGTGTACGGAGCAGAGCCGTGTGTGTACGATGTGTACGAGGTGGATGTAGCAGAGCCGTGTGTGTACTTGTGTGGGGTCAGGAGGGGTTTACAAGGTGGATGTAGCAGAGCCGTGTGTGTATTTGTGTGGGGTCAGGAGGGATTTTACAAGGTGGATGTAGCAGAGCCGTGTGTGTATTTGCGTGGGTCAGGAGGTGTTTTACAAGGTGGATGTAGCAGAGCCGTGTGTGTACTTGTGTGGGGTCAGGAGGGGTTTACAAGGTGGATGTAGCAGAGCCGTGTGTGTATTTGTGTGGGTCAGGAGGTGTTTTACAAGGTGGATGTAGCAGAGCCATGTGTGTACTTGTGTGGGGTCAGGAGGTTTTTTTTATAAGGTGGATGTAGCAGAGCCGTGTGTGTACTTTGTGTGGGGTCAGGAGGGGTTTACAAGGTGGATGTAGCAGAGCCATGTGTGTACTTATGTGGGGTCAGGAGGTGTTTTACAAGGTGGATGTAGCAGAGCCGTGTATGTACTTGTGTAGGGTCAGGAGGGGTTTACAAGGTGGATGTAGCAGAGCCATGTGTGTAGTTATGTGGGGTCAGGAGGTGTTTTACAAGGTGGATGTAGCAGAGCCGTGTGTGTACTTATGTGGGGTCAGGAGGTGTTTTACAAGGTGGATGTAGCAGAGCCGTGTGTGTACTTGTGTGGGGTCAGGAGGAGGGGGTTTTACAAGGTGGATGTAGCAGAGCCGTGTGTGTACTTGTGTGGGGTCAGGAGGAGGGGGTTTTACAAGGTGGATGTAGCAGAGCCGTGTGTGTACTTGTGTGGGGTCAGGAGGGGTTTACAAGGTGGATGTAGCAGAGCCGTGTGTGTACTTGTGTGGGGTCAGGAGGTGTTTTACAAGGTGGATGTAGCAGAGCCGTGTGTGTACTTTTGTGGGGTCAGGAGGGGTTTACAAGGTGGATGTAGCAGTGCCGTGTGTGTACTTGTGTGGGGTCAGAAGGAGGGGTTTTACAAGGTGGATGTAGCAGAGCCGTGTGTGTACTTGTGTGGGGTCAGGAGGGGTTTTACAAGGTGGATGTAGCAGAGCCGTGTGTGTACTTGTGTGGGGTCAGGAGGTGTTTTACATGGTGGATGTAGCAGAGCCGTGTGTGTACTTGTGTGGGGTCAAGAGGGGTTTAACAAGGTGTATGTAGCAGAGCCGTGTGTGTACTTGTGTGGGGTCAGGAGGGGTTTTACATGGTGGATGTAGCAGAGCCGTGTGTGTACTTCTGTGGGGTCAGGAGGGTTTTACAAGGTGGATGTAGCAGAGCCGTGTGTGTACTTGTGTGGGGTCAGGAGGGGTTTAACAAGGTGTATGTAGCAGAGCCGTGTGTGTACTTCTGTGGGGTCAGGAGGGGTTTTACAAGGTGGATGTAGCAGAGCCGTGTTTTCTTTGGTGGAGTCAGGAGGGGTTTACAAAGTGTACGGAGCAGAGCCGTGTGTGTACGAGGTGTATGGAGCAGAGCCGTGTGTGTACTTGTGTGGGGTCAGGAGGAGTTGACAAGGTGGATGTAGCAGAGCCATGTGTGTACTTGTGTGGGTCAGGAGGTGTTTTACAAGGTGGATGTAGTAGAGCCGTGTGTACTTGTGTGGGGTCAGGAGGGGTTTTACAAGGTGGATGTAGCAGAGCCGTGTGTGTACTTGTGTGGGTCAGGAGGTGTTTTACAAGGTGGATGTAGCAGAGCCGTGTGTACTTGTGTGGGGTCAGGAGGTGTTTTACAAGGTGGATGTAGCAGAAGAACCGTGTGTGTACTTGTGTAGGGTCAGGAGGGGTTTACAAGGTGGATGTAGCAGAGCCATGTGTGTACTTATGTGGGGTCAGGAGGTGTTTTAAAAGGTGGATGTAGCAGAGCCGTGTGTGTACTTGTGTGGGGTCAGGAGGAGGGGGTTTTACAAGGTGGATGTAGCAGAGCCATGTGTGTACTTATGTGGGGTCCGGAGGTGTTTTACAAGGTGGATGTAGCAGAGCCGTGTGTGTACTTGTGTGGGGTCAGGAGGAGGGGGTTTTACAAGGTAGATGTAGCAGGCCCGTGTGTGTACTTGTGTGGGGTCAGGAGGGGTTTACAAGGTGTATGTAGCAGAGCCGTGTGTGTACTTGTGTGGGGTCAGGAGGGGTTTTACAAGGTGGATGTAGCAGAGCCATGTGTGTACTTGTGTAGGGTCAGGAGGGGTTTACAAGGTGGATGTAGCAGAGCCATGTGTGTACTTGTGTAGGGTCAGGAGGGGTTTACAAGGTGGATGTAGCAGAGCCATGTGTGTACTTATGTGGGGTCAGAAGGTGTTTTACAAGGTAGATGTAGCAGAGCCGTGTGTGTACTTGTGTGGGGTCAGGAGGAGGGGGTTTTACAAGGTGGATGTAGCAGAGCCATGTGTGTACTTATGTGGGGTCTGGAGGTGTTTTACAAGGTGGATGTAGCAGAGCCGTGTGTGTACTTGTGTGGGGTCAGGAGGAGGGGGGTTTTACAAGGTGGATGTAGCAGAGCCGTGTGCGTACTTGTGTGGGGTCAGGAGGGGTTTACAAGGTGGATGTAGCAGAGCCGTGTGTACTTGTGTGGGGTCAGGAGGTGTTTTACAAGGTAGATGTAGCAGAGCCGTGTGTGTACTTGTGTGGGGTCAGGAGGAGGGGGTTTTACAAGGTGGATGTAGCAGAGCCGTGTGTGTACTTGTGTGGGGTCAGGAGGGGTTTACAGGGTGGATGTAGCAGAGCCGTGTGTGCACTTGTGTGGGGTCAGGAGGGGTTTTACAAGGTGAATGTAGCAGAGCCGTGTGTGTTCTTTGGTGGGGTCAGGAGGGGTTTACAAAGTGTACGAAGCAGAGCCGTGTGTGTACGAGGTGTACGGAGCAGAGCCGTGTGTGTACGAGGTGTATGGAGCGAAGCCGTGTGTGTACGAGGTGTATGGAGCAGAGCCGTGTGTGTACAAGATGTACGTAATGGAGCCCTGTGTGTATGGAGCTGAGCCGTGTGTTTATGGAGCGGAGCAGAGTCGGGGGTGTACGGAGTGAAGCAGCGTGTGTACAAGGTGTACGGAGCGAAGCCGTGTGTGTACGAGATGTATAGTGGGGAGCATTTATACCTCCCGAGTCCCAACCGTCCCGGATCTAGCGAGACAGTCCCGATTTTGAGAGAGAGACTGCCCCAGCCGGGAGCTTACTTTCCCCGCGGGACACAGGAGTACACAGCGGAGCCCCAAGGAGCAATTTAAAACTCGCACATAACGTTCTACCGGAAGTGATGTGCTGGAAGCTGACCAGAAATGAGGTAATTTCAGTAGGAGATTGTGACGGAACCATGGAGGCACTTCAGGGAATGCTTCAGATCCATCAAAGTGTCCTCCTCTGACAGAGCAGACAGCGGGATCACCTTGGAATCGGGGATGTCGGCCATGTGAGCGGATCATGATATGTCCTGCACCAGGAGGCTCAGGTGGGCACTACAATGGGTACTGGGCTGCTATGGTATCTTTATAGAATTTTTCTTTCTCTGTTTCTTTCTCTCTCTGTTTTCTTTCTTTCTTTCTTTCTTTCTTTCTTTCTTTCTCTCTCTGATCTTTCTTTCCCCTCTTTCTATCTGTTCTTTCCCCTCTTTCTTTCTATCTGTTCTTTCCCCTCTTTCTTTTTCTCTCTACCTCTCTGTTCTTTCTTTCCCCTCCTTCTTTTTCTCTCTCTCCGTTATTTTTTTCTGTCGACTCTTTTTCTCTCTCCGTTCTTTCTTCCCCTCTTTTTTCTCTCTCCCTCTCTGTTCTTTTTCCCCCTCTTTCTTTCTTTCTTTCTCTGTTCTTTTTTTCTGTCCACTTTCTTTCTCTTTGTTCTTTTTCTTTCTTTTTTCTTCCTCTCTGTTCTTTCTTTCCCCTCTTTCTTTCTCTATCTGTTCTTTCTTTCGCTTTCTCTCTCTGTTCTTCCATTCTTTCTCTCTTTCTTTCTCTGTTCTTTATTTCCCCTATTTCTTTCTTTCTGTTCTCGCTCTGTTCTTTCTCTCTCTTCTTTCTTTCATGCGTACACTACTAATCAGTAGACTCCTTCATATGAACGTGTTTTGCCACAGAGCGAGTGTCCGTGTGGATCACATGCATGTCCGTGTGATCCACACGGAGACAAGTCTGTTTTTGGCCGTCACCACGGATGTCACACGGCATGAGTCGTGGTATGTGTTAAGGGGGGGCCCACTGAGACTTTTTCGCCCGGGGCCCTCAAAAACCTGGAGTCGGCCCTGGCGCAGGCACACACAGTTACTATGCCAACGAATACGAACTTTACATGACCCCAGCAGGACACAGTTTCTGCCAGATAATATCAGCTCTTAAAGCGAAACCCAAAGCACAAATGCAAATCTAGCTTCATCACATGACACATGCCCCTGAAAGATAATGTGCGCCAAAGTGGATTTAGATGCCCAGTGCGTCAAACTGGCTCTTAAAGGGTCGGCGCACCGAAATGAGTCTTAAAGGGCCGGCGCGCCAAATCGAAAGCTGAGTGACCCCAGGCTCCAAATCGGAGGCTGAGCCACCCCAGCCTCCAAATCGGAGGCTGATCGACCCTGGCCTACAAATCGGAGGCTGAGCCACCCTGGCCTCCAAATCGGACCCAGAGTGGCCCCGCCCACCAAATCGGATCCTGAGGGGCCCCACCTACCAAATCAGACCCTGAGGGGCCCCACAGGCCAAAGTGGCCCCTGAGAGGCACCCACAGTTAAAACGGATCCTGAGTTGAAAGTCTTGCAGGGGCAGCAGGCAAGTCTCTCTTAAAGGGGCAGCCCGGGCTCCATTTCAAACCACTATCTGTACTTCCTTCAGGAAATACACATCTAGTTATAGTGGTTTGAAAAAACCACTATATTGTAATCCGAATGCTGCTAACTTCTTCTTCTTATTATTATTATTATTAAGTTGATTTCCGCAATTAATACAGCCCGAACCGCTACACGCACAGACTCCGTTGAGGTGTCGTTTCGAAGCCAGCGCCCATGAGAGGTGTGCTAAGTATTTTTCGTGTCGATCAGATTTGTAGTTTTTGCGCAATTTGTGTTCGAAAAATTTTTTTCACGTCATTGGAATGCACTGTCTCCAATGCACTTGAATGGGGAAATGGCAAAACATGCCCTGAGGCGATTGAAATGGCAGTTGAGCTCATTGATATGCGCAGGCAGACCCAGTTACTATGCCAACGCCTACGAACGTCACATGACATCTCCAGAACAGGGCTTCTGCCACATAATATCATCTCTTAAAGCGAAACCCACAGCACAAATGCAAATCTAGCTTCATCACATGACACATGCCCCTGAGAGAGAATGTGCGCCAAAGTGTATTTAGAAGCCCAGTGAGCCAAACTGGCTCTTAAAGGGCCGAAGTGCAAAAGTGACTGTTAAAGGGCCGGCGCACCGAAATGAGTCTTAAAGGGCCAACACGCCAAATCGAAAGCTGAGTGACCACAGGCTCCAAATGGGAGGCTGATCGACCCCCCGGCCTCCAAATCGGAGGCTGAGCCACCCCGGCCTCCAAATTAGAGGTTGAGCCACCCCGGCCTCCAAATCGGAGGCTGAGCCACCCCGGCCTCCAGATCGAAGGCTGAGCCACCCCGGCCTCCAAATTGGAGGCTGAGCCACCCCGGCCTCCAAATCGGAGGGTGATTGACCCCGGCCTTCAAATCGGAGGCTGATTAACCCCGGCCTCCAAATCGGAGGCTGAGCCACCCCGGCCTCCAAATCGGAGGCTGAGCCACCCCGGCCTCCAAATCGGAGGCTGAGCCACCCCGGCCTCCAAATCGGAGGCTGAGCCACCCCGGCCTCCAAATCGGAGGCTGAGCCACCCCGGCCTCCAAATCGGAGGCTGAGCCACCCCGGCCTCCAAATCGGAGGCTGAGCCACCCCGGCCTCCAAATCGGAGGCTGAGCCACCCCGGCCTCCAAATCGGAGGCTGAGCCACCCCGGCCTCCAAATAAGAGGCTGAGCCACCCCGGCCTCCAAATAAGAGGCTGAGCCACCCCGGCCTCCAAATAAGAGGCTGAGCCACCCCGGCCTCCAAATAAGAGGCTGAGCCACCCCGGCCTCCAAATCGGAGGCTGAGCCACCCCGGCCTCCAAATCGGAGGCTGAGCCACCCCGGCCTCCAAATCGGAGGCTGATCGACCCCGGCCTCCAAATCGGAGGCTGAGCCACCCCGGCCTCCAAATCGGAGGCTGAGCCACCCCGGCCTCCAAATCGGAGGCTGATCGACCCCGGCCTCCAAAACGGAGGCTGAGCCACCCCGGCCTCCAAATCGGAGGATGATCCACCCCGGCCTCCAAATCGGAGGCTGAGCCACCCCGGCCTCCAAATCGGAGGCTGATCGACCCCGGCCTCCAAATCGGAGGCTGAGCCACCCCGGCCTCCAAATCGGAGGCTGAGCCACCCCGGCCTCCAAATCGGAGGCTGAGCCACCCCGGCCTCCAAATCGGAGGCTGAGCGACCCCGGCCTCCAAATCGGAGGCTGATCCACCCCGGCCTCCAAATTGGAGGCTGATCCACCCCGGCCTCCAAATCGGAGGCTGATCTACCCCGGCCTCCAAATTGGAGGCTGATCCACCCCGGCCTCCAAATCGGAGGCTGATCTACCCCGGCCTCCAAATCGGAGGCTGATCCACCCCGGCCTCCAAATCGGAGGCTGAGCCACCCCGGCCTCCAAATCAGAGGCTGAGCCACCCCGGCCTCCAAATCGGAGGCTGAGCCACCCCGGCCTCCAAATCGGAGGCTCATCGACCCCGGCCTCCAAATCAGAGGCTTTTTGACCTCGGCCTCCAAATCGGAAGCTCAACGACCCCGGCCTCCAAATTGGAGGCTGAGCGACCCCAGCCTCCAAATCTTACCCAGAGTGGCCCCGCCCACCAAATCGGACCCTGTGGGGCCCCGCCCACCAAATCGGACCCTGAGAGGCCCCGCCCACCAAATCGGACCCAGAGTGGTCCCGCCCACCAAATTGGACCCAGAGTGGTCCCGCCCACCAAATTGGACCCAGAGGGGCTCCGCCCACAAAATCAGACCCAGAGGGGCCCCTGCCACAAAATCAGACCCTGAGGGGCCGCAGCCACAAAATCGGACCCTGATGGGCCCCAGTCACAAAATTGGACCCTGATAGGCCCCGGCCACAAAATCGGACCCTGAGGGGCCCCAACCACAAAATCGGACCCTGAGGGGACCCAACCACAAAATCGGACCCTGAGAGGCCCCGCCCACCAAATTGGACCCAGAGTGGTCCCGCCCACCAAATTGGACCCAGAGGGGCCCCACCCACAAAATCGGACCCAGAGGGGCCCCTGCCACAAAATCGGACCCTGAGGGGCCGCGGCCACAAAATCAGACCCTGAGGGGCCGCGGCCACAAAATCGGACCCTGAGTGGCCCCAACCACAAAATCAGACCCTGAGGGGACCCAACCACAAAATCGGACCCTGAGGGGCCCCTGACACAAAATCGGACCCTGAGGGGCCCCGGCCACAAAATCGGACCCTGAGGGGCCCTGCCCACCAAATTGGACCCTGAGGGGCCCCGCCCACCAAATCAGACCCTGAGAGGTCCCACCCACAAAATCGGACCCTGACGGGCCCCGGCCACAAAATCAGACCCTGAGGGGCCCCACCTGCAAAATTGGACCCTGAGGGGTTCCGGCCGCAAAAATCGGATCCTGATTGGCCCTGGCCACAAAATCGGACCCTGAGGGGCCCCAGCCACAAAATCGGACCTTGAGGGGCCCCACCCACCAAATCAGACCCTGAGGGGCCCCGGCCACCAAATCGGACCCTGAGGGGCCCCGGCCACCAAATCGGACCCTGAGTGGCCCCGCCACAAAATCGGACCCTGAGGGGCCCCACCCAAAAAATCGGACCCTGAGGGGCCCCACCCACAAAATCAGGCCCTGAGGGGCCCCACCCACAAAATCAGACCATGAGGCCAAAGTGGCCCCTGAGAGGCACCCACAGTTAAATCGTATCCTGAGTTGAAAGTCTTGCAGGGGCAGCAGGCAAGTCTCTCTTAAAGGGGCAGCCCGGGCACCATTTCAAACCACTATCTGTACTTCCTTCAGGAAATACACATCTAGTATTATTATTACTATTCAGTTGATTTCCGCAATTAATGCGGCCCGAACCGCTACACGCACAGACTCCGTTGAGGTGTCGTTTCGAAGCCAGCGTCCACGAGTGGTGTGCTAAGTATTTTTCGTGTCGATCAGATTTGTAGTTTTTGCGCAATTTGCGTTTTAAAAAACATTTTCCTGTCATTGGAATGCACTGTCTCCAATGCATTTTAATGGGAAAATGTTGCCATAGTGAAAACACGGTGCAGTCGTGAGGTGGCAGTTATGCTGATTGATATGCGTAGGCCAGGGCCGGCGTCAGCACCCGGGCAAATGCCAGGGCCCTGGTGAAATGGGAGGGCCCACTCACGCTGTCTGGGATACCCGCCGGCCGCCGCCATGCCCCCATGTACTGACCCCAACCTGCGCCCTCCGCGAGGGACCCACGCAGTGACGCAGCCCCTTAGGCTGAGTGCAGACGACTTTTTGGCCCTGCGGATTTTTCCGCTCAGAATGGAATAAATCCACTGGTCAAATGACCTGCATTTTTCCTGCGGATTTCTTCCATTTTTCCTGCGGTTTTATTGCGGTTTTTGTACGGTTTTCCCCCTGCGGATTTGGAGACAGGGGAGATGGAAAACCGCACAAAAGAAGTAACATGCTGCGGATTTTGAACCGCAGGAAAACCGCGCGGAAAAATCTGCAGCGTCTGCACAGCGTTTTTTTTTCATTGATTTTAAGGCTACTGTACATCACAATGCGGATATGCAATGTTTCTGCGCGGTAAAATCCGCTGCGGATCCACTGGATATCCGCATCGTGTGCACACAGCCTTACTGCCAGCAATGGTCATCGCTTCCTTCGGCTGTAATCTTGTGTGCGGTGCCGACACAGGACCTGTGATGAGGTCACAGGAGGGGAGGAGTCAGGGGTCACATGATCAGGGCGGCTGCAGGACTCTGCTGTGCTGGTCGCTTGTCATTATGGTGCTGGTCTGGATGGATGAGGTAACGTTTATGTGTGGGACAGTGGGCTCAGGGAGGGGTTTAACAAGGTGGATGTAGCAGAGCTGTTTGTGTACTTGTGTGGGGTCAGAAGGGGTTTACAAAGTGATGTAGCAGAGTCATGTGTGTACTTGTGTGGGGTCAGGAGGGGTTTACAAGGTGGATGTAGCAGAGCCGCGTGTGTACTTGTGTGGGGTCAGGAGGGATTTTACAAGGTGGATGTAGCAGTGCCATCTGTGTACTTGTGTGGGGTCAGGAGGGGTTTACAAGGTGGATGTAGCAGTGCCGTGTGTGTACTTGTGTGGGGTCAGGAGGGGTTTTACAAGGTGGATGTAACAGAGCCGTGTGTGTACTTGTGTGGGGTCAGGAGGGGTTTACAAGGTGGATGTAGCAGAGCCGTGTGTGTACTTGTGTGGGGTCAGGAGGGTTTTACAAGGTGGATGTAGCAGAGCCGTGTGTGTACTTGTGTGGAGTCAGGAGGTGTTTTACAAGGTGGATGTAGCAGAGCCATGTGTGTACTTGTGTGGGGTCAGGAGGTGTTTTACAAGGTGGATGTAGCAGTGCCGTGTGTGTACTTGTGTGGGGTCAGGGAGGGGTTTTACAAGGTGGATGTAGCAGTGCCGTGTGTGTACTTGTGTGGGGTCAGGAGGGGTTTTACATGGTGGATGTAGCAGAGCCATGTGTGTACTTGTGTGGGGTCAGGAGGGGTTTACAAGGTGGATGTAGCAGAGCCGTGTGTGTACTTGTGTGGGGTCAGGAGGGGTTTACAAGGTGGATGTAGCAGAGCCGTGTGTGTACTTGTGTGGGGTCAGGAGGTGTTTTACAAGGTGGATGTAGCAGTGCCGTGTGTGTACTTGTGTGGGGTCAGGGAGGGGTTTTACAAGGTGGATGTAGCAGTGCCGTGTGTGTACTTGTGTGGGGTCAGGAGGGGTTTTACATGGTGGATGTAGCAGAGCCGTGTGTGTACTTGTGTGGGGTCAGGAGGGGTTTTACATGGTGGATGTAGCAGTGCCGTGTGTTTACTTGTGTGGGGTCAGGAGGGGTTTACAAGGTGATGTAGCAGAGCTGTTTGTGTACTTTGTGTGGGGTCAGGAGGTGTTTTACAAGGTGGATGTAGCAGAGCCGTGTGTGTAATTTGTGTGGGGTCAGGAGGTGTTTTACAAGGTGGATGTAGCAGAGCCATGTGTGTACTTGTGTGAGGTCAGGAAGGGTTTACAAGGTGATGTAGCAGAGCCGTGTGTGTACTAGTGTGGGGTCAGGAGGGGTTTTACATGGTGGATGGTGTAGTGCCGTGTGTGTACTTGTGTGTGGTCAGGAGGGGTTTACAAGGTGGATGTAGCAGTGCCGTTTGTGTACTTGTGTGGGGTCAGGAGCGGTTTACAAGGTGATGTAGCAGAGCTGTTTGTGTACTTTGTGTGGGGTCAGGAGGGGTTTACAAGGTGATGTAGCAGAGTCATGTGTGTACTTGTGTGGGGTCAGGAGGGGTTTACAAGGTGGATGAAGTAGAGCCATGTGTGTACTTTGTGTGGGGTCAGGAGGTGTTTTACAAGGTGGATGTAGCAGTGCCGTGTGTGTACTTGTGTGGGGTCAGGGAGGGGTTTTACAAGGTGGATGTAGCAGTGCCGTGTGTGTACTTGTGTGGGGTCAGGAGGGGTTTTACATGGTGGATGTAGCAGAGCCGTGTGTGTACTTGTGTGGGGTCAGGAGGGGTTTTACATGGTGGATGTAGCAGTGCCGTGTGTGTACTTGTGTGGGGTCAGGAGGGGTTTACAAGGTGATGTAGCAGAGCTGTTTGTGTACTTTGTGTGGGGTCAGGAGGTGTTTTACAAGGTGGATGTAGCAGAGCCGTGTGTGTAATTTGTGTGGGGTCAGGAGGTGTTTCACAAGGTGGATGTAGCAGAGCCATGTGTGTACTTGTGTGGGGTCAGGAGGGGTTTACAAGGTGATGTAGCAGAGCCGTGTGTGTACTAGTGTGGGGTCAGGAGGGGTTTTACATGGTGGATGGTGTAGTGCCGTGTGTGTACTTGTGTGTGGTCAGGAGGGGTTTACAAGGTGGATGTAGCAGAGCCGTGTGTGTACTTGTGTGGGGTCAGGAGGGGTTTACAAGGTGGATGTAGCAGTGCCGTGTGTGTACTTGTGTGGGGTCAGGAGGTGTTTTACAAGGTGGATGTAGCAGAGCCGTGTGTGTACTTGTGTAGGGTCAGGAGGGGTTTACAAGGTGGATGTAGCAGAGCCGTGTGTGTACTTATGTGGGGTCAGGAGGTGTTTTACAAGGTGGATGTAGCAGAGCCGTGTGTCTACTTGTGTGAGGTCAGGAGGAGGGGGTTTTACAAGGTGGATGTAGCAGAGCCGTGTTTGTACTTGTGTGGGGTCAGGAGGGGTTTAACAAGGTGTATGTAGCAGAGCCGTGTGTGTACTTGTGTGGGGTCAGGAGGGGTTTTACATGGTGGATGTAGCAGAGCCGTGTGTGTACTTGTGTGGGGTCAGGAGGGGGTTTTACAAGGTGGATGTAGCAGAGCCGTGTGTGTACTTGTGTGGGGTCAGGAGGGGTTTTGCAAGGTGGATGTAGCAGAGCCGTGTGTGTACTTGTGTGGGGTCAGGAGGGGTTTTTACAAGGTGGATGTAGCAGAGCCGTGTGTGTACTTGTGTGGAGTCAGGAGGGGTTTACAAGGTGGTTGTAGCAGAGCCGTGTGTGTACTTGTGTGGGGTCAGGAGGGGTTTTACAAGGTGGATGTAGCAGAGCCGTGTGTGTACTTGTGTGGAGTCAGGAGGGGTTTACAAGGTGGATGTAAAAGAGCTGTGTGTGTACTTGTGTGGGGTCAGGAGGGGTTTTACAAGGTGGATGTAGCAGAGCCGTGTTTGTACTTGTGTGGGGTCAGGAGGTGTTTTACAAGGTGGATGTAGCAGAGCCGTGTGTGTACTTGTTTGGGGTCAGGAGGGGTTTTGCAAGGTAGATGTAGCAGAGCCGTGTGTGTACTTGTGTGGGGTCAGGAGGGGTTTTACAAGGTGGATGTAGCAGAGCCGTGTGTGTTGTTTGGTGGGGTCAGGAGGGGTTTACAAGGTGTACGGAGCAGAGCCGTGTGTGTACGAGGTGTACGGAGCGGAGCCGTGTGTGTACGATGTGTACGGAGCGAAGCCGTGTGTGTACGAGATGTACGGAACGGAGCCCTGTGTGTACGGAGCTGAGCCGTGTGTTTATGGAGCGGAGCAGAGCCGGGGGTGTACGGAGCGGAGCCGTGTGTGTACGAGGTGTATGGTGGGGAGCATTTATACCTCCCGAGTCCCAACCATCCCGGATCCAGCGAGACAGTCCTGATTTTGAGAGAGAGACTGCCCCAGCCGGGAGCATACTTTCCCCGCGGGACACAGGAGTACACAGTGGAGCCCCAAGGAGCAATTTAAAACTTGCACGTAACGTTCTACCGGAAGTGACTTGCTGGAAGCTGACCAGAAATTAGGTAATTTCAGTAGGAGATTGTGACGGAACCAGGAATGCTTCAGATCCATCACCGTGTCCTCCTCTGACAGAGCGGACAGCGGGATCGCCTTGGAATCGGGGATGTCGGGCATGTGAGCGGATCATGATATGTCCTGCACCAGGAGGCTCAGGTGGGCACTACAATGGGATCTGGGCTGCTATAGTATCTTTATAGAATTTTTCTTTCTCTGTTTCTTTCTCTCTCTGTTCTTTCTCTCTAATCTTTTTTTCTCTCTCTCTGTTCTCTTTCTTTCTTTCTCTTTCTTTCTTTCTGTCTCTGTTCTTTCTCTCTCTCTCTCTGTTCTCTCTTTCCTCTTTTTCTTTCTCTCTCTCTGATCTTTCTTTCCATCTGTTCTTTCCCCTCTTTCTTTTTCTCTCTACCTCTCTGTTCTTTCTTTCTTTCCCCTCCTTCTTTCTCTCTCTCCCTGTTCTTTTTTTCTGTTGACGCTTTTTCTCTGTGTTCTTTCTCTCTCCGTTCTTTCTTCCCCTCTTTTTTTCTCTCCCTCTCTGTTCTTTTTTCCCGTCTTACTTTCTTTCTTTCTTTCTCTTTCTTTCTTTCTTTCTTTCTTTCTTTCTTTCTTTCTTTCTTTCTTTCTTTCTTTCTTTCTTTCTCTCTCTGTTCTTTTTTTCTGTCCACTCTTTCTTTCTCTTTGTTCTTTTTCTTTCTTTTTTCTTTCTCTCTGTTCTTTCTTTCCACTCTTTCTCTATCTGTTCTTTCTTTCTTTCCCCTCTTTCTTTCTCTTTCTCTCTGTTCTTTTCTTTCTCTTTCTCTCTCTGTTCTTCCTTTCTTTCTCTTTGTTGTTTATTTTCTTTCTTTCTCTGTTCGTTCTTTCTATGTTCTTTCTTTCTCTCTCTCGCTCTCTGTATCTTTCTCTCTCTGTTCTTCCTTCCATTCTTTCTCTCTTTCTTTCTCTGTTCTTTATTTCCCCTCTTTCTTTCTGTTCTCTCTCTGTTCTTTCTCTCTCTCTCTTCTTTCTTTCATGCGTACACTACTAATCAGTAGCCTCCTTCACATGAACGTGTTTTGCCACAGAGCGAGTGTCTGTGTTGATCACATGCGTGTCCGTGTGATCCATGCGGAGACAAGTCCGTTTTTGGCGGTCACCACGGATGTCACACGGCATGAGTCGTGGTATGTGTTAAGGGGGGGCCCACTGAGACTTTTTCGCCCGGGGCCCTCAAAAACCTGGAGTCGGCCCTGGCGCAGGCACACCCAGTTACTATGCCAACGAATACGAACTTTACATGACCCCAGCAGGACACAGTTTCTGCCAGATAATATCAGCTCTTAAAGCGAAACCCAAAGCACAAATGCAAATCTAGCTTCATCACATGATGCATGCCCCTGAGAGAGAATGTCCGCCAAAGTGGATTTAGAAGCCCAGTGCGCCAAACTAGCTTTTAAAGGGCCGATGCGCCTAAGTGATTCTTAAAGGGCTGATGCACCGAAATGAGTCTTAAAGGGCCGGCGCGCCAAATTGAAAGCTGAGTGACCCCACGCTCCAAATCGGAGGCTGAGGCACCCCAGCCTCCAAATCGGAGGCTGATCGACCCTTGCCTACAAATCGGAGGCTGAGCCACCCTGGCCTCCAAATCGGACCCAGAGTGGCCCCGCCCACCAAATCGGATCCTGAGGGGTCCCACCCACCAAATCAGACCCTGAGGGGCCCCACAGACCAAAGTGGCCCCTGAGAGGCACCCACAGTTAAATCGGATCCTGAGTTGAAAGTCTTGCAGGGGCAGCAGGCAAGTCTCTCTTAAAGGGGCAGCCCGGGCACCATTTCAAACCACTATCTGTACTTCCTTCAGGAAATACACATCTAGTTATTTTTAGAACCCTGCTATTAGAAATGGAAATACAGAACAAAGACAACAAATTCCAACTGAAAATAGAGGACCAAGAGAAACCGACTAGAAACTAAAATGTGTCTATACAAATGTACAGAGCATGGGAAACAAGCAGAACTGGAGCTGCTAATAGAGATGAGCGAATATGTTCGGAAAACAATCGCCAGACATAAATTCGGCTCGAACGTCGCACATTCGGATTCGGGTTGGAAACACAAGCATTTTTCTTAAAATCGGAAAAACTCAGTAAAATTTGGTAAAAGTGAGGGAAAATAATTGCTTTGCCACTAAATTATTTTAAAGTAGATGATAGATAGATAGATAGATAGATAGATAGATTGATAAGGAGTCAGCAATTCAGCAGCCGCATACAATAAAATCACAACGGGACCCGACAGAATAGAATAGATAGATTACATACAGTATATACACATAGAATTGTTAGATATATAGATATGAGCGACACACACATACAGTGTATATATATATACATATATATATACGTATATATATTACATAGATGGATAGATAATAAAAGCTGCAATTCAGCAGCCACACACTGTAAAATTGCAGCGGAACCTGACAGGAAAGCATAGATGGGTCCCATACAGCGTATACACATTGAAAAGATAGATATAGATATTAGTATAGTGTGTGCAGCTCACTGTACAGGTATTTTATTATTAAAAGATTATTTTTCTGAAAAAAATGGCGTGGACTCACGCGTAATTTTCTTTACCAGCAGAGGGAAAGTTGATGGCTGGGGGTAGATATTTAGAGGCAGGGAAAGGGGTATTACCCCTGCAGCTTCCCAGGTTATTAATGTCAGCTCACAGCTGTATGCTTAGCCTTTACCAGCTATTAAAATGGGGGACCCCCAGAAAAAATGGCTTAGGGTCCCCCTATAATTAATAACCAGCAAAGACTAGGCAGACAGCTGTGGGCTGATAATAATAGCTTAGGAAGGGGCCATGGATACTGTCCCCCCAAGTCTGTATACATCAGTTCTCAACCAACCCAGAAAAGCCGCATCTATAAGTTGTGCATAATCTGGCACTTAGCTTCCATTTTACCATTTGCCCTGCAGTGGTGGCAAGTGGGGTGAGTTAGGGGAGTTGATGTCACATTTGTATTGTCAGGTGACATCAAGCCCTGAGGTTAGTAATAGAAAGGCATCTATAAGACTCCCCTATTACTACCCCTATAGTCATATTGTATAAAAACACACACACCCAGAATAAAGTCATTTAATTGAAAGAATGACACAGACTCCTTTAATAAATCTTAATTAAACCATACTTACTGAATCACCCATTCCAGTGATACCATTTTCTCCTGCAAGAGAATTAAAATAAAAAACAACAATACCATGAGAAAGTTCTCATGCTCACAGTGCTGTCAGAAAAGTCTTGGCAGTCTACAGCCACTGAACTCACTTCCCCTAACTAATATCACAATTTTCCCACTGTGCTGGCTCTAGCGCCAAAACGGTACTGGAGGTGTCAGTGTCCATGTGTGTAATACCTTTGACACATGTGAGGCAACCGTGTGCCATCCGTGTGCTACATCATTACCAAACAGCAGCGCCAATGAAGCAGCGGCACAGTAATCACTGTTCCGCAGTGCCGGGTGTAGAAGATAACCTCATCATTTTCCCCTGCTCTGCTGGTGATTTTGACTATGTGGCAAGGGGTTATTGACAATTTGAGGAAGGGGGTCTAAATAAAAAAATGTGTATAATCAGGGCTGTTTGGTGGGTCCGGACCAGTGTGTTGGTGACTTGTTATGGTTGTCCTCAAGTAACATTAAGTTGAAAATTAAGATTAAGTTGAAAATTCCCTCTTGGTAACTGGGTCCCAGGTTTAAAGATCCTTAGAACATTGTGGCCGTCATTAATCCCGTAGCATTCCTGTTTGCTTTGGATGTATTGTTACGGTTCTGCAGCACAGGACTAGGGTAGGATTGGGAAAATTGACCCTGCACTGCGGCTAGGCTGATGCCCTATGATGGAGTGGGCGACCCATTCCTTGTGAATAGACCCACTAACAATCCTAGGCTAATCTCAAGCGAAGACTTATAGATAGGGGAAAGGGGGTCCCTGAAAGATATAAGGGCTGGGTACAAAAACGGGTCACTTCCTAACAGAAAACACAAGAAGGCTGCAGAAACAAACTGAAAACAGCAACTAAGACTAGTAGAATAGGAGATCCCAGAACTGCACTAATTAACCACACAGAAAGCAAAGCAAGGCTCCAAGCCAGACTTCAAGCAGATTAACACTGTTGCCCAGCAAGGAATGGGAGACAGGTGCAAGCTAATAAAGGGAGATAACATCACCTGACCAAAGGCAAACCCAGCACCAGGGGAAAAAGCCCAGCAGCAAGAACACTACATGAAAATGGCGGATAGTCAAAAATTGAGCAGATTCTAACAGTACCTCCCCTTTAACGATGATCACCCTGATCCTCTAGGCTGAGCCTTATTCGTAAATCTCCTGTGAAAAGCCTTAATTAATCTTGAGGCTGAGATGTCCACAGCTTTCACCCAGGAATTGTCCTTGGGACCAAAACCCTTCCAGGACGCGAGATACTGTAAGCCTCCTCTGTGCCACCAGGAATGAAGAATGTGTGAAATCTGAAACTCACAGTCCTCATCAATTGGAGGAGCAGACGGCATAGCCACCTTGTCAGGCCTGTCAACTTTCTTCAGCAAAGATACATTAAAAACTAAATTAATTTTCCAGGACGAACGAATGTCCAATCTGACCGCTTCCGAGTTGACAGTCTGAACCACTTTGAAGGGTCCAGCAAACTTAGGCCCCATTATTGTGGAAGGGATTTTTAGATGCAGATTCTTAGAAGACAACTAAACCATGTCCCCAACAACAAACCTTGCCTGTCACGGTCATGTGTGTCTGGACGCAGTGAGTACCGCAAGGCGAACCCATGACACGCGTGACCCTGGATACACCACCACCAGTAGGGCGAATTTAAATAATAAAACGTGCAGCTGGATACACCGCCTCCAACTGGCGAATTTAGGTAATACACGTTATATATACAGCAGTCTGGAAACCCAGCCTCCAGTAAGGCGAATTTAAATAATAAAGGGGAAACCTGGGTAACAATAACAATGGAGGGCCCTGCGATAGGGAAACGGGGAAGAGGAGACCTCCTGCACTCCCCTGAGCCAGAGTCCCTGCACTCCTAACGTTCCCTATGCCGGTTCCGCACCGGGCGACGCACGCGTACCTTAAAACCCTGACTCGCCCTGCACCTAAACCCTCACTAGGGAATTGGTCGGTGCGGAAACTAATCCCACCACTGCACTAAACATACATAAGGGAAAATGACAAAACAGGGGGACACCACTTAGCTTTGCTCTGTTGCTTACGCTCCCAGCAACAGAGCCCACCACCTGCATGCATCTTCTCCTCCAACTGGATCCATCACCATAGTGCAGCCTTGGAGCAGAGTCCACCACCAGTTACAGCTCCACAGTAAACAGAGTCCCAAAGATGAGTCCAGCTTCTGCCAAAAAGCCCAGCATGCTTGAGTCCAACTTTTCTGCCAATAAGTCCTGCATGCTTGAGTCCAGTTTTCAGCAACCAAGTCCAGCATGCTGAGTGCAACTCTCACCATAGTTGCCACTCCAAAAAGCCATGCAAGCACTTCACGACTCCACCACGCCATGCCAGCCCTTCTTGCAGACCACATCGTTGGACTCCACCAATCCATGCCAGCACTCCCTGCATACTTCATAGCTGGCACTCGTCCCCTCTGGCTGGGCTGCCCAGGACTCCTGTTCAGCTCCATCTTTCACCCAAGCTTACTTGTGAATAACTATCACCAAATGCTCATCAAACACACCTGAAACTCTTTTATAGAGCCTCACACCTGATTTGTAATACGTGCACATTAAAACTAAAGTGTAATACCACTCACCACCACCGGAGCAACTTAGAACAAACAACACCACGTGTAATAATTCTAATGGCCACCGAGGGCAATCAACCCACTTTGGCACCAAGCCAAAGGAAAAAAAGTTTACTTTGTCCATTTACTTGTCAGATCCACCTTGGATCATGACATTGCCTCCCTTCTTTTCTTGTCAAAATATTTCTTTGACCTCCTATACGCCTGATTCAGATTATGGCGTACACTGGTCCAAACCCTCTCCAAATTTCCAGAAAAACTCTCCTCCTCAGGCACCGCTGCCCCAATTCTAGAAAAAGGACCGAAAGATGGATGCTTCCCAGTACAACAGAAAAACGAACACCCAGCCAAAGAAGATGTATGACCACATCTCCTGATTGTCTGCTACAAAACATCTCAAAAACTGCTCAACGTCCTGGTTCTTCCTCTTGGTCTATCCATTGGACTCCAGATGATAACCTGATGAAAATGACAAATGAACCTTAAGTCTATCACAAAAGGCACGCCAAAATTGAGCCACAAACTGTGGTCCCCTATCGGAGACAATGTCGATAGGGACACAATTTATTCTGACAATCTATTTCATGAATGCACTGGCAAGTGTCGTAGCGCAGGGTAATTTATTGAGTGGGACCAGATGACACATATTACTAAACCAGTCTACCACAACCCAGATGACAGAAAAACCCTCAGAGACCGGCAGGTCAGTGATAAAATCCATTGCAAGATGCGTCCATGGGGAACTGGGAACCTCTAATGGGCAAAGCAACCCTGCCGCTGGAGCATGAGAAGCTTTAGACCTAGCGCACACAGTACACTGATTCACCCACTTGACGATTTCTCTTAGGCCTCTTTCAAACTTCAGTTTTTTACAATCAGTCACAATCCGCCAGGTTTTGAAAAAAACGGATCCTCAATTTTCTTTTGAGGATCAGTTTTTTCCCCCATTGACCTCCATTAATGGCGGATTGTGACAGATTGCTGTCCGTTGCATCCGTTTTTTTTGAGGATCCGCCAAAAGTTGCTGTCCGTCACCATCCTCAAAGATTTCAAAATGGAGCTTGCAACGTTTTTTTCTCTGGCGGATCCTCCAGACACTGATTTAACCCGAAATTCTTTCCGGGTGCCAGACAAAAAAAAACTCTCTCTCTCTCTCTCTCTCTCTTTCTCTCTCTCAAACAAAGCTCTCCTCAGGGCTTTAGGCACAAATAATTTCCCATACAGAGTGTTGGTTGGTGCTGCATCCTGGGCTTTAAAAATGCTATTTTCCAGCTCAGAACCTAAAGCTGCCACCACCACGCCTTTCTGCAGAATAGATTCCTCCTTTTCAGTATTAACCGCTGGGGAGAAACTTTGAGACAAAGCATCAGCTTTAACATTCTTTGTCCCAGGGATATATGTTACAGAAAAATGGAACCGGGAAAAAACATTGCCCACCTGGCTTGACGAACATTCAAACGTTTGGCAGCATCCAGATTGATTAGATTCTTGTGATCAGTAAAGACTTGTATAGGATGTCTAGCGCCCTCCAAAAAATGTCGCCAATGCACAAACGCAAGCTTAATAGCCAGCAATTCTCGGTTCCCAACATCGTAGTTGAGCTCCGCCTCCGAAAATTTCTTAGAGAAGAACGCACTTGTACAGTCATATGTAAAAGTTTGGGCACCCCTATTAATGTTAACCTTTTTTCTTTATAACAATTTTGGCTTTTGCCTCAGCTATTTCAGTTTCATATATCTAATAACTGATGGACTCAGTTATATTTCTGGATTCAAATGAGGTTTATTGTACTAACAGAAAATGTGCAATCTGCATTTAAACAAAATTTGACTGATGCAAAAGTATGGGCACCCTTATCATTTTCTTGATTTGAACACTCCTAACTACTTGATTTGATTCTCCTATGAAGAGTGGCATCATGGGCTCTTCAAAACAACTCTCAAATGACCTGAAAACAAAGATTATTTAACATAGCTTTTCAGGGGAAGGATACAAAAAGTTGTCTCAGAGATTTAACCTGTCAGTTTCCACTGTGAGGAACATAGTAAGGAAATGGAAGAACACAGGTACAGTTCTTGTTAAGCTCAGAAGTGGCAGGCCAAGAAAAATATCAGAAAGGCAGAGAAGAAGAATGGTGAGAACAGTCAAGGACAATCCACAGACCACCTCCAAAGACCAGCAGCATCATCTTGCTGCAGATGGTGTCACTGTGCATCGGTCAACAATACAGCGCACTTTGCCCAAGGAGAAGCTGTGTGGGAGAGTGATGCGAAAGAAGCCGTTTCTGCAAGCACGCCACAAACAGAGTCGCCAGAGGTATGCAAAAGCACATTTGGACAAGGCAGTTACATTTTGGAAGAAGGACCTGTGGACTGATGAAACAAAGATTGAGTTGTTTGGTCATACAAAAAGGCGTAATGCATGGAGGCTAAAAAACACAGCATTCCAAGAGAAACACTTGCTACCCACAGTAAAATTTGGTGGAGGTTCCATCATGCTTTGGGGCTATGTGGCCAATGCTGGCACCGGGAATCTTGTTAAAGTTGAGGGTCGCATGGATTCAACTCAGTATCAGCAGATTCTTGACAATAATGTGCAAGAATCAGTGACGAAGTTGAAGTTACGCAGGGGATGGATATTTCAGTAAGACAATGATCCAAAACACTGCTCCAAATCTGCTCAGGCATTCATGCAGAGGAACAATCACAATGTTCTGGAATGGCCATCCCAGTCCCCAGACCTGAATATCATTGAACATCTGTGGGATGATTTGAAGTGGGCTGTCCATGCTCGGCAACCATCAAACTTAACGGAACTGGAATTGTTTTATAAACAGGGATGGTCACAAATACCTTCATCCAGGATCCAGGAACTCATTAATAGCTACAGGAAGTGACTAGAGGCTGTTATTTTTACAAAAGGAGGATCTACGAAATATTAATGTCACTTTTATGTTGAGGTGCCCATACTTTTGCACCGGTCAAATTTGGTTAAAATGCAGATTGCACATTTTCTGTTAGTACAATAAACCTCATTTGAATCCAGAAATATAACTGAGTCCATCAGTTATTAGATATATGAAACTGAAATAGCTGTTGCAAAAAACAAAATTGTTATAAAGAAAAAAGGTTAACATTAATAGGGGTGCCCAAACTTTAACATATGACTGTATGTACCCCCACCCTCTCCCTCCTGTGGCAGAACAGCCCCCACTCCTACTGATGAGGCATCCACCTCTACCAGAATGGGCTTAGTCTCGTCTGTCTGTATCAAGACAGGAGCAGAGCTAAACTGTTCCTTGAGATGCTCAAAGGCCTGGACGGCCTCAGGGGACCATTGGACAGTATGGGCACCCTTCTTAGTCAGATCAGTAAGGGGTTTGGTGATAACAGAAAAATTCTTTATGAATTTTCTGTAATAATTAGCAAACCCCAAGAATCTCTGAATTGCCTTCAAGCATTCAGGTCTTGGCCACTCCAATACCGCCTGAACCTTCACTGGGTCCATCTCAAACCCATCACTGGAAACAATGTACCCCCAAAAGCTAATTTTCTGTACAGCAAACTCGCATTTCTCCAGTTTAGCAAAGAGTGAGTTTTCTCTCAGAATCTGCAGAACCTTGCGGACTCTGCCAATGCGACTCCAGATCAGGCAAGTAGATCAAAGTATCAAACGATAACACTCCTACCGATCAACGGTCTCAGAATGTCATTGATGAAATTTTGAAAGAACGCCAGAGCATTTGTAAGGCCGAAAGGCATTACTAGACACACAAAATGACCTTCTGGTGTATTAAAGGCTGCCTTCCATTCATCGCCCTCTTTGATACGCATCAAATTATATGCCCCACGGAGATCAATCTTGGAGAACCACTTGGCTCCAACCAATTGGTTAAACAAATCCGGAATTAGCGACAAGGGGTAAGGATTGCGCAGTGATCTTGTTAATCTCCTTGAAATCCAAACACGGCCTAAGACCCCCATCTTTCTTTTTGACAAAAAAGAATCCCACTGCCACTGGAGATTTGGAGGGTCTAATATGACCTGCAGCAAGACTAGTCCGTAGGTACTCCTTTAAGGCCTCCCTGTCGGGGATCATCAGATTAAATAAATGACTCTTAGGGAGAGTGGCACCTGGGACGAACTCAATAGCACAATCATAATCTCTGTGCCGTGGTAGAGCTTGTGACTTCACTTCAGAAAAGACTTTCCAGAATTCCTGAATGGGTTTAGGTAGCTCATTTTTCACCACAGCAGCGATGTGTACATCACAACATTTCCCATAGCACCCTTGACCCCAGGACCTTATAGTATTTGATGACCAGTCTAGTACAGGATTGCGAACTTTTAACCAGGGTAACCCCAGAACAACTGGAAAAGGCAACTTATCAAGTACAAACAAATCTAAAGATTCCTGGTGTTCCATATTCACAGTGAGTGGAAACCCAGTGACCTTTTGGGAAACGCACCCATGCTCTAGCTGAGTGTTATCAATTGTCACTACAGGAAAAGGAAATGACAAAGGTACGGACTCAATTTTATACTTGTCAAGAAATTGTTGATTGATCAAATTCAGTGCAGACCCACAGTCCACCATCACTTAAAAATCCATCGTGTGACCATGACAGATAGAACTAGCAGAAAAAGAAACTCCAGCGGACTGCAAAAATGCAATACGAACAGGAGGGTTACTCTGAGCCCTTTTTTTCCTTTCCTGATTAATGCGACCTTCACATTGCTTGATAAATGGCCAGTCTTACCACAATAAAGGCAGAGCCCCTCAGAGAACCTTCTCTCCCTTTCCTGGGAACGAGAGGACATTGCGCAAAGTTGCACTGGTTCCCCATAGTCCATGGGGTTCTCTTGAGAGACAGGACCCAGCAGGATTGAATCCTCATTATGCCTGTCTCTCAATCTTCTATCCAACCTGATGGCTAAATGCATTGCAGCCTCAAGTGTATCAGGTGCAGGGTATGCAATGAGTATGTCTTTAACCCTGTAATTCAGACCTGCTAAAAACTGGCTTCTGAGTGCTGGATCATTCCACCTGACTTCTGCAGACCATCGTATGAACTGGGTACAATATCTCTCAGCATCACCAGAACCCTGTTTCAGCCGTCTGAGTTTAGCCTCGGCTGTAGCAACCCGATCTGGATCGTCATATATTAAGCCCATAGCAGAAAAAAACCTTTCCACTGACCCCAAACAAGGGTCATCTGGACACAATGAAAATGCCCAATCTTGCGGCTCTCCCAGCATTAAGGACATAATAATCTCCACACACTGTAATTCAACCCCTGAAGACCTAGATCTAAGCAGAAAATAATGCAAACATGCATTTTTCAACTAAAAAAATTCCTGCTGTTAACCAGAAAAACATTCAGGCAAGCTCACCTTAGGATCTTCAGGGCGGACTGTTGTGAATTCTATGGATCTGACTTCTGAGTCGGGGCTCCCTCTGATGGTTACTGTGGGTAGTGGAGCTGGCCTGGTTGCCAGAAGTCTTCCACCTGACGATGGTGATTGGAAAACAGGTGGTAATGATTGGGAGCATATAAGTGAGCAAGCCTCCCTCAGTTTTTGCTGGTGATTAGTTTCTTTCAGTGCATTTTGAGGTCTGCTGTCTCCAACCTGATCCTGCATCTGCCAGTTAAGTTATTCCTTTCTAATCCTTTGCATCTGATCTGGTTTTGCCTTTTTCTGCTTTGCTGTGAGGGAGCTTGCTGGACCCCGCTCCACATATTTCAGCTTGTGTCAGTTTGTTCAGTCCCCTGTTATATTAGTCTCATTTGCTTTGCTGCCAGCATCACCAGAATGCTGATTAAGTGTGGGAGAGGTCATGCGACCTCAATGTTTTTGTACATCAGACATGTTGGATTTTTTAGGGTTTTTGCATGATTGCAGACAGTGTCTTTCCTTTCCTGTCCTATCTAGATAGTTTGGGCACCACCATTTGCTCAGTCTATTTTCTGCCTGTGTTTGTGCCTCATCTGGTCTCACCGTCAATATATGTTCGTGGGCTATCTATTTCTTTGGGGTTCTACTACGGGGCAGTTTAGATTTCACCTTTCTTGCTTTAGCTTTAGTTAATTCTCCGGCTGTGCCGAGGCGTCTAGGATAACGCAGGTACGCTCCACGGCTACTGTTAGTTGTGTTGTTAGGATTAGGGGTTTGCAATCCGCTAAGCGACCAACCTTTCTGGTTTTCTGGCTGCTTGGTCTATTTTTCCATCCTCCTTGGTGACCCACTCATAACAGCGGACCCCTGGGCAATTACTCACGTGCTGTTGTAAGCTGGAAAATTCCAAAGTTAACCGTTGCAGGCGTTGAGTTGATTCTTGAACACTATTCATATTGCAGAAATACGAGAGAGGTTTTTTTTTATACTTTCTCAGGCTGGACAAACTGTTACGGTTCTGCAGCACAGGACTAGGGTAGGAGAGGGAAAACTGACCCTGCACTGCGGCTAGGCTGATGCCCTACGATGGAGTGGGCGACCCATTCCTTGTTAATAGACCCGCCGACGATCCTAGGCTACTCTCAAGCAAAGACCTATAGATAGGGGGAAGGGGGTCCCTGAAAGATATAAAGGCTGGGTACAAAAACGGGTCACCTCCTAACAGAAAACACAAAGAAGGCTGCAGAAACAAACCGAAAACAGCAACTAAGACTAGCAGAACCGGAGGTCCCAGAACTGCACTAATTAAACACACAGAAAGCAAGGCAAAGCTCCAAGCCAGACTTCAAGCAGATTAACACTGTTGTCCAGCAAGGAATGGGAGACAAGTGAAAGCTAATAAAGGGTGATACCATCACCTGACCATAGGCAAACCGAGCACCAGGGGAAAAAGACCAGCAGCCAGAAGACTACACGAAAATGGCGGATAGTCAAAAAATGAGCAGATTCTAACATCTATAATGTGTTTCATCAATCTCTGCTCAAAAAATGTGCTACATTCTCTTTACCATCAGTGCTACCATCATCTCCTGTCATTGTGGATGGAAATTCAGGATTTCAGATAGAAAAGATTATTGATTTTCACTTTTTTTAATCTAAAATAATTTATTTCATGCAATAAACACCAAACAAAAGTAAAATAAACAGAACTGTCGTGTTTTATTCACCTCTCTTATGGTCAGGTGGGGCATCTCTTTCTCGTTTGTAAAAAGTAAGCTATTATGGCAGAGAAGAGGGACAGGGAGTCTCCACGTGAGTAGTTTCCAGCAGGAATCCAAGCGAGTTGGCTAGCATGTGTCTGGTGGGTGACAATCCTGCTGGTGCATTCAGCAAATGTAGGAAAAGGAAAGGAAATGTTTCTGGCACACCAACCAGTTAAAATGAAAAATGTTTATTTGGACATGATTAAAAATAAACAATAAAAGCAACCTGACGTATTTCTGACGCAACGGTGCACCCTTAGTCAAAGGATATAGTGAGAACATACAGACAGGTATAAATAAGGAACAAGCACCAATTAGAGCAAAGAGAAATAATTGATTAATGAATTGCAGCAGCTGTAACATAAAACAAATGATGACTGGATGTTGAATGGTTAGAACCAATAGATATTGAACAAGTCATTTTCATAATTCATTCCCTTGGGGAATTTTGTATTTAGGTGCAATATCCAATAAGCCTCCCTCATCAATAAATGTTTATGCCGGTCCCCACCTCTTCTAGGACAACTGACTTTTTCTATAGAAAAACATGTAAAATAAGTGAGGTCCCCCTTATGGATAGAAACAAAATGTTTTGTTGCTCAAAAGTAGGAGCTATTATTGGCGCTGATATTAACATTATGCTCGGCGATCCTCTTTTTGAATTTACGGATCTTGCAACTAATGTAATTGACTTGGCATGAAGAGCGGTGAATGCAGTACACCACGTGTTTGGTATCACAATTAATAAAAGTGGATATCTGATGATTTATCGTGGGGGATATCGGAAATGTTTTTTTGCAGCCCAATGCAAAGGGGCATACATTATACCTAATACCGCCACACTTGTGGAAGCCTTTTACTGTTAACCAATTAGAGAT
Source organism: Dendrobates tinctorius (assembly GCF_039654945.1). Classification (NCBI taxonomy): domain Eukaryota; kingdom Metazoa; phylum Chordata; class Amphibia; order Anura; family Dendrobatidae; genus Dendrobates; species Dendrobates tinctorius. The sequence goes on along the minus strand of NW_027361708.1, from coordinate 12,796,208 downwards.
AGAATCAGAATATCTGGGAAAGCTGGGTGACAACATGTTGCCAGGGGTGATGCCTCGCCTGGCAACACATCTATATCCGTCATCAATTATAATGTGCAGTGTATCATCACGATTTACAGGTAAATACTTACAGATAATGTCTTTAATTTGTTTAAACTGTGGGCTGTACGGAGTCGAAAACGTGAAAGAGGATCGATTATCTTGAGGGAGAGAAAAATCTGTTTTATTAGATAACGAGTGTCTGGGTTTGTTTACTAAAGTTTTAAAAAATGTTTTAACCTGCAGGTTGTTATAACCCCTTTCTGTCAGACGTTTACTGACGACTGCACCTTCATTAATAAATGCATCTTTCGTGGAACAGATCCGTTTTTGCATGAAAAAAATTCACCATATGGTGGAGAATGCATAGTGTGGTTTGGATGTGCACTGGATCAATGTAATAGGGTGTTGCCACTAATTTTCTTCTTAAAAACTGTTGTATCCACTTTTTTGGTGTGTGAATACAGGGACAAGAAAATGTCCAGGAAAGAAATCTCCTTACAGGGTATACTAGCAGAGAATCTGAGATGGAGATTATTTGAATTTATCTAGGCTGAAAAAGTATCTACTTTAAGTGGGTCTCTTTGCCAAACTACAATGAGGTCCTCCAGATACCTGCCAAACCATTTGATATCATGAAAAAAGGTTTGTTCCTAGAAAATATGAAAATTTCTTCCCACCAGGACATATAAAGTATAGCTAAAGACGGAGAGAATCTCAAGCCCATTGGGGCACCTAGAAAGAACCTGTAGAAAGTATTTGTAGTCAAACATAAAAAAAATTGTGGCATAGCAAATACTGGAGAACCTTTAAACTCTTATGGTCAGCGGAACTCTATCTCTCTCTTTGTCTCTCACTCTAGCTCTCTAATTAATGTATACATGTGAAAATACAAGCTTTCCAGTATTGAGATTCAAGATAATTTATTTGTGCAAAATCACATTTTGGTGGAAAACTCTGCAAAGTCAACAAATTGGAATTTAAAATGGTCTGTTTTTATGATTCCTCTGCTAAGTCTTTCTTGGATGCAGAGAATGATAGCTCAGTCATCCAATCTAGTGCAGGGGGTGCTGAGCTGTCAGGAGTTTAATAGATAGCTCAGCTGTCCAATTTGAGTCTGGGAGCTGTGGAGCTTCTCTTAGGTGTTCCCTGTTCTAACTGCTTACCCAGCTACTTGGCTAAGCTGCCAGTCACAGATCTCTACCAATCGTAGCATTTCCTTGTTGGTGGATGTTTGCCTTGAATTCTGTGCTCTGTTGATCTATTTCTGCTTGACCTTGGACATGAATTTGACCATCTTTTGCCTAGCCCCTTTGTTCTAATCCACTATCATTCTGGTATTCTGACCACGGACAATGACCTACATACGCCATTGTATTTCCCCTTTAGTTTATAATGTGCTCTCTTGGTATATGACATTGATATCTGACCATGGTGGAAAATTAATGATTGATCCTATTTAACATCTGTAGATTAGCTGATAACATACTGTATGTTTGTACCATAGATGACTTAAAAGGAATATTATACAAAGAAAATGCACTTACATTTCAAAATAAATCTTTTATGTTGTTTTTTCATTTGATCTGATTTTGTCTAGTATTGCAAAAATAAATTATGGATATAATAATAATCTCTTTATTTATATAGCACTACACTTTTTGCACACATTATCATCGCTGTCCCCGATAGAGTTCACAATCTAAATTCCCTGTCAGTATGTCTTTGGAATGTGGGAGGAAACTGGAATACCTGGAGGAAACCCATGCAAACACGGGGAGAACATACAAACTCATTGAAAATGTTGTCCTTGGTGGGATTTGGAAATGGTTATTTGAATTGAAATGTGAAAAATTTAGTTGCCATGATCCAGGATGGGGTTTTGTCTTTGGCCCGTCCTGGTCAGCCAGGGGTTAGTTGTTTCTGCCTCTCTCTTACAGAGGGCGGCTATTTAGTAACCACTCGACCTAGGTCCGGTGTCAGTTATACTCCTGCCCTCGGCTGAGTTAGTTGACCTCTTGCGTACGTGTGCCTTGTGCCTGATAACTTGTTGCTTGCTTGGTTTTGATCCAGTTCCGTCCCTGTTATGAGTTCTGCCTGTCCCTCTTGTACTGCGCTACCTTCTCTGTGTATAACTCTCTGCCTGTGACTTGACTATTCTCTGCTCATCCCTCTGGCACCGCTCCACCCTCTCTGATTATGACCTCTGCTTGTCTGACCTGCGTTTCCCTCTCCTCTACTACAGTATCCCTACAGTTAGTATATTACATCATCTGCAGCAGTAGGATGCTAAGCCCCGCCCCCTGCAGTCACATGATCGTAGGTCCTTGTACTCCTTACTACTTTCAGTGTCACAGGTCCTGTCTGCTTGAACTTTCACTGCAGTATCGGACCCCGGGCCCTCCCGTAGTGTGGGTAAGTCACCCTGCTCAGGTGTGGCAGTTTGCCGACGCTGACAGGATCCTGACATTAGTTATTTCTTTCTCTAAGTGTTTCAGGTAATGACCCACGATGACACTCTTAGTTCTCACTGTCCAATATCTGACTGTTAGACAAATGGCTTCAGAAGGCACTTCAGCCATTGCTTTATGATCAAATGTAGTTAATGACTACCAATCATTGCCAACTGCACTTTTTTTTCTGGAAGGCGTAATGAAAAATCATAGACAATATTTTTTCATGGACACATTGGAACGTCATAATAAATCATTTTGATTATAAGTAATACATTTCTACAGCCCATAATTCTGATATGAAAACATCAGCTGCATTCATTATAAACTGTAAAATGATGATAATTGCAATCAAAATAATCTGTATATGTTTCATCAGCTTCAAAAAAGTCATGGATGCCTTTTTTTTTAACAGACATGACAAAAATAAGCCCTATTTTTTATGACCGTGCTGGAGTTACTGGATGGTTGACAGCCCTGTCTCTACTTCTCTAGCAGAGGCCCAGCTCAGTCATCCCCACACTGTTGGTTTAAAAAAAAATGCAAAAAAAATAATTTATACTGACAGTCGGGCAGGAATATCACTTGTTTACTTTTATCATTCTTTTCTCAGTTTAGTGTTCTTTTAGGTATAAATTAAGGATCAGCTGAAGCAAGTACATGCTCTTAGGTGAATGTTTTACAGTTAAATTTGAAATTAAAGAATAGCATGATGATAATTCACCAGACTCTAGAGAAGACCTTCTACTGCTAGCGTGTTAATTGGAAGATATGTAGCAAAATAAAGGTCTACTTTCTTACAATTCTCCCAATTTATTTTAAATACCTGTGAGAATAGCTTGACATTTACTTGCAAAACAAGTGAATCATTTGACTATTTTCTTTCCATCATTAAGAAACTAGAAGAAGCAGGATTTCAGTGTGTTGCTTTCTTTCTCTCGGTCCCATAATAACTGGAGGTCTAGACAGTTGTAAGATTCCAAAAGTCAACATCAGAAACCTCTTGCTAATGAAAGATTTCTAGAATTTCCCTCTTGGAGTATTGCACTTCAAATCAATTCTGCTACAGTTACTCATTTTTAATAATATTTAGCCAAAGTCTCTAAAGATCTAATTACTTGAATTGTGTGTCAGATTGACTAGCGCCAACATAAATAAACATAATTGCATACTTTGGATTTACTCTCAGAAATAATACCCTGATCATATACCACTGTTTTATGGGGCTTATTTAAACATTGTTTCAGGCAGGAAAATACTCATTATGGTGAACAGCGTTCTTATTTTCACATGCACTGAATTTATATGCTGGAAAAGTTTATATTATGATATCAATTGTTCTCAGGGAAAAGTGAATGAGTACCCACGTATTTTATAATATAAAATGATATAATAAAATATAATATATTTTAATATATTAATTATTATTATAAACTAGCAACAGGAAGACAACTTGTTACTTGCTTTTATTGATGGCCGGCTTCACTTTGCCAAATTAGAATGTGATGTCACTACATTAGTTGTGCAGAATGCAGTAGTGTGCACAAGAACTCTGGCACTTGAGAAGCCCCCAAGTGTAACTCACCAATACCGTTACTTCAAGCACTTTATAGCATCCTCCACCAACAGCAGGTGCAACATTATCTGTTAAAGAGCTGACCCATGAAAACCTGATTTGACCCCAGATTACAGGTGCTTCACACAAAACTAGAATATCATCAAAAAGTTAATTTATTTCAGTTCTTCTGTGCAAAAAGTGAAACTCATTTATTATATAGAGTCTTTACAAACAGAGTGATCTATTTCAAGTGCTTATTTCTGTTAATGTTGATGATTATGGCTTACAGCCAACGAAAACCCAAAAGTCATTATCTCAGTAAATTAGAATAATAAACAAAAAACAACTGCTAAGGTTACCTAAGCATTTAAAAAGGTCCCTTTGTCTATTTCAGTAGGCTCCACAATCATGAGGAAGACTGCTGACTTGACAGAAGTTCAGAAGGCAGTCATTGACGCACGCCACAAGGAGGGTAAGCAACAAAAGGTCATTGCTAAAGAAGCTGGCTGTTCAAAGAGTGCTGTATTCAAGCATATTAATGGAAAGTTGAATGGAAGGAAAAAGTGTGTCAGAAAAAGGTGTTTAAGCATCCGATTTGTTAGGCATTGGATTCCTGCCTCTGCACAGGAGGAATCTCGAGCCTTGCCTTCTACGGTCTTCCATTCAGTCCCAGCCGCAGAGGAGCCTGCTAAGCAAAGACGTCTTGCTCAGGCTAGTGTGGTCAGGTTGGTTGCTGCTGCCACCTCTGGGTCAGCTTTGGCAATCTGCATTAGCCAGCAGCGAGCAGCTCCAGAGGCTACTAAGTCCTTTTTTCAGCCTTCTCAGCATGCCTGTGGGACGACCTCTCATTGGGGTTGGGGGTCACACGCTAAGTCCTTCTCCAGCTCGGATTGGACCATCAGAAAGGTCCCGGAAGGACGCTGCTATAAAAGGTTTGCATGGCTGCTCAGCCATGCCCTAGTATAGTCTGTAATTTGTAGTAGTGTGTGTGATGATGGATGCTTGTGAACCGCTGACTGACTCATTATGAAACCCCTTCCCTCTGATACACATGTTAGTAGGGTTTAGAGTCTCGAGTCAGCGCCAAGTAGTGGCACTGCCTAGTGCCGCAGTGCCTCCAGCTCCTATCACATGTTAGCGCCAGTGTGCGCCATGCTACTTTAGGCACTACGGTACAGCACATTCGGCGATATCAGTCAGATCAAAGCTTAGGCTGGCTAGTGGCGTCCGCTAGACCTGCGCTGTATGTACTTTGTGCTGTATTTTTCTATCAGCTGCACCCTGTGACTGTTAACAGGGCACAGCGTTCAGTAAGGGTCTCTCCCTGGCGTCGCAGTTGTGGCACCGAAGGCTAGTGGGTCTAGAGGGACTCTAACCCCGTGTCCTTGGGGCAGGCTCCTGTGACCAAGACACTAGCGTTCACTCTGCGGTATCATGGCCCTATGAAGCAACAGGGTCTGCCTCCTATTAACCCGAGAGTGTTTGCTATACCGCCAGTTTCTGTCCGCCATTACTGAGCAGCAGTCTACCATCTCTGCACAGTGGACCCCGGGCTGCGAATGCACCTCATTACCATCTTTTATTATTTGGTGCGTTCCGCCAGCCCTAGCACGGTCTAATCGCAGCCTTGAAAGGATTGTTAAGAAAAGCCCATTCAAAAATTTGGAGGAGATTCACAAGGAGTGGACTGCTGCTGGAGTCATTGCTTAAAGAGCCACCACACACAGACATATCCAGGACATGGGCTACAAGTGTCACATCCCTTGTGTCAATCCACTCATGACTAATAGACATCCCCATAAGCATCTTACCTGGGCCAAGGAGAAAAAGAACTGGACTGTTGCTCAGTGGTCCAAAGTGTTGTTTTCAGATTAAAGTAAATTTTGCATTTCGCTTGGAAATATAAGTCCCTGAGTTTGGAGGAAGAGTGGAGAGGCACACAATCCAAGCTGCTTGAGGTCTATTGTGAAGTTTCCACAATCAGTGATGATTTTGGGGTGTCATCTGCTGGTCTAGGTCCACTGTGTTTTATCAAGATCAAAGTCAGTGCAGCCGTCCATCAGGAAATTTTAGAGGACTTCATGCTTCCCTCTGCCGACAAGCATTTTGGAGATGGAAATATAATTCTCCAGCAGGACTTGGCACATATCCACACTGCCAAAAATACCAATACCTTGTATAAAAACAGCAGTATCATTAGAAGAGAATCTATGGGGCATTGTCAAGAAGAAGACCAGACCCAACAATGCAGACGAGCTGAAGGCTGCTATCAAAGTAACCTAGGCTTCCATAACACCTAAGCAGTGCCACAGACAGATTGCCTCCATGCCATGCCGCATTGATGCAGTAATTGATGCAAAAGGAGCCTCAACCAAGTAATGGGTGAATTTACTGAACATGCTTTTCAGTAGGCCAACATTTCGGATTTTAAAATCATTTTTCAAGCTGGTGTTATAACGTATTCCAATTTATGGAGATAATGACTTTTGAGTTTTCATTGGCTGCAAGCCATAATCATCAACATTAACTGAAATAAATACTTGAAATAGATCACTTGGTTTGTAATTACTCTATATAACATATGAGCTTCACTTTTTGTATTGAAGAACAGAAAAAAATAACTTTTTGATGATATTCTAATGTTGTGAGCAGCAGCTGTATGTTATTGATGCACCTCGCCTGCGCTAGTATCACTGAAGCCAGCGACCTCCTCTTCTGAAGGCCTCAACTACTTGCCACCTATGACTTTTTCCAAGGTTTTGTCCACTAAAAAATCATCATCATTGTCTTCATTATTGTCATCTATGATTCGTCTGACTGGTGCCCTTGTGTGAGAAACGTCCATTGCTAATTGCCCTACCCAACTTGACTCATATCTGAAAATTTGCCCAGGTTAAGAACTGTACTACCACAGTGTCTTTACCATTACCATGTCACAGATTGGCATTAGATCATGTTGTCCATTTCCTCCAACACCATGTCTTCTGAATACAAAGGCTGACTGTACATGTTTTCCAAAATATCAATTGGAAGAAGTTTTTCAGGTGTATTATGTTCTTTAGCCCCCATTGTGCTGTGGGTTAGGGGATTGTAGAGCAGAAAAGAAACAAGTGTTATTGATGGATTAAATTTCAGCCATGTACAATTCAGCCAAGTACAACATTATTTTTTATGGCGGTAGAAGAGGTGGACTAAGCTGATCACTTACCCCAGCTGCTAGTGTCATTATCAGAGACTACATCTTCCTACCGCAAATCAAGCAAGGGATTGGACATATACTTCATTTCACCCTTCACTTCCTCCTTGCTAATACGCTTCACAGAGTTTTCAAAAGATGCAAAATATGAATTGGGTTGAATTGGGTGGATCAAGGAAATGCTGTAGATATAGTATATCTTGACTTCAGCAAAGCATTTGACAAAGTCTCTCATACAATCCTTATTGAAAAAATGACTAAGTATGGAATGGACAAGGCAACTGTTAGGTGGATTCATAGCTGGCTTAGTGATCGGACCCAAAGAGTGGTCGTAAATGGCTGCACATCCAGTTGGAAGAATGTCTCAAGTGGGGTACCACAGGGCTCTGTCCTGGGCCCTGTATTGTTCAACATCTTTATCAACGATTTAGATGAAGGAATTGAGGGTAAACTGATTAAATTTGCTGATGACACAAAGCTAGGAGGGATAGCTAATACTAGAGAAGAGAGAGAGAGGATTCAAAAAGATTTAAATAAACTGGAGAAGTGGGCAGTAACTAACAGAATGGTTTTTAACAGGGAGAAATGCAAAGTACTACATCTGGGCAATAAAAATGAAAAAAGCATATATAGAATGGGAGGAATAGGGCTAAGTGACAGCACATGTGAAAAAGACTTGGGTATACTAATAGATCACAGACTGAATATGAGTCAACAGTGTGATGCAGCAGCAAAAAAGGCAAATGCAATTCTAGGATGTATTAACAGAAGCATACAGTCTAGATCACGTGAAGTCATTATTTCCCTCTACTCCTCTTTGGTCAGACCTCATCTGGAATATTGTGTCCAGTTTTGGGCACCACATTTTAAAAAAGACATCAACAAACTGGAGCAAGTTCAGAAAAGAGCGACCAGAATGGTGACCGGTCTGCAAACCCTGTCTTATGAGGAAAGGTTGCAGGATTTGGGAATGTTTAGTTTGCAAAAGAGAAGACTGAGAGGAGACTTAATTGCTGTCTACAAATATCTAAAGGGCTGTCACATTGTAGAAGGATCAACTTTATTCTCATTTGCACAAGGAAAGACTAGAAGCAATGGGATGAAACTGAATGGGAGGAGACACAGATTAGATATTAGAAAAAACTTTTTGACAGTTAGAGTGATCAATGAGTGGAACAGGCTGCCACGAGAAGTGGTGAGTTCTCCTTCAATGGAAGTCTTCAAACAGAGGCTGGACAGACATCTGACTGGGATGATTTAGCGAATCCTGCTTTGAGCAGGGGGTTGGACCAGATGGCCCAGGAGGTCCCTTCCAACTCTACGATTCTATGATTCTATGATTCTATGATTCTATGATTCTAATTGCATTTGGTACTAATACTGACAGAACAGTTACTGCCATCAATATTGTCGCAGGAGACATTGCTCCCAACCCTGGTCCCCTATGTTATAGAAAGTCAAACCCCCCAACTGCTACACTCAGAAACCCCTCTAATCTTATTAATATTCCCTGCATGCCAACTGTCTCTCTTAATTGTGCACTTTGGAATTCTCGCTCAGTGTGTAACAAACTCTCCTTCATCCATGACTTCTTCCTTTCTAATTCTCTTAACCTCCTGGCTCTTACTGAAACCTGGATCCAGCAGTCAGACACTACCGCTGCTGTTGCTCTTTCATATGGGGGATTACACTTCTCTCATACCCCAAGATCAGACAAAAGAGCAGGTGGAGGCGTTGGTCTGCTTCTATCACCAAAATGTACCTTTCAGGTTATCCCTCAAGTATCCACACTAGTCTTCCCTTCTTTTGAGGTCCATGCTGTCAGACTTTACACCCCCTTCTCCATGCGAGTGGTGGTAGTGTATCGTCCTCCCGGCCCCTCCCATCAGTTCCTGGATCATTTTGCCACTTGGCTTCCACATTTTCTCTCCTGTGACATCCCTACCCTCATCATGGGTGATTTCAACATCCCCATTGCTCTTCCCCTCTCCCATCTGCTACTCACCTTTTATCTCTAACCTCCTCGTTTGGCCTTTTGCAGCTTACTAATTCTCCAACGCATGAAGACGGAAACTCCCTTGACTTGGTCTTCTCTCGGCTTTGTGCAGTGGATGGTTTTGCAAACTCCCCTCTCCCGCTCTCTGATCACAACCTTCTTTAATTGTCTATCAAGAACTGCCAGGCCACTCAGGTCACCCCCACTGTCCATACTTATAGAAACTTACAGGCCATTAACACCCAGAAACTTACGATGAACTTGCAGTCTTCATTGACCCCTATCTCCTCCCTCTCATGTCCTGATTCTGCACTGAAGTATTACAATGAAACACTTCAAACTGCCCTGGATGATTTTGCACCTCCTATACATAGAACAACACGACAAAGACAGCAACAACCCTGGCACACCCTGCAAACATGTTTCCTGTGTTGAGGTAGGGCTAAATGAACCCTTCACGGTTGATCCAGTGATTTCCAAATTAGTTCACAGAATGTTGCTAGCAACTGAGAATAACCACACGGAGATGTGTCTCTGTAAGGGAGGATCAAAGCAGACCACTAACCCCGTTTATTGAATCTCACATTACATAGCATTCTACTTAATTATGCAAAGTATACAGCTACCAATAGAATCGTAATACATTTAAGCCAATAGTATTGCAAGAAAATCGGAATATGTCCCCAGCTGCATGACGTAGAATATAGAACAATAGCACATTCTTTTAGGGTCTCATCTCATATCTCATATCTTGTACAAGCTAGAACAGTCTGGTTTCATAACAGCCATGAACTTTCATCTAGTTAAGTTACAAAATTTAACTCGTAAACAACAAAATGGCGTTGCAAGCACAAAAATGGATCCCGAAGAACAAGATGTCCCGTACATCTGAATACTGTACTTCACAATTCCCCCCTAGATAAATTTTGATAACACATATGCAGCATCAGAAGTCCTATCCCAAGCTAACAGCTTGAGGGGTACTGGTCTTCACATGACTGATGCCGTGTTACTAGTCATGGCTGTCGCGGCGCACCCGTCCCCCCTGTATACTGCAGTTCACGAATAACAATTTTTGATGACGGTGGTAGGGATCTTTTGTAGGTAGGCATGTGCTTGGCTTCAACATCTTCATCAAGTAGCCTTTTGAGATCGGTGCAGAGAAGAGCAGGGGCAACGACACCTTTGGTATCATCATTAGCTGTCTTAGTGCAGAATTTCCTAATACATACAGAAATACACCAAAGAACAAGTTTTAGTATCACATATACAACAAGGATACAGGCAGCAATGTGTAACAAGCTCTGTAAGATCCCAGCTATCCAGCCCCCAATTCCCTTAAACCAATTGGCTGGATTGAGAAAGGAGAAGGTGTCTGACCAACAACTGTCCTTATTACGATCATTGTCTTTATTGTATTGATCTCTGAGTCTTTGAATATCTTCTAACTTTAACTTTAACTTCATAGTACTGTTAGGATCTATATAATGACAGCAAGCGGGTCCGATGACCTGACACATACCACCTTGTGCTGCTGTTAAGTAGTCCAGCACTACAGTATGTTGATTAGTGACTATAATAAGTTGATTTTGGGCAGCAACAGTAGTGTTAAGTATATCCAATATATCCCAAATTTGATCATCTAGATAGTCTGTGGCTCTAACCAATTTATCCCAAATTTGTGTAATCATAGGGTAAATGAAAATAGAACTGACAATCTTATTGGCCACACTCATCTGTACTATATGTGGTCTCCCTGAAGGGCGGGGTGAATTGTCCGCAGCTCTTTTGTATAATGTATGTTTGGGTATAGCCTGTGCATCCAACTGTTTGTTCGGAATAACAAAGGTGGCCGGGGTCAAGCGACCCAGAGTACAAGTACCTCTTACCCCTACTGGCAACCATTTATAAGCATTGTCTCCACATACCCAGAACATGTCATCAGGTAAATCCCATAGGGCTGAATGTTGCAGTACCAATCTATGAGCTAAGTCTATGAATGCAGATGCATTCTGAAGCATGCACCAAGCTGGAGATTGTCCTAAAGGACTACAATAACCTACATGGGGATTTCCACAAGTGGGGGTTCCTGGCACATATTCAGAGGACTCATTACAAGATATATTGCCAGGAATACTGGCACAGGTTTCATTAGAACCCTGGGGAAACAAATTAGAATATTCCCATGACTTGTTATGTAACCTTCTTTCTAGCAACATTGGTTTGAAGGCATGAAGGCATCAGTAGAGTGTGAAATTACATTGAAACTGACTTGTAGACCATACGTTGGAACTTGCCCCAGATTGATTAAACTAGTCTTATTCCTAGGGACCCATGCCCCTCCTTTGTAGGCCAAATATTGAAGTTGTGTATTACTTCCTGAAAGGTTACCTTGCCACCAGGGGTACCCCACCCATCCCACAATAGGTATACCAACAGTTAAATTCCATAACTTAGCATTATCTGTGGCATTATTAGCGAGTGTGTCAGAGCAGTCAGTCCAAGCAAATAACTCCTCTGGTGGAACAGGGATAGCCAAAAAGGGGATGCTTGTGGCTGACACTGGTGAATACATGCAGATCCAACAGTCTGCCAGAGACTGGGAATTGTCCAACAAATCTCTCAGTAATTTTTCATGATGTTGTATAAACTTATTATTCAAGGACGTTGGGGAATTTAGGCTGTCCCATGCGGTTACCAATAGTAATATGGAAAATGTGAAAGACCAAAACATTATGCCCCCTTATTTGCTATTGGCTCGTTTAACCAGCTTGCAGTGCGATGCGTGAATCCAAGTCGGTCTTCCTTCTAGTTTCACTGATGTAGGGGTGATGAGGAGGACTTGATAGGGACCGTCATACAAGGGTTCTAGTCCGTGCTTTCTGACATGCCTTTTCACGACTACCAAATCACCAGGCTTCAGGTTATGACAGGTGTCGGTTTCTGCTTAATCTGGAATAGAAGAAGAAACTAGAGCATGGGTGTTAGCAAGATTTTTACTAAGCTGAATAACATATTGAACAGCACGGTCAATCTCTTCTGATAACTGCTGGGGCTGGAAATTTGCAACTGGGGGCCTAGTACCAAACAATATCTCATATGGGGACAGGCCATGTTTTGCAATAGGGGTAGTACGAATGTGGTATAGTACAATGGGTAGGAGCTCTGGCCATGTAGCCGTAGTCTCCTGCATCATTTTGGTCAATTGTCCCTTCAGTGTGCCATTCAACCTCTCAACTTTTCCACTGGATTGTGGGTGGTACGGAGTATGTAGGGCTACAGTGGATCCAAGCATTGTCAGAACTTCTTGGTACACATGAGAAGAAAAGGCCGGGCCTTGGTCACTTTCAACAACTTCTGGAACCCCATATCTGCATATGACTTCCATCACCAGTTTCTTCGCCGTAGTTTTTGCAGTCATGTTGGTAACAGGGAATGCTTCCGGCCAACTGGAGAACATGTCAACAACAACCAAACAGTATTCATACCTTCCAGACTTAGGCAACATGATATGGTCCACCTGGAGCCTTTGGAAAGGATAGTCGGGCTTAGCAAGATGCTTCGGGGGTACACGTTGAAGTTGACCGAGATTGCAAGTCTGACAGATATTGCAGGCACGGTTGAGCGCTGTCAAAACTGTGGAAATTCCCGGGGCCCAGTAGAATTTTTGCACCAGTGCGAGGGCCTGATTCTTTCCTCGATGTGTAGGTCAATGTGCCCATGTGGCAATAGCAGGGTACATTCGCTTAGGGAGACACACAAGTTGGTCCTTTTTCCAGAGACCATTATCCATACGTGCCCCATCAGTCTTCCATTGCTTCACCTCTTCCTTTGGAGACATTCTCTGCATCGTCATTAAGCGGTCTCGTGGGGTCCGACAGAAAACTTCAGTCTGTTGTAGATCTTCAGGTTCTTGTAGGGTCAGTGCTTCTTGTAACTGTTTACGCTGAGAGCGTGTGGTCACCATAGTTGGTATGGTTGGTTCAACGGGTAAGAGATCGGCGGCTTTTGCTTGCATATCCGCAAATGCGTTGCCAACAGTCTGTGGGCTGTTCCTAGGACCGTGCGCCCTAACTTTGATAATGGCCACCTGAGTAGGTAATTGGATCGAGTCCATGAGGGTTTTAACAGCTTCAGCATTTTTCACTGGGGTTCCAGCAGTAGTAATAAACCCTCGATTGGCCCATAGAGCCCCAAAATCGTGAGCAATACCAAATGCATACCGTGAGTCCATGTATATATTAGCCCGTCTGTTCTTGGCCAAAGTACATGCAGTAGACAGAGCCTGGAGTTCTGCTTCTTGTGCTGACTGTGAGGGTGGGAGTGCAGCTACGTGCACTACAGTGTCCTCTGTGGTAACAGCGTATCCCGTGTGGAATCTACCAAACTCGTCAGCATATCTTGAACCATCCGTGTACAACACCAGATCGGGATTTGGGAGTGGATTCTCACTGACATTTGGTGGAGTAGCTGTTTCTTCAGTCAGAAGTTGGGAACAATCATGTTGGAGAAAATCCTCATCACTGCCATCTTTCTTGGGGACCGGCAGTAAAGTAGCGGGGTTGATTGTAGCACAGCGATGTAACTTGACATAATCAGGCAAAAGGAGTGAACACTGCAGCCGTAAGAGTCGTTGCACAGTCAAATGTCTTGGTTGCTGAAGGCTCAGTATTGCTGCAATATCATGCGGAGCAAAAATATGCGTTTCATGTCCAAGAATTATGTCTGCAGTCTTGTCAAGCAACGAGTGAGTGGCGTGAACTGCCCTCATGCAACTTGCTGATGCTCGGGCCACTGGGTCGAGGCGGGCCGAATAATAGCCCACTGGTCGTTGCCTGTTGCCATGTGATTGTGTGAGCACCCCTGCTGCGTGTCCTTCATTCTCAGACACATACAAATGGAACGGTCGAGTATAGTCCGGGATGCCCAAGGCAGGGGCGGAAGCAATAAGCCGCTTCAATTCAGAGAAGGCATGATGAAGGCTTTCCATACAAACCGGTGATCTTTCCTTGTAGCTCATTATACCATCTTTCAAGGCGTTGTAAAGGGGTTGCATTATGCGGGATGCATCCGGTATCCACTGACGACAATAAGTCCACAGTCCAAGAAAACTCTGGAATTCAGTTTCATCTTTTGGGAAAGGAAGGGAGCTGACAGCTATTTTTCTTTCTTCTGTGAGGTGTCTGACACCCTGAAGGAGACAGTGACCCAAGAATATCACTTGACCAAGGCAGAACTGAAGTTTCGAGGCCGAAACCCGACAGTTCAGTGCTGCCAGATGCTTGAGGAGGCTAACAGTGGCAGAAATGGCTTCCTGCTCCGTCCGTGCACACAGCAAAAGATCATCCACATACTGAAGCAGCGTGACCTGGGGGTGATCTAACTGCCAGGGCAAGAGACACTCGCTCATGTTTTTTGCAAACTGGTTGGGACTGTTTTGGGCCCCTTGTGGCATAACCGTCCATGTTAACTGTCGTTCCTGAAAAGTGAATGCAAACAAAAACCAGCAATCTGGGTGTAGCGGAATGCTAAAGAAGGCATTGGTAAGATTGATGACTGTAAACCAAGCAGCATCCTGGGGTATTTGGGACGAAAGAGTATGTGGATTAGGTACCACTGGAGTTTCCAGAATAGTAGCTGCATTAACTGCCCATAGATCTTGTACCAGCCGGTACACAGGGGGCTGGCCAGGTGGGGTCTTTTTCTTAACGGGAAACAAGGGCGTATTACATGGAGAAACACAGGGTATCAGAGCACCGTTATCAAGTAACGTTTGTATTTGTTCCTGAAGGCCCCGCTCCTGATCATGTTTCAAAGGATATTGATGGACTTTGGGAAAAGGGGCACCGGGTTTGAGAAACACTTTTACTGGTTCTACAGGCATTTTCCCTATATCATTTGGCCCTTTTGACCAAAGGTCAGATGGTATCTCTGAGAGATATGGGGTGAGGCGTTGATCCTCAGGTAATATTGGGGGTGGATCTGGGCCTATCAGGGCCATCATAACTGTAGGAAGGGCATGCAAAATACAGATTTCCTCACTGTATTCATCTGCATAGGGGTTATGTAATGTAAGAACCATCCGACCATCTTCTTGGAATTGTATTCTGGAGCGGAACTGTGATAGCAAATCTACCCCCAGTAAATTTACAGGACATGTGGGAGAGATTACGAATTGAGCAGTAACCTCAGGGAAAGGCCCCACAGGGATGGGTTTTGTAAGAGTATGTTTATTGGGTCTGCCATCTACTCCAATTAAAACAAGCTCTTGATCTGAAAATTGAATAGGGATATCCGTAGGTACATCTGTTGATTTGATTATAGAATTGGCCGCCCCAGTGTCTACCATGAACTTAACAAGGGTGTCCCCTACAGGGAGCGTGACTGATGAGCATGCCCCAGGTTTGGCGGAGGACATTGTGATGGCAGACCCTGGTTGGCCACCCCTTCAGTATGGACAATTATCAGGATTTTGGGACTGTCCGCAACCGAGGTATCCTCTGTGGTTCCCAGTATTTAGATTACGATTGGAAGAGGGAAATTGAGGGTAGCATCTATCAGCGGGAGTGTGACAGTCTCTCTGAAAATGACCCAGTCGCCCGCAGCGCCAGCATTGTAGACGAGAATTGGCACGGCGGATCTGGAGAGGAAGGCTTCTATTCATAGTATTAGGAGAGATACTGGAGTAAGGAGCTGAAGTCTGAGGGGGGGCCATAGTTTGCTGTGTGCTCCAGTGATAAGGAACCATCTGCGTACTCGCAGCCGTGCTGGGCACAATGGTGGGGGCTGCTGTTATTGGAGGAACTGGAGCTGCTACAGCTGCAGCTGCTGGCTTATTTTTTGCTTTTCCTCCTGACACAGAAAGGGTTAAATTTTTTTGAAAACTTTTTATTACTTTCAATGCATCATCCGGAGTGGAATTCTCGACGTCAGGTCTAACTGTCATTATTGCCTCTCGCAATTCGGATCTGAGACATCAAAGCGCCACAAAAAGGTGTGTATGGGCTTTATTATACAACGAAAATCCCAGATCTCTAAATACTACCATAAGACGCCCATAGAACTTCTCGGCAGTCTCCCCCTTGTCCTGTGTGACATCTGTGAGAGAGGTAGCTTGATCCGCTAATCTATCCTGTGCCAAGACCTTTAAAGCATTGCAGAAATCAACACCACTCTCATAAGTTCCCCCATCCAGATCCACATTATACATTATGCCACCCTCCATAATTGGAAAATACCCCTCCCCAGCTTTTACCCGAAGTATATGTAATAGATCTCTTCGGGGAGTGGAATAAATATCTCGATTTGATGCCATTTGCCTGTAAAAAGCCATGGGGGAAGTCTCTGGATCGGGTAATTGATTGCAAACAGTGTCTATTTGTGATGGGGTGAATGGAGTATACTTTGGCCTGTCAGGAGTGCTTTCCACGTTATCTTCCTCAAATTCGGATATTACTGACAACTCGGGGGGAGGAGGTGGCGGTAGTACAAGAGGCATCTGCTGTGGGAGCGAGGCAGGAGGCTCTGTTACAGTTAGAGATTGTATTGCCTGATGGGCCGTTAGGCGGCTGTCGAGAACAAATCGGACCTCTTCCAATTTTATGGGGTTTTCCTGTATACACCGCTCTATTGCTGATACTATGACCATGGCAGCATCCTTCCTGGGATATTGAAAAATACCGGCAGAGATTAATGGTATTGCCACTGTACGTTGAGGCATCGTACCTGGGGGGACAGAGGAGGCATACAGGATTGCGTTCTGGACAGCCTCAGTAAGCAATTGTTGGGACCTAGGAATATTGATAGGGTCATATCGTGGTCCCACTGCATGTATTACATATTGACATGGCAGCTGTCCTGCTCTGGTTGCTGCGACCTGTCCTGTTTCTACCTGGCCATACATTTGTATATATGAATCAGATTCTTCCTGTATCATGGGTCCGCCTTTCTGTGAAATTTTTGCAGCCAGTCCTCCAGCATGGCGGAGTTGATTATTCGCGGCATTTACTATGGCTCCAACGTGCTGCTTCGTGAGATCCCCTGTCCCTATCCTAAAGAGCACATCATAACACTGGGGTCCAGGAATAATATTGGAATACATTTCCTGGAAATCTTCTATCTCCTCTGAGCATCCTGTCTCTGACCTGGTAACTAAAGTGGGAGGGGGTGGATATTCATAACCACTAGCAATATTAGTCATAATGGAGACTGGGGCTGCCGGAGGATGATAACAGGTACCATCAGCATTCAACAAAGGAAAGGTGGGGGCTGTAACACCCGGTCTCCTTGTACCACAATTATAACAGACCTCTCTCCACTGAGGATTAGTAACTCCGCACACAGCACAGAGCCACCCGGCAGGATCATAGGGTGGGGGCATACTGAGTTTTGGTAGTCCAGGATATATCGGTGCCTTAGGGTTAAGGGGCACAGAGCTTACAGTCGGGAGTAGAGGCTTGATTTCCTGGGGAGGTACCTTATCATCTAGCAGGGAAACTTCTTGTTTCAAATCATTCTTAACTAATTTCCTGCCCGACACATTAACCTAGATCTCAGTGTCTTGTTTAATCACATTTGTCAATTCCTTCTTGTACCACAACACTTTCAGTCTTTTTCACAGTGTTAGACAATTTTCCTTTTTCCACATAGCAGTAAAAACAATCAGAATTCACTTGCTGTTCAATTTCCACATAACCTTCATTATACAATTCATGTGCCAAGCCACGGAATTCCTCAGCGCCTTTAAGTAATCCATCATCAGTCAATCTCCCTTTATTCTTTTTAACCCCTTCATCCCATAGCATAGGCTGTAACCTCCCGCCCTTAGGAAATCCCAGAATCGAAAATATTTTTCCTGCATTCTTGACAGATTTCTTTCCTCGTCTTTGAATCATAAGACTAACAGTATCTGATCTTTCACACAACTCCAAACTTTTCTTTTTCTTCCACAGAAACATAATTCTCTCCTTTAGA
The DNA here is from genome assembly GCF_039654945.1 of Dendrobates tinctorius. NCBI lineage: Eukaryota > Metazoa > Chordata > Amphibia > Anura > Dendrobatidae > Dendrobates > Dendrobates tinctorius. The sequence continues at coordinate 12,777,993 of NW_027361708.1, read as the reverse complement.
GCTAAATATCCTTACTTCAGTTGTGCACAATACTGGAGCAGCTGTCTCCGTTTGTTCCACAGGGTCAACCCCCTCTGGGAAGCCCAAAATTCGCGGTACTCAGTGAAAGGAGGAGGGCGTCTCAGACTATCCCTCCGGACACCTCTGGTTATATATATCTATCTATATATACCTGAGCTACGTATCCTACCCAGTCTTCGATCACTCACCACGCCTGACTCTTAACAGTGAATTCAGGATTTCAGGATATTTTGACTATAAAGAGAGTCACAATCACTGGCCAATCCGGGGTGTCCGTCCCTTATGAGGTACGGTTCGAGCACTGGGCCTCCAACGGGACTACACCTCTATATGATTCCACCCATGAATCACCCCACCACGGGGACAAACCTCAGATCCTCTTTGCAGCAACAAGCACAGGAAAACCACACCAACGGCCAGTCTGAACAGTATAACTGCCAACTTACCGCGGCTGTGGGGGGTGATCAGTCCCAATTTTCCAACACCTGTGTCCGCTCCGAGGGTCCTTTGTCTTGTTGTCCTCCGGGGGCAGAGGCGTCACTACTCGGGGGCCCCACGTTGGGCGCCAAGACTGTTGAGGTAGGGCTAAATTAACCCATCACGGTTGATCCAGTGATTTCCAAATTAGTTCACAGAATGTTGCTAGCAACTGAGAATAACCACACGGAGATGTGTCTCTGTATGGGAGGATCAAAGCAGACCACTAACCCCGTTTATTGAATCTCACATTACATAGCATTCTACTTAATTATGCAAAGTATACAGCTACCAATAGAATCGTAATACATTTAAGCCAATAGTATTGCAAGAAAATCGGAATATGTCCCCAGCTGCATGACGTAGAATATAGAACAATAGCACATTCTTTTAGGGTCTCATCTCATATCTCATATCTTGTACAAGCTAGAACAGTCTGGTTTCATAACAGCCGTGAACTTTCATCTAGTTAAGTTACAAAATTTAACTCGTAAACAACAAAATGGCGTTGCAAGCACAAAAATGGATCCCGAAGAACAAGATGTCCCGTACATCTGAATACTGTACTTCACACCTGCAGCGGTGCTCCAGGTGTGCTGAACGTCTATGGAAAAAATCCAATCTATACGAAGATTTCATCCATTATAAGTTCATGTTTAGAACATACAACACTGCCCTTCACCTCGCCAAACAAACCTATTTCAACACCCTCATCACTTCACTGTCCAATAACCCGAAACGTCTCTTTGACACTTTTCATTCCCTGCTCAACCAAAGAGTGCAGGCCCCAACCACAGAGCTTCGAGCTGACAATCTGGCCAATTACTTCAAAGAAAAAATTGATTAAAACCGACAGGAAATTATCTCCCAATCATCTCATACCATGCATTGTCCTCCCTCCCCCACTGCATCTAGCTCACTCTCTGAGTTTGAACAAGTCACAGAAGAAGACGTAAGCAGGCTTCTTGCATATTCTCGCCCAACCACTTGCACCAGTGTCCCACTTCCGTCACATCTGCTCCAGTTCCTTTCCCCTGCTGTCACCCCTCACCTAACTAAAATATTTAACCTCTCTCTCTCTTCTGGTATCTTTCCCTCCTGCATGCCATCATGCATCCACTACTTAAAAAACCATCCCTCGACCAAAACTGTGCTGCTAACTATAGACCTGTCTCTAATCTTCCCTTCATCTCAAAACTCCTGGAACGCCAGGTCCACTCCCGTCTGATCCGCTATCTCTCTGATAACTCTCTTCTCGACCCTCTCCAATCCGGTTTTCGCTCTCTACGCTCTACTGAAACTGCCCTCACTAAAGTCTCTAATGATCTACTAACAGCTAAATCTAACGGTCACTACTCCATGCTAATTCTCTTGGATCTCTCTGCAGCATTCGACACGGTGGATCATCAGCTCCTCCTCACTATGCTCCGCTCCATCGGCATCAAGGACCCCGTTCTCTCCTGGTTCTCCTCCTATCTCTCTGACCGCTCCTTTACTGTATCTTTTGCTGGCTCCTCCTCCTCTCATCTTCCCCTTACTATTGGGGTTCCTCAAGGATCGGTTCTAGGCCCCCTCCTCTTCTCCTTGTACACTGCCCCTATTGGTAAAACAATCAGTAGATTTGGTTTCCAGTACCATCTCTATGCTGATGACACCCAATTATACGCTTCTTCTCCTGACTGTTATGAATGGGTAACCGAGGAGGAAAAGACAAAACAAGCTAAGTCACAGAAAACTAGAGAGGTTGGTAACTATGCAGATTGCAGATCCCTGATCCTAACCACACAACTGGCAGCAGCCGTGGAGCTTACCTACGATGGTCCTAGATGCTTTGTCACAGCCGGATGACTAAATAAGCCTAAAGCAAGAAAAGGGGAAAACTAACTGCCCCAGAGCAGACTTCAAAGGAAAGACAGCCCCCACACATGTATTGACGCTGAAACAAGATGAAAGCACAAACACAGGCAGGAAAATAGGCTCAGCAAATGATGGGGCCCAAACTAACTAGAAAGGATAGGAAAGGAAAGACACTGTCTGCAATCTGCCAAAAACCCTACAAGAATAATGTCCAACACTTCTGATAGTAAAATTAACCCTGAAGTCACTAGACTTCTCCCGCTATATCAGCACTCTGAAATATTCTGAGACAGAGCAAAAAGAGGCCAATCTAATAAGGGACAAAAAGCAAATTGGCAAATACAGATAAATAAGAGTGGAAATTCAGCACAGCCCCAGCCAGGGCTGGCTGACCACACAAAAAACTGAATAGACCATCAAAATCAAGTGTGAACATTAGCAGAAAAACTTAGCTTGAAATGGCTGGAACAGAGCTGAAAACCAGGACCTGAAAAGCCAGAAGGAATCACCAGCACCAGACTAGGACGTCGGCTGTCTTAAATCCAGTCTGAGATTCCTGAGGTCCAATCATCATCCTCATTATCAGGTGGCAGATCTCTACTGATTAAATCAGCCTCACTACCTCCAGTTACCACCAGAGGGAGCCTGGAAGGAGAACTCACAACTGGTGGACTGGAAAATGAACTCACAACACCTGACATCACGCCAGCCTTTCTAGAAAACACCAGCGATTGTCTAAATGCTGTGTCTAACATCATGTCCTCACTATATCTGATATTGAACCTGTCAAAGACTGAACTCCTTGTGTTTCCTCCCTCTACTAATGCACCTATACCCGACACTGCCATTTCCGTGTGTGGTTCCACTATTACTCCCCAGCAACATGACCGCTGTATTGGGGTCATACTTGACCCCGAGCTTTCATTCACCCCCCACATCCAATCACTGGCTCGCTCTTGTTATCTGCATCTCAAAAACATTTCTAGATTTCGACCTTTTCTTACCTTTGACTCTGCAAAAACTACTGTTTCTCCTATTCATTCTCGTCTCGACTATTGTAACTCTCTTCTAATTGGTCTTCCTCTTACCAAACTTTCCCCCCTCCAATCTGTCTTGAATGCTGCAGCCAGGATCATATTCCTCGCCAATCGTTACATCAAAGCCTCTACCTTGTGCCAGTCCTTACACTGGCAACCCATCCACTCCAGAATCCAGTACAAACTTATTGCCCTCACCCACAAAACACTCCATGGCTCAGCACCACCCTACATCTCCTCCCTTGTTTCAGTCTACCACCCTACCCGTGCCCTCCGTTCTGCTGATGCCCTGAGGTTATCATCCTCAATAATCAGAACCTCCCACTCCCGTCTCCAAGACTATACACGTGCTGCGCCAATTCTTTGGAATGCACTTCACAGGTCAATACGAATAGTCCCCAATCCCTACAATTTTAAGCGTGCCCTGAAAACTCATTTATTCAGACTGGCCTATCGCCTCAACACATTAACCTAACTATCCCTGTGTAGCACAGTCAAAAGTTTTACCATAACCAGGTTCCCCGTATCATGTTCCCACATGCTTTATGCATCTATTAGCCCTCTGTGTCCATACTGTTACACCCTTAACAGGGCAATTGTTACCACCCACCTTTCGTGTCTCCCCTTTTTCCCTCAAAGATTGTAAGCTTGCGAGCAGGGCCCTCATTCCTCTTGGTATCTGTTATGATCTATGTGATTATTGTTATGCTGTAATGTCTATTGTCTGTACAAGTCCCCTTTGAAATGTAAAGTGCTGCGGAATGTCGGCGCTATAGAAATAAAATGTATTATTATTATTATATTGTTGGTGTTGGAGCTGCTGCTGGCGGCAACCACGTTCTTATCCATGAAATTAGTTTTTTTATACAATCCCACCATTCAGAAGTTAGAGTCAGTTCAAAAGTAGGTAAAGATTATTACAAGGAATAGAAGGCCTCTCATAGTATGAGAGGTTGAAAAAGTAGGGCTTGTTTAGCTTAGAAAAAAGGTGCCTCAGAAGCGATCTAATTTATATCCTGAAGCTACATAAGCATAAGGCTAACCCCCTGAGATAACCAATCACCTCAGGGATTGACTGACTAACTGCCATTTTATTCAAGTATGTAGACATTATTCTCCAATTATGTGTCTAAAGCCGGAGTTACACATAGCGACTTACCAGCGATCCCGACAACGATATCAACGTGTCAGGATCGCTGGTAAGTCGCTATGTGATCGCTGGTGAGCTGTCACACAGACAGCTTCACCAGCTATTAGCACAGTGATGCCGAGCGCGCGGCATCGCTGTGTTCGTTAGCGCTGATGCCATATCCCTGTAAAAAAATAGAATTAAAATAAAAAATATTGTTATTTTCACCTTCCGACATCCCGCGCAGCCATCCTGCCTCTCTCCACGCTCCCGGCCCCAATAATCCTTTGCGAGAATGACCGCGAGAATGTCACTGTCTCAAGGGAGCGCGACGTCCCATGGCCATTCGTGCAAAGGATCACTGGGACCGGGAGCATGGAGAGAGGCGGGATGGCTGCGCGGGACGCCGGAAGGTGAGAATAGCAATATATTTTATTTTTTTCTTATTTTTTACAGCTGATCGCTGGTCTCCCGCCTGTCACACGCAGCGATGCGTGCTGGCCAGCGGGAGACCAGCGACGAAAAAAATGTCCAGAGGTTTCTTGCAGCGATCAGCGATACCGGCAGGGGGGCTGGTCGCTGATCGCTGTCACACACAGCGATCTCGCTGGTGAGATCGCTGTTACGTCACAAAAGTTGTGACTCAGCAGCGATCTCGCTAGCGAGATTGCTATGTGTGACTCCAGCTTAAGACTTACTTGATTATCTTAAAGGAGCTATTATCAAGGAAGATTGTGGATTATATCCGCGCTGCCAGATAATTTAGTATGCAAAATATGGTTAAGAGATAAACCACCATTATCTTTTAACCATATTTTGCATCCTAAATTGTCTGGCAGCGTGGATATAATCCTCAATCTTCCTTGATAATAGCTCCTACTAGGTCGCTAGCTGACCTGTGGATCTGTGGCACCTGACACATAAGACGTGTCTCTACACCACCAGGTGAGCAGTTTTTGATCAAAATTGCACATTGTATAACGTGGAATAAGACCTTATTTGCGCTCCTTTGTTTTCCTACGGTTTGCACTACTAGATTATTTTAAAGATACTTGTAACCTTATTGAATTGTTGAACCCATTTCATTGGGTAGAAGAGTATAGTTTGGAACCTCTTTGCTATAGACAGGTATTATAAAAAATAAAAGCTGTAAATCTGTCCTTTTCTTTTGTAAGGGGTGAAGCACCGAAGGAGCCGAGGGGGAGTTGCCTTCCTGTCTCCGTTCCCTTAACCATCGAGCAGGGCGTTAGGTTCCCCGGGGGAAGCTTTAGGGGACTGGACTGCAACCAGGAACGGGAAGAGGTCAGGACTGGGAGCGGGAGAACTGTGCGCGCTTTCAGGAGAGCAGCGCAGACAGGAGAAGTGGGAGGATGCTGACGCAGGAACAGAGAGCAGACGGGTGCAGCAGCTGGAGACTGGGATACCACGGACACAGGCGGTGTGCAGTGAGTGCGTGAGGCCTGTCGCTGCACAGGCAGGAAGGCTGTTGACTCCCCTCCTTGAGGAGACCCTGCCCCACAGACAAACCGCATACCTTGATAAGACGCTCCCTAGCAGAGAGACCGGAACATATGCTGAGCGCTCCCCTGTGACCAAGGGGCATTCAGTAATGTGACACTGATCTGCAGAGAGAGACTGAAAGAGGCAGAGTCCCTGACCCCAATGGGAGAACACCGCGGACGCAGCAGAGGCAGGGATCTTGAGCACAGGGGGATAGCACCATCTTCCTACCCCTTGGACCCCCGCATAAACCCCCTATACTACAGCTGGACTATTTTGAGTACCCCAGAGACAGAGGACATCAAGCACCTCTGGTGCCTCGGTGCCAACGTTGGACCAGAGGATTTCTCCAATCAAGATCCCTGAGAACTGATAAGTTTGCCTCATCAGCGAATAACTTTTTTCTACTGTTTTAACCCTGTATATTTCTCCTTCTATCGAAATAACCCTTTCACATTATTTTCCCTGTTATGCTGTATGTTTTACCAGTATCATCCCCTGTAAATAAACCTCCCTTTTACTGTTGGTCTGCCTGTTCCGTGGTGACTTATACCTCTCCTGCATGTTATTTCACTTTTTAGACACGAACAGTAGATATAGTTATCATATTAGTTGTATTGCTGAGCATATTCACTTTATTCTATCTCACAATTATTTTTTACATAAAAGTTATATCTAACTTCAGACATTGGTAACAGGTATGTGAACCAGGTTCATCGCTAGCTATGCTAATTTGTATATGTGAGATGGGGATACAGTGCCATTTTTCCAGGAGGCAAGAGGCAAGCTAAGGGCAGAGCCGGTCCTATGGTGTTGTTTTATTGACAACATCATAATTATTTGAAAAGGTTCCAAAGAATGTCTGCAACGTTTATTTAATGGAATTGATACTAATAATTTGCTACTGAACTTTACCAGCACATTTAGTCACTCGAAAATAAACTTCCTAAATCTAAATATTTTTATCTGTAATCATGTTATATCCAGTAAATGTTTTCATAAACCTGCAGATTCTGAAATTTTTATATTCACATCATTTTGGCATCTTTCAGCTTGGCTGGTAAACATCCCAATGGGACAGTTTACTCGTATACATGAAAATTGGACATATATGAGAAAATATTTATAAGAAGTCAACAACCTAATAATGCAAATTATTAACCCCTTCATGACCCAGGGGTTATTTTGACCTTAATGACCTGGCCGTTTTTTTGCAATTCTGACCAGTGTCCCCTTATGAGGTAATAACTCAGGAAACCTTCAACGGATCCTAGCGATTATGAGAATGTATTTTCGTGACATATTGGGCTTCATGTTAGTGGTAAATGGTAAATTTAGGTCAATAAGTTTTGCATTTATTTGTGAAAAAATCGGAAATTTGGCAAAAATTTTGAAAATTTCGCAATTTTCACATTTTGAATTTTTATTCTGTTAAACCATAGAGCTATGTGATGCAAAATAGTTTAAAAATAACATTTCCCACATGTCTACTTTACATCAGCACAATCTTGGAAACAATATTTTTTGTTAGGAAGTTAAAAGGGTTAAAAGCATTTTTACAACAAAATTTACAAAACCATTTTTTTAGGGACCACCTCACATTTGAAGTCACTTTGAGGGGTCTATATGGCAGAAAATACCAAAAAGTGACACCATTCTAAAAACTACACCTCTCAAGCTACTCAAAACTATATTCAAGAAGATTATTAACCCTTCAGGTGCTTCACAGGAACTAATGCAACGTGGAAGAAAAAAATGGACATTTTAATTTTTCCAACAAAAATTCTCTTTTAGCCTCAATTTTTTTCATTTTCACATGGCTAACAGGATAAAATGGATCCTAATATTTGTTGGGCAATTTCTCCTGAGTACACCTATACCTCATATGCGGTCATAACCCACTGTTTAAGCCCACGGCAGGGCTTGGAAGGGAAGAAACACTATTTGACTTTTTGAATGGAAAATATGGTGGAATATTTACCTGTTGCCATGTCGCATTTGGAGAGCCTCTGTGTCATTGGAGATCCCACAAGTGACCCCATTTTGGAAACTAAACCCCCAAAGGAACTTATCTAGATGCATGGTGAGCACTTTGAACCCCCAGGTGCTTCACAAATTGATCCGTAAAAATGAAAAAGTACTTTTTTTTCACAAAAATTTTCTTTTAGCCTCAATTTTTTCATTTTCACATGGGCAACAGGATAAAATGGATCATACTATTTGTTAGGCAATTTCTCCTGAGTACACCAATACCACATATATGGTCATAAACCACTGGGCGCACGGTAGGGTTTGGAACGGAAGGAGCGCCATTTGACTTTTTGAATGGAAAATATGCTGGAATATTTAGCTGTTGCCATGTCGCATTTGGGGAGCCCCTGTGTGCCTATACATTGGAGCTCCCCAACAAGTGACCCCATGTTGGAAACTAGACCCCCAAGGAACTTATCTAGATGCATAGTGAGCACTTTGAACCCCCAGGTGCTTCACAAATTGATCCGTAAAAATGAAAAAGTACTTTTTCGCAAAAACTTTCTTTTAGCCTCAATTTTTTCATTTTCACATAGGCAATTTATCCTAAAATCTGTAGGGCAATTTCTTCTGATTATACCGATACCTCATATGTGGTCATAAACCACTGTTTGGGCACATGGTAGGGCTCGGAAGGGAAGGAGAGCCATTTGACTTTTTGAATGGAAAATTAGCTCCAATCTTTAGCGGACACCATGTCGTGTTTGGAGAGCCCCTGTGTGCCTAATCATTGGAGCTCCCCCACAAGTGACCCCATTTTGGAATCTAGACCCCCCAAGAAACTTATCTAGATGCATAGTGAGTACTTTGAACCCCCAGGTGCTTCACAAATTGATCCATAAAAATGAAAAAGTACTTTTATTCAAAAAAATTTTCTCTTAGCCTCAATTTTTTTCCTTTTCACATAGACAACAGGATAAAATGGATCTTAAAATTTGTTGGGCAATTTCTCCTGAGTACACTGATACCTCATATGTGTTCATAAACCACTGTTTCGGTGCACTGCAAGGCTCGGAAGGTTGGTGTGTGTGGCGTAGTGTAGTGTACGTCAGGTTGGTGTGTGTGGTGTAGTATAGACCACACACACACCAAGCTGATGTACACTACGCCACATACACCAACCTGAAACACTACGTCAGGTTGATGTGTGTGTTGTAGTATATGTCAGGTTGGTTTGTGGTGTGGTGTAGTCTAGTGTTTGTCAGGTTGGTGTGTATGGTGTAGTATACATCACACACACACACACAACAACCTGATGTACACTACACCACACACACCAACCTGATGTACACTACGCTACCACACAAACCTGACCCACTACGTCAGGTTGGTGTATGTGGTGTAGTATACATCATGTTGGTGTGTGGTGTAGTGTAGTGTACGTCAGGTTGGGATCTATGGTGCAGTATACACCACACACACCAACCTGATGTACACTACACCACACACACCAACCTGACATACACTACACCACACACACCAACCTGACACACTATGTCAGGTTGGTGTGTGTGGTGTAGTATATGTCAGGTTGGTGTGTGGTGTGGTGTAGTGTAGTGTACGTCGGGTTGGTGTGTATGGTGTAGTATACACCACACACACAACAACCTAACATACACTACAACACACACACCAACGTGACATACACTATACCACACCACACACCAACCTGATGTATACTACACCACACACATCAACCTGACACACTACGCCCAGGTTTGTCAGGGCACATTTCACATAGGAAACAAGTTTCCGTTCTTATCCCCCTTTTATAGCATAGCCGGCACCTTTTTTTTTGCTCTCCCCTCATGGTGAAAATGTCCTGGTACCATACGGGAAACTTGAGTTCTAGAAGTGCTGGGGCCCACTCCTTCCTTGTCTCCAAACATCAGGGCCTTTTTCACTGCCTTCTGGAACTGAAGGAAGGTGTTGTTGGTCTGGCCTGCAAATCATGATAGCACGTATGCGTTATACAGTGCCATTTGTATGATGTGCACAGCTAGTTTTTTATACAGCACCTTCGCCTTCCGCATGGCACTATAGGGCTGGAGGACTTGACAAAAAAGATCAACTCCCCCCATGTGTCTGTTGTACCCCAGGGCACAGGCTAGTTTGCAAACCTGTGCTGGGGGTACCTTGTACGGTGGTGGTCGTGGTGCTGGGACCATGGATTGTTGTCAAGAAAAAGACGTCTATTTTGTCTTTGAACTTGTCGACAACCATGTTGCAGCTACATTGGGCTCGGCTCTCACACTTTGGGAGAGGCTGCTCAACTAGCAACAAAGGGACACCCCTCTAGTTTCTGCACACAGTACTGCAGTACCGTTAAGCGTCGGGTTCCTGTCGCTGCACAGCAGGAATCCCAAGCCTTGAATTCAGCAGTCTCCCATTCCTCTCTGGCAGCAGAGGAGGCTGCTCAGCAGGCTCGTTGATCCCGGCGCTCTGCTCAGACCAGCTCTGTGGGTTTGGTTGCTGCTGCCACCTCTGGTCCAGCTATATCAACGCATGCTGGTCAGTAGCGAGCTACTCCATTGACTAGGTCCTCATTTCGGTCCACTGAGAATGCCCGTGGGTCGATCTCTCATTGGAGATCAGAGGTCACATGCTCAGGTCCTTCTCCAGCTCGGATTGGACAATCAGGAAGGTCCCAGAAGGACGTTGCTATAAAAGGTTCTCATGTCCGCCCGGCCATGTTTTGGTATAGACTGCATTACCAGACTATGAGGAGTGAGTGTTGTATGCATGTATGAATATCTCTGGTGAATGACTCATTAAGACACCCTTACCCTTGGTATGCATGTGTTGTGAAGCTTAGCCTGTTAAGCACCCAGGCTTAGGTGTAGGTAGAGGCAGAGTCTGAAGCTGGCATCAGTGTCCACCGGTGGCTCTGCACGCCACGGTGCACGTGCTCGACACTCCACCATAGTCAGCATCTAAAGTGGCGTCCACAGGTGCAACACCGCGCGCTCAGAAGGTCGAGAGGGACTCTGACCCCGTGTCCTTGGGGCAGAGTTCTGTGACCGCATTCTGTGCGCTCTGTTGCCAAGCTCTGTGAGCTAAACAGGCTCCGGCATTTATGTTATGCGGTAGTGCGGCTCTGTGAGGTAAAAGAGTTCTCCCGGTTCACACTGGGTGACGTTAACACTTGGACGGGACTAATGTGCCTGACAGGTGCTTCTCTTTTACTTTCATTTCTCCCTCCTTACCAGATTTTAATGAAATCCCCTCCCCAGGGCCAGCGTTAGGGGTAGGCAGACCAGACAGCTGCCTAGGGCCCCTGCTCCCCCAGGGGCCCCAGCTAGCAGCACATCATGCAGCTGCACAACTGCCGGGACAGTTCAAAGCAATGATGGAGGAGAGAGCGTCAGCTGACACTCCCTCTCCCATCATTCCCTGCTCTGCCTCTGACACAGCGGGTGCGCAATGACACTGTGGCGCCCCTGAGGCTCAGTCGCCACAGAGGTACTGCACCTTCTCCTAAGGTGTAGTGCCCCACCATCCAGGTAAGGTGGGAACTCCCTGCCACACTCCAACACCTGCATACCACACACAGGATAGTTCATCAGGGCCACATTGCAGCTTTAGGCTCAGGGTGTAGAAGGAGCACCTCTCGTGGAACCCTTCTTCGTAACGCGAGATGTGCTGGGAGGTGGGTAGAGTTAGTATAAAAAAAGGGTAAGATAGATTTAGAGGTCAGTCTGACAGGGGTCAGTCTGGGGTGAGTCCCAGAGGAGAGGAGAGAAAGAAATCACTCAGACAGTAGTGAGGGTCCCTGGACGAAGGGATGGAGGAAGGAGTGCTGCAGCTGCCTCAGTGACCTGAGCCAGCTGGCACGGGAAAGAAGAGAGAAAGAGAGACGTAGATCTGTAATCTGCATTTCCATAAGAGAGAGAAAGACAAGCACGGAACGAAGTGGAGAGAGAACAGAGAGGAGGAGTGGGTTGATAGGAACCCTGCCTATAGGTTCTCAGCGCAAGGCCGGGGTCCGGTCCCCGAGGTTGTATGGACACTTATGGTTCTGCAGCAGACACCGGTGGAGTAGTTGGCTGTACATGCACTACTCCCAACCAAGACTTGGGACACAACAGCAAAACGGATAGAGAGCCGGGATTCAGGAGAAGGGAGTCCCCGAAGCGGACTACAGCTGTCTGTCATACAAGTGAGAGAGTTGTTAGGAACATCTGACAGGAGGAACTTCAGAGTAACCACGGTACTGGAGCTCTTCACATTAAAAGGCGCAATAGAGGAGTCATTCAGGAAGGACACATTGGCGAGGTGCTGGCGGGGAGAGTCCTATCTTGCCTGGAGGTTGGCTGGGCCTCTGCCCCGGAGGACATGGTACCGAAGCGGGCACCTGTGTGCACTACGAACTGTGAGTAAAGCTTTGAAACTGCGAGCTCTGGTGTCCTCCAATCATTCCCGCATCAGCACCGCTACAACTGGGTATCAACATCTACATCATCCCGTGCCCTTACTCCTCCATTGTACTTTCACACTGCCCTGGGGTAACAGCTTCACCTGTGGGGAGCTACAACATCTAAGCTGCGACACACCATCAGCCCCAGAGGATCTGCATGCAGCGTTGGCTAATATCTTACTTGCCAAACACCACGGGTGGCGACATGAACTTTACATTACAAACAAACATCACAGCCATTGATATTGGGGCCCAGGGCCATGGACCAGGTCACCGCTGCTGTGACACATCATCCCCCTGACACCGACCCGGTACCGAGAAGCCAACATGGGGGCGACCCAATTTTTGGCGTCACATACAGGATGACGAGACCCGAAGCCATCGGGTTCTATGTGCCTGAGGATTGTGGAACTTTGACTTTTTGAGAATGTGTGGAAGACCTGATTTGATGGACTGTAAAATGGACATTAGAAATGGCCGCTGGTGCGGAGAAGAAGGGCGTGAAAAGATAGGAGGTCCTAAGAAAAGACCACAAAGAGTATTGGGCCTGCCCTGCCTGAATTATTACGTGACTGATACATGGCCCACCCCCCGAGGGGTTCGGATACTGGCTTGGTATGGAGGCGCTGGAAGAAGACGCCGCCCCCGGAAGGAGGGGCAGAAGAAGCCAGTGGTGGGAAAGGGGCTGAGGCAGGAACAGAAATGCCAGAACGCCATCTTGGAGAGCAAGGGAAGGAGGCCTGCGGAGCACGGGGAAGTGCGTTCCCCCAGTGCCCTGGCTGACGGCTCCAACCCTGACTCAAGAATGAATCATCAGCAATTGGAAGCGGAGATAGCCGAGCTAACCACTCATCTGCAGCTGAGGCAGAAGGCCCTGGAGGAGCTGAGGCGGCAGCGCGCCCTGGCCGGGCCTACATTAGCGGTACCCGCTCCACCGGTACCTACTACCGCTGCACCGGACTGCCCTCCGACAGTGCTGATATTCACCTCCTCGCTGTCCGTGCAGCTGAGTGCCGCTGGCCCGAAGAAGTCATTGGAGGGCCCGGGAGTTGAGGTCGTGCTCCCGCCCGGACCTGTCGCGGCCGCGCAGGTACCTACGGAAACCCATGTGGATCCGGAGCCGCCATCTGCTCCACCACCACCAGCACCCGGACCCACCATTCCGGAGGAAGTCCCCACAATGCCCCACTGCTTCGGGCCTGTACCGGAACCAGAGCACCGCCAGGAGGTCCCAGGTAGGACTGCAGTCCCTGCACATGTTAAGGCCCTGGGGTGCGCGCCCGTGGTGGCGGTGGGACAGGTCGTGTTGGACCTCATCTGGGACCGGGATGCTAGTCCCAAGGGGAGACACCTGAACCCCTTACGGTGGTACCACGGGCCCAAGTGGGTGAGAGTAGGTCCCGGGAGGAGAAAAAGAAGACTGAGGCCCATTGTCAGGCTACGTTACGGCAGCTGGCAGCCGAATATAGGGAGCGGGAGCAGCGGAAAATGTCGGTGCTGGGCCGTGATTTAAACCAGAAAGAGCGGGCCCGTGCTGGTCAATTTGGTCCCCGGGATGTAGCCGATTGGGGGCAGGTCTTGAATGTGAATCGGGAGAGGGGTTTTGGATTTATCGCAGACCCCAAACAGATCAGTGACCTGTTCTTCAACCGGCGGGACCTGGAACCCCATCTGAGGTGGGGGAACCCTGACAGGGACCTGCAGCCCGGGGAGTACGTAACATTCACCCGGCACGAAGGACTCAGTGGGTGGTACGCCCTGAACATCTGCCACATCCCCGAAGAGTTTATCGACAGATACAAGCCAAAGCGACCAGTTGCTGCCCCTCCACCTACAGCTACCATCCAGACAGTTCCTGTACCGGTTCCTGAGAAACCAGTTGACACAATACCAACACCTACCCGGCAGCCCAAGTTGAATTTTACAGATTTGACACCCTGGGAAAAGGAGTACCTGAGATCCCGAACCCCAGGAGGGGACCACCATTAGAAGATTATTTTTCATTTTTCAATCTCGTTGCCCAGGAGGGTTTGTTGCACCAGTTGTGCCTTTTGTTTATTTTGTTGCCTAGTTTTGATTGGCAGCGTTATTTTTGAAATGGAACTAAGGAGATGATAGACACTGATTGATCCGAACTTACATTGTAAATAGTTTGCACCTCTTTAGGTGCCATTTCTTGGTTTTGTCCACAAATTGAGAAAATAGATATCCGGCACCGTTGTGTGGAAAAATACCCTGGATGTCTGCACATATATTTTTCACATTAATTAAAAAAACACCTTAATCCCGCTTGGAACGGGTGCTCAATCCCATGTTGAAAAAACAGAACATTTCATTGTGAAGAGAAAGAAAAAATAGGATGGCACTCACCATTCACTTTATTTCACATACACAAGGCATTGGTATAGGCACGGGAGCAATGTGCTCCCGTGCCTATGCCGATGCCTTGTGTATGTGAAATGAAGTGATTTGATTCACATGAACGGTGAGTGCCATCCTATTTTTTCTTTCTCTTCACATTTCTTGGTTTTACATACAGACAGAGACACTTTGTGAAGATGATGTTTTTGCATGGACACTTTTCAAAGAATGATGTCTACCTCAAAAGACACTGCAAGAGATCCCGGCTGGGAGTGGTGTCCAGTGCTTACAAGAATCTTTGCAATGTTTTAATGAAAAGTATTTGATAATGTGTTTTATGAGAATGTTGATATTTGAGAAATGGCTTTCATATAGTGAGAATTAGGAATGTCTGATATAGAGATGAGCAAAGTAGATGAAGAATTGATAGACAGGTGACAGACCAGGTATTTGAGGTCAGTGTCTTTCATCTAGTAGAATGAGAGAAAAATAAGAATAAAGTGACAGAATAAGAGAAAGTGATAATGAAATGAGTTACAGAGATTAGCACTTTGAAAATGAGAATTGCACTTAGAATTGAGAAAGAATTGCACTGTTTAATATAGGATTGTTGGTAACATTCAAGAATAGTACCTCCTATATTAGGAAGCTTAGAGTAAGAAAAGTTATTATGCAATATAAAATTTTTGTATGTTTCTCTGCTGTATGCTGTGTTTTCTTGCAGCCCGCGGAAGTGCTGTGTTTAACGGGGGGTGTTATGAATGAGTCACCGTAGGAGGCAAAAACAGAAATACTAGCTAAGTCCAGAAAACCAGAGAAGTTGGCAGCTATCAGATTGCAGACCCCTGAACCTATCAACAACAACTAGCAGTAGCCGTGGGGGGTTCCTACGGTGCCCTAGACCCCTCGATCACAGCCGGAGAACTACATAGCCTAAAGACAGAAAGGGAAATCTAAACTGCCCCAGAGCAGACCCCAAAGCAATAGGCAGCCCACAACATATAATGACGGTGAAGCAAGATGAAAAAACACTCACACAGATAGAAAGGTAGGCTGAGCAAATGATGGGGCCCAAGCTAACTAAATAGGACAGAATAGGAAAGCTGCTGTGTTGTGAGTTCATGTTCCCCTTCACTACTGAGGCCCGAGGAACTCCCTCTTCTGGTGAAGAAAGGTAGTGAGCCTGATTGTCAAACACCTGGGGCTGATGATGATGACTGGCTGAGTGGAGTTAATGACTGGATATAAGGCTGCCGACGCCCTTCTGGCCTGCGGGTGATTTCTCTGTGGACTTCTAGGAAACCAGTCTGATTCCTGCTCATCTAAAGCTAAGATTTCTGCTTTGCCTTTTTGCATTAGTGTTTTGTTTTCCTTGCTTTTCTGGTTTCTGCCATTCCCTGCTGGGGTTAGCTGAATCTCCTTTTGCCTGTTGCTCTGTCTTCAGAATATTCCTGAGTACTGACATAGCTTTTTTGAAGCCTAGCGTCTTCAGGGCCTTTTTTTACTGTCAGTTTGTTGGCTCTTATTTTCATAGGGTTTTTCACGGATTGCAGACAGCAGCCTTCCTGTCCTTTCCTATCTAAGCTAGCGTGGGCCCCATCTTTGCTCAGTCTATCTTTCTGTCTGTGTTTTGTTCTTTCTTCTTGCTTCACCGTAATTATATGTGGGGGGCTGCCTTTTACTTTGGGGTCTGCTCTGGGGCAGTTTAGATTTCCCTTTCTGTCTTTAGGCTATGTAGTCCTCCGGCTGTGATCGAGGGGCCTAGGGCATCGTAGGAGCCCCCCACGGCTACTGCTAGTTGTGTTGATAGGTTCAGGGGTCTGCAATCCGATAGCTGCCAACTTCTCTGGTTTTCTGGACTTAGCTAGCATTACTATTTTTGCCTCCTACGGTGACTCAATCATAACAGAATCACCCGCCATACCGCAGATTCTAGGGTACTCAATAGCAGGAAAGAATTGTATAATAAAAAAAAAAGTGTGTATATTTTTTCCTCTATATCTCTGAGGCCGTAGGGGGAATTTCTTTTTTTCTCTCAATGGAGATAAAGCAATTGTCTGATCGTGTGGAGCAGCTCGCTGAGGAAGTGCGGGGAATTTCCGCCTACCTTGCTCATTCACATGCTGCTGAACCAAAGATTCCTACACCTGATGTATTTTTTGGGGATCGGTCTAAATTTTTGAATTTCAAAAATAATTGTAAATTATTTTTTGCCTTGAAGCCTAACTCGTCAGGGAGCTCCGCGCAGCAGGTTAAAATTGTCATCTCTTTGCTGCGTGGCGATCCCCAGGATTGGGCGTTTTCTTTGAAACCAGATGATCCTATTCTGACTAATGTGAACGCATTTTTTCAGGCTTTGGGGTTGTTGTATGACAAACCTAATGCCATTGATCAGGCTGAAAAGACCCTGCTGGCATTGAACCAGGGTCATGATTCTGCAGAGTTGTACTGTCAAAAGTTCCGAAAGTGGGCGGTACTTACTACCTGGAATGATAGTGCCTTGGCTGCTCTCTTTCGGAAGGGGTTGTCAGAAGCCGTAAAAGATACTATGGTGGGACTTCCTGTTCCCTCTGGTCTTGACGATTCTATGTCTTTAGCCATTCAGGTTGATCGGCGTTTACGCGAACGCAGAGCTGCACGAGAGGTGTTGCCACCTGTTGAACAGATGTCTGAACCTATGCAATGTGATAGAGTTTTTTCCAGAGAGCAGCGTCAGGAGTTCAGAAGGCGTAATAAGTTGTGTTTTTTCTGTGGAGATGCCTCACATATTATTTCTGTCTGTCCTAAACGCGAGAAACGCTTTGCACACACGTTTTCTGTTGGTGGTGTTCAACCTAAGTTTCTTCTGGCTATTACTCTGATCTGCTCCCTGTCCACATTTTCCGCCAAGGCTTTTGTGGATTCGGGAGCAGCTCTAAACCTAATTGACTTGGATTTTGCTAAACGTTGTGGATTTCCGATGACACCTCTGCAGACGCCTATCCCTTTGAGGGGGATTGATGCTACTCCTTTGGCTAAAAATAAACCTCAGTTTTGGACCCAAGTGGTAATGCGGGTCGCCCCAGACCATCAAGAAAATTGCAGGTTTTTGGTGTTACATAATCTGCATGATACTATTGTTCTGGGGTTTCCGTGGTTACAAATTCATAATCCAGTTTTGGATTGGAAATCTGTGTCTGTGGTGAGTTGGGGTTGTCGGTGTGCCTTTAGTGAGGCTCCGGTGTTTTCCACCTCTCCTCAGTCGCATGATGTTCCTGATTATTTGGCAGACTTTTATGATGTATTTAGTGAGAATGAGTCTGCGTCTCTGCCTCCTCATAGGAGTTATGACTGTGCTATTGAACTGAGCCCGGGGTGTAAATTTCCCAGGGGTCGGCTCTTCAATTTATCTGTACCCGAGCACGAGGCTATGCGATCCTATATTAAGGAGGCGTTGGAGAAGGGTCATATTAGACCATCCTCGTCACCCTTAGGTGCCGTTTTTTTTTTTGTAGCCAAAAAGGATGGATCATTAAGACCTTGTATTGATTATCGTGCTCTCAACAAAATTACTGTTAAATATCAGTATCCGTTACCCCTGATTTCTGATCTATTCTCCAGAGTTAAAGGTGCTTGCTGGTTTACCAAGCTTGACCTCAGGGGGGCGTATAATCTTATTCGCATTAAGCATGGGGATGAATAGAAGACGGCGTTTAATACTCCGGAGGGACATTTTGAGTACCTGGTGATGCCTTTTGGGCTCACTAATGCCCCTTCTGTCTTCCAGTGCTTCATGAACGATATTTTCCGAGATTTTGTGGATAAATTTTTGATTATCTATCTGGATGATATTTTGATCTTCTCCAAGGATTGGGATTCTCATGTGGAACATATTCGGACTGTGTTCCGGATCTTGAGGGAGAATTCCCTGTATGTCAAAGGATCTAAATGCCTTTTTGGAGTACAGAGGATTTCTTTTTTGGGATTTATTTTGTCCCCGTCAACTATTGAAATGGACCCGGCCAAGGTACAGGCCATTTACGATTGGGTTCAGCCCACTTCTTTGAAGGCCCTCCAGAAGTTTTTGGGTTTTGCTAATTTTTATCGGAAATTTATAGCAAAATTTTCTAGTATTGCCAAGCCATTGACTGATTTGACTAAGAAGGGTGCTTGTGACATCGGCGGCCGTGCCCGCCGATGCCCCTTCAGCGGCGGTGCCCGCCGCAGCGTCCCCTCACCTGCGCCCTCCTGTCCACGCGCGCTTCCGCTCTGCTTCCCGCTCTGCTGCGGGTAACCGCGCCGGCCTTAGGCCGCGCACGCGCGTTCCCCCGCTCTCTTCTGCTAGTAGGGGGCGTCGCTGAGGGGAGGGTCTGTAGGACGTACTTCCGGGTTCTGGCTATATCAGGCGTCCGCTCTATTCTGAGGGCGCCTGGTGATTGTGTGACCTCTTGCACCCATCGGCCCATACCTATTCTAGTGTATCCTGCCTATCCTTTTGCTGTTTTCCCTGTGTGCTCTGTGGCCTGCTCCACTCCCGTCTGTCTGTCTCTGCCCTGTGCCCCCTCTCTGAACCCTCCCCTGTGGACTCCTGGCCAGTATTTTCCGCTATTCCATCCCGCCATCCTTGTTCTGCCTGCCTGTCCATCGAGTCGTCCCTCCTGGCACCGGCTGTCGCGGTTCTGCCCCCTGCGGTCCTGCCCCTAACGATCCCTGTACAGGGGTCGGTCTTCACCAGGTGCGCTCGGCCCAGGGGCTCCTGATCCACGACCCAGAGGGTCCACTCTTGGACGTATTAGACCAGAGTTGTCACAGTGCTGATGTGTTAAATTGGTCTCCGGAGGCTGTTTCTTCCTTTCAGGAGCTGAAGCGAAGATTCACCTCCGCCCCGGTTTTGCGGCAACCTGATGTCTCACTTCTGTTCCAGGTAGAGGTGGATGCTTCTGAGATTGGTGCAGGAGCTGTTTTGTCTCAAAAGGATCCTGTAACATCTAAAATGAATCCCTGTGCTTTCTTTTCCCGAAAGTTCTCTCCATCTGAACGTAACTATGATGTAGGGAATCGGGAACTGTTAGCCATGAAATGGGCATTTGAGGAGTGGAGACATTGGTTGGAGGGAGCTAAGCATCAAGTCGTGGTCCTCACTGACCACAAGAATTTGATTTACCTAGAGTCGGCTAAGCGCTTGAACCCTAGACAGGCTAGGTGGGCCTTGTTTTTTACACGTTTTGATTTTGTGGTTTCTTTTCTTCCTGGAACTAAGAATGTCAAGGCTGACGCCCTCTCTAGGAGCTTCTTTGCTGATTCTCCTGTGGTGACCAAGCCTGCTACCATCTTAGGCGAAGGGGTATTTCTTTCTGCCATCTCGCCTGATTTGAGACGTGCTCTGGAAGAGTTCCAGGAGGACAAACCTGAGCGTTGTCCCAGTGGAAAGTTGTATGTTCCTGACCAGTGGAAGAAGAGACTGATGTCTGAAGTTCATTGCTCTGCTTTGGCTGGTCATCCAGGTATTTTTGGTACTAGAGATCTGGTGAGTCGGTCTTTTTGGTGGCCCTCCTTGTCTCGTGATGTCAGGAATTTTGTGCAGTCCTGTGGGACGTGCTCCCGGTCTAAATCGTGTTCTCGCTCTAGTGGGTTGTTGATGCCTTTGCCTGTCCCCAAGAGGCCATGGACCTATATTTCAATGGATTTCATCTCTGATATGCCTGTCTCTCAAAGGATGACTGTTATTTGGGTGATTTGTGATAGGTTCTCTAAGATGGTTCATCTTGTACCACTCCCTAAGTTGCCGTCTTCCTCTGAATTGGTGCCCCTGTTTTTACAACAGGTGGTTCGCTTGCACGGGATTCCTGAGAACATTGTATCTGACAGAGGAGTCCAGTTTGTGTCTAGATTTTGGAGAACTTTCTGTTCCAAGCTGGGAATTCAGTTGTCCTTCTCCTCTGCTTTTCACCCTCAGACCAATGGGCAGACAGAGAGAACAAACCAGACCTTGGAGTCATATTTGAGATGTTTTATTTCTGCTGATCAGGATGATTGGGTTTCATTTTTGCCCTTGGCCGAATTTGCTTTAAATAATAGAGCTAGTTCTGCCACTTTGATGTCTCCTTTTTTTTGTAACTCTGGGTTTCATACTTAATTTTCTTCAGGGCAGGTGGAGCCCTCTGCCTGCCCAGGGGTTGACACTGTGGTGGAGAGAATACACCAGATCTGGGACCAAGTGGTGGATAAGTTATCTCTCTCCCAAGGAAAGGCCCAGCGGTTTTCCAACCGACATAGGACCATTGGTCCCCAATTTAAGGTTGGTGATATGGTGTGGTTATCATCAAAAAATATTGCTATGAAGGTGGCTTCTCCTAAGTTTAAGCCTAGATTTATTGGACCTTACAAGATTTTGGAGATTATTAATCCGGTCTCTTTTCGTTTGGCTCTTCCTGTCACATTTAAAATCCATAATGTGTTCCATAAATCTTTGTTGAAGAGGTTTGTTGAACCTGTTGTTCCGGGGGTTGCACCTCCAGACCCTGTATTGGTTGAAGGTAACATGGAATATGAGGTAGAGAAAGTACTGGATTCCCGTCTGGCTAGACGGAGACTCCAGTATTTGGTTAAGTGGAAGGGTTATGGTCAGGAGGATAATTCCTGGGTCTCTGCCTTTGAAATTCATGCCAAAAGATTGGTGCATGCCTTTCATCGGGCTCACTCTGATCGCCCTGGTGGCGTGGTTGAGGGTTCGGTGACCCCTCCTCAAGGGGGAGGTACTGTTGTGAGTTCATTTTCCCCTTCACTACTGAGGCCCGAGGAACTCCCTCTTCTGGTGAAGAAAGGTAGTGAGCCTGATTGTCAAACACCTGGGGCTGATGATGATGACTGGCTGAGTGGAGTTAATGACTGGATATAAGGCTGCCGACGCCCTTCTGGCCTGCGGGTGATTTCTCTGTGGACTTCTAGGAAACCAGTCTGATTCCTGCTCATCTAAAGCTAAGATTTCTGCTTTGCCTTTTTGCATTAGTGTTTTGTTTTCCTTGCTTTTCTGGTTTCTGCCATTCCCTGCTGGGGTTAGCTGAATCTCCTTTTGCCTGTTGCTCTGTCTTCAGAATATTCCTGAGTACTGACATAGCTTTTTTGAAGCCTAGCGTCTTCAGGGCCTTTTTTTACTGTCAGTTTGTTGGCTCTTATTTTCATAGGGTTTTTCACGGATTGCAGACAGCAGCCTTCCTGTCCATTCCTATCTAAGCTAGCGTGGGCCCCATCTTTGCTCAGTCTATCTTTCTGTCTGTGTTTTGTTCTTTCTTCTTGCTTCACCGTAATTATATGTGGGGGGCTGCCTTTTACTTTGGGGTCTGCTCTGGGGCAGTTTAGATTTCCCTTTCTGTCTTTAGGCTATGTAGTCCTCCGGCTGTGATGGAGGGGCCTAGGGCATCGTAGGAGCCCCCCACGGCTACTGCTAGTTGTGTTGATAGGTTCAGGGGTCTGCAATCCGATAGCTGCCAACTTCTCTGGTTTTCTGGACTTAGCTAGCATTACTATTTTTGCCTCCTACGGTGACTCAATCATAACACTGCCGTCTGCAATCTGCCAAAAACCCTATCAAAACAAGGGCCAACAGGCTGATAGGGAAAAAGGCCCTGAAGACACTAGTCTTCAAAAAGACTATATCAGCACTCAGGTATTTTCAGAAGACAGAGCAAAAAGGAATTCAACTCACCCCAGCAGGGAATGGCAGAAATTCAGAAAAACAAGGCAAAACAAAACAAAACACAAATGCAAAAAGCAGTGCAGAAAACTTAGCTTTTGAGGAGCAGGAATCAGACTGGTCTCCTAGAATCCCTCAGAGAGATCACCAGCAAGGCAGAAGGGCGTCGGCTGCCTTATATCCAGTCAGCAATTCCCGTCACCCAGTCATCATCATCACACCCAGGTGCTTGGTAATCAGCCTCACTACCTTCCTTCACCAGAAGAGGGAGTTCATCAGACCTCAATGGTGAAGGGGAAAATGAACTCACAACAGTACCTCCCCCTTGAGGAGGGGTCACCGAACCCTCATCCACGCCACCAGGGCGATCAGGGTGAGCCCGATGAAAGGCACGCACCAATCTTTTGGCATGAATATCAGAGGCAGAGACCAAGGAATTATCCTCCAGACCATAACCCTTCCACTTAACGAAATACTGGAGTCTCCGTCTAGCCAGACGGGAATCCAGTACCTTCTCTACCTCATATTCCATGTTACCTTCAACCAATACAGGGTCCGGAGGTGCCACCCCAGGAACTACTGGTTCAACCAACCTCTTCAACAAGGACTTATGAAACACATTATGGATTTTAAATGTGACAGGAAGAGCCAAACGAAAAGAGACCAGATTAATAATCTCCAAAATCGTGTAAGGTCCAATAAATCTAGGCTTAAACTTAGGAGAAGCCACCTTCATAGTGATATTTTTTGATGATAACCAAACCATATCACCAACCTTAAACAGGGGACCAATGGTCCTATGTCGGTTGGAAAACCACTGGGCCTTTTCCTGGGAGAGAGATAACTTATCCACCACTTGGTCCCAGATCTGGTGCATTCTCTCCACCACAGTGTCAACACCTGGGCAGGCAGAAAGCTCCACCTGACCTGAAGAAAATCGAGGATGAAACCCAAAGTTACAAAAAAAAAGGTGACATCAAAGTGGCAGAACTAGCTCTATTATTTAAAGCAAATTCGGCCAAGGGCAAAAATGAAACCCAATCATCCTGATCAGCGGAAATAAAACATCTCAAATATGACTCCAAAGTCTGGTTTGTTCTCTCCGTCTGCCCATTGGTCTGAGGGTGAAAATAGGAGAAGGACAACTGAATTCCCAGCTTGGAACAGAAAGTCCACCAAAATCTAGACACACACTGAACTCCTCTGTCAGATACAATGTTCTCAGGAATCCCATGCAAGCGAACCACCTGTTGCAAAAACAAGGGGCACCAACTCTGAGGAAGATGGCAACTTAGAGAGTGGTACAAGATGAACCATCTTAGAGAACCTATCACAAATCACCCAAATAACAGTTATTCTCTGAGAGACAGGCATATCAGAGATGAAATCCATTGAAATATGGGTCCATGGCCTCCTGGGGACCGGCAAAGGCATCAACAACCCGCTAGAGCGAGAACAAGGTTTAGACCGGGAGCAAGTCCCACAGGACTGCACAAAAATTCCTGACATCACGAGACAAGGCGGGCCACCAAAAAGACCGACTCACCAGATCTCTAGTACCAAAAATACCTGAATGACCAGCCAATGCAGAGTAATGAACTTCAGACATCACCCTCTTCTTCCACTGGTCAGGAACATACAACTATCCCCTGGGACAACGCTCAGGTTTGTCCTCCTGGAACTCTTCCAGAGCACGTCTCAAATCGGGCGAGATGGCAGAAAGAACTATACCCCTTCACCTAAGATGGTAGCAGGCTTGGTCACCACAGAAGAATCAGCAAAGAAGCTCCTAGAGAGAGCGTCATCCTTGACATTCTAAGTGCCAGGAAGAAAAGAGACCACAAAATCAAAACGTGTAAAAAACAAGGCCCACCTAGCCTGTCTAGGGTTCAAGCGTTTGGCCAACTCCAGGTAAATCAAATTCTTGTGGTCAATGAGGACCATGACTTGAAGTTTAGCTCCCTCCAACCAATGTCTCCACTCCTCAAATGCCCATTTCATGGCTAACAGTTCCCGATTCCCCACATCATAGTTACGTTCAGATGGAGAGAACTTTCGGGAAAAGAAAGCACAGGGATTAATTTTAGATGTTACAGGATCCTTTTGGGACAAAACAGCTCCTGCACCAATCTCAGAAGCGTCCACCTCTACCTGGAACAGTAGTGAGACATCAGGTTGCCGCAAAACCGGGGCAGAAGTGAATCTTCGCTTGAGCTCCTGAAAGGAAGAAACAGCCTCCGGAGACCAATTCAACACATCAGCACCCTTCTTAGTCAGATCAGTCAATGGCTTGGCAATACTAGAAAATTTTGCTATAAATTTCCGATAAAAATTAGCAAAACCCAAAAACTTCTGGATGGCCTTCAAAGAAGTGGGCTGAACCCAATCATAAATGGCCTGTACCTTGGCCGGGTCCATTTCAATAGTTGACAGAGACAAAATAAATCCCAAAAAAGAAATCCTCTGTACCCCAAAAAGGCATTTCGATCCTTTGACCTACAGGGAATTCTCCCTCAAGATCCGGAACACAGTCCGAACATGTTCCACATGAGAATCCCAATCCTTGGAGAAGATCAAAATATCATCCAGATAGATAATCAAAAATGTATCCACAAAGTCTCGGAAAATGTCGTTCATGAAGCACTGGAAGACAGAAGGGGCATTAGTGAGCCCAAAAGGCATCACCAGGTACTCAAAATGTCCCTCCGGAGTATTAAACGCCATCTTCCATTCATCCCCATGCTTAATGCGGATAAGATTATACGCCCCCCTGAGGTCAAGCTTGGTAAGCCAGCAAGCACCTTTAACTCTGGAGAATAGATCCGAAATCAGGGGTAATGGATACTGATATTTAACAGTAATTTTGTTCAGGGCACGATAATCAATACAAGGCCTTAATGAACCATCCTTTTGGCCACGAAAAAAAACCCAGCACCTAAGGGTGAAGAGAATGGTCTAATATGACCCTTCTCCAACGCCTCCTTAATATAGGATCGCATAGCCTCGTGCTCGTGTACAGATAAATTGAAAAGCCGACACTTGGGAAATTTACACCCCGGCCTCAGTTCAATTGCACAGTCATAACTCCTATGAGTAGGCAAAGACGCAGACTCATTCTCACTAAATACATCATAAAAGTCCGCCAAATAGTCAGGAACATCATGCGACTGAGGAGAGGTGGAAAAAAATGGAGCCTCACTAAGGGCACACCGACAACCCCAACTCACCACAGACACAGATTTCCAATCCAAAACTGGATTATGAATTTGCAACCAGGGAAACCCCAGAACAATGGTATCATGCAAATTAAGCAACACCAAAAATCTGCAATTTTCTAGATGGTCTGGGGCGACCCGCATTACCACTTGGGTCCATAACTGAGGTTTATTTTTCGCCAAAGGAGTGGCATCAATCCCTCTCAAAGGGATAGGCATCCGCAGAGGTGTCATCGGAAATCCACAACGTTTAGCAAAATCCAAGTCCATTAGGTTCACGGCTGCTCCCGAATCCACAAAAGCCTTGGCGGAAAATGTGGACAGGGAGCAGATCAGAGTAATTGCCAGAAGAAACTTAGGTTGAACACCACCCACAGAAAACGTGTGTGCAAAACGTTTCTCTCATTTAGGACACACAGAAATAATATGCGAGGCATCTCCACAAAAAAAACACAGCTTATTACGCCTTCTGAACTCCAGACGTTGCTCCCTGGACAAAACTCTATCACATTGCATAGGTTCAGACACTTGTTCAACAGGTGGCAACACCTCTCGTGCAGTCCTGCGTTCACGTAAACGCCAATCAACCTGAATGGCTAATGACTAGTGTTGAGCGATACCGTCTGATACTTAAAAGTATCGTATCGGATGGTATCGGCCGATCTAAAAAAAATATCGGGTATCGCCGATTCCGATACCGGAAGTCCCATTCAAGTCTATGGGACTTCCGGTATCGGAATAAGAAAAACCCTATTTTTGCCTTGTACAGCCTCTCTGGGGTCTGTACGGGCCTTTCGGGGGGCTGTGCCGGCCTGCCGGGGGGTCTGTGGAGGCTCCGGTGGTCTGTGCAGGCCTGCCGGTGGTCTGTGCAGGCTCCGGTGGTCTATGCAGGCCTGCCCGGGGGCTGTGCCGGCCTGCCAGTGGTCTGTGCCGGCCTGCCGGTGGTCTGTGCAGGCTCCGGTGGTCTGTGCAGGCCTGCCGGGGTGCTGTGCCGGCCTGCCGGTGGTCTGTGCAGGCTCCGGGGGTCTGTGGCGGCCTGCCGGGGGGGCTGTGCCGGCCTGCCGGTGGTCTGAGAAGGCTCCGGGGGTCTGTGCCGGCCTGCCGGGGAGCTGTGCCGGCCTGCCGGGGAGCTGTGCAGGCTCCGGTGGTCTGTGCCGGCCTGCCGGGGGGCTGTGCCGGCCTGCCGGTGGGCTGTGCAGGCTCCGGGGGTCTGTGCAGGCATCGCCCGATGGGACTACAAGTCCCATCGGGCGATACCTGCTACCATGACAGTGATTGACACATTAGCCATTGATGGGACAGTAGTAGTCCCATCATCCGGCTAATGTGTTGAATGTAAAAAAAAAAAAAATACATGCTACATACATACAACATGCATACTACATATATACTACATGTAACATACATACTACATATATACTACATGCAACATGCATACTACATACATACTACATACATAATACATATATACTACATGCATGCAACATACATACAACATATATACATGCACTACATACTACATACATGCTACATACTACATGCATGCTACATACATGCTACATACTACATACATACTACATACATAATGCATATATACTACATGCATGCAACATGCATACTAAATATATACTATATATACTACATGTAACATACATACTACATATATACTACATGCTACATACATGCTACATACTACATACATGCTACATACATGCAACATACTACATATATACTACATGCATGCAACATACATACAACATATATACTACATGCATGCAACATGCATACTACATATATACTATATATACTACATGTAACATACATACTACATATATACTACATGCTACATACATGCAACATACATACTACATACATGCTACATACATAATACATATATACTACATGCATGCAACATACATACAACATATATACTACATGCATGCAACATGCATACTACATATATACTACATATACTACATGTAACATACATACTACATATATACTACATGCTACATACATGCAACATACACACTACATGCTACATACATGCAACATACATACTACATACATGCTACATACATACACACTACATGCTACATACATGCAACATACATACTACATACATGCTACATACAACATACATGCTACATACATACTACATATAGCATCAGCTGATGCTACCGTTCTCTACCAGCTCCAGGAATACAATGACGGAAGGTAGGTATCCTTCCGCACTGTATTCCTCCACCACTTTAAAAAAAAAAAAAAAGTCCCTAGTCTCACTTTATGCCATTGCTGCGTGGGAAATTCAACATACTACAATAATATAAATAAAAACAAAAAATATACAAAAAATATAAATTCAACATACTACATGTAGCATGTATGTAGTATGTATGTTGCATGTATGTAGCATGTAGTGTGTATGTTGCATGTATGTAGCATGTAGTATATATGTAGTATGTATGTTACATGTAGTATATATAGTATATATGTTGTATGTATGTTGCATGCATGTAGTATATATGTATTATGTATGTAGTATGTATGTAGCATGTATGTAGTATGTATGTTGCATGTATGTAGCATGTAGTATATATGTAGTATGTATGTTACATGTAGTATATATAGTATATATGTAGTATGCATGTAGTATATATGTTGTATGTATGTTGCATGCATGTACTATATATGTATTATGTATGTAGCATGTAGCATGTATGTAGTATGTAGCATGTATGTAGCATGTAGTATATATGTAGTATGTATGTTACATGTAGTATATATAGTATATATGTAGTATGCATGTTGCATGCATGTAGTATATATGTTGTATGTATGTTGCATGCATGTAGTATATATGTATAATGTATGTAGTATGTATGTAGTATGTAGCATGTATGTAGCATGCATGTAGTATGTAGCATGTATGTAGTATGCATGTTGCATGCAGTATGTATGTTACATGTAGTATATATGTAGTATGCATGTTGTATGTACAGTCATATGTAAAAGTTTGGACACCCCTATTAATGTTAACCTTTTTTCTTTATAACAATTTTGGTTTTTGCAACAGCTATTTCAGTTTCATATATCTAATAACTGATGGACTCAGTTATATTTCTGGATTCAAATGAGGTTTATTGTACTAACAGAAAATGTGCAATCTGCATTTAAACAAAATTTGACCAGTGCAAAAGTATGGGCACCCTTATCATTTTCTTGATTTGAACACTCCCAACTATTTTTTACTGACTTCCTGAAGCACTAAATTGGTTTTGTAACCTCACTGAGCTTTGAACTTCATAGCCAGGTGTATCAAATCATGAGAAATGGTATTTCAAGTGGCCACTTGCAAGTAGTTCTCCTATTTGATTCTCCTATGAAGAGTGGCATCATGGGTTCCTCAAAACAACTCTCAAATGATCTGTAAACAAAGATTATTCAACATAGCTTTTCAGGGGAAGGATACAAAAAGTTGTCTCAGAGATTTAACCTGTCAGTTTCCACTGTGAGGAACATAGTAAGGAAATGGAAGAACACAGGTACAGTTCTTGTTAAGCCCAGAAGTGGCAGGCCAAGAAAAATATCAGAAAGGCAGAGAAGAAGAATGGTGAGAACAGTCAAGGACAATCCACAGACCATCTCCAAAGACCTGCAGCATCATCTTGCTGCAGATGGTGTCACTGTGCATCGGTCAACAATACAGCGCATGCATAACGCCCTTTTGTATGACCAAACAACTCAATCTTTGTTTCATCAGTCCACAGGACCTTCTTCCAAAATGTAACTGGCTTGTCCAAATGTGCTTTTGCATACCTCAGGCAACTCTGTTTGTGGCGTGCTTGCAGAAACGGCTTCTTTCGCATCACTCTCCCATACAGCTTCTCCTTGTGCAAAGTGCGCTGTATTGTTGACCGATGCACAGTGACACCATCTGCAGCAAGATGATGCTGCAGGTCTTTGGAGGTGGTCTGTGGATTGTCCTTGACTGTTCTCACCATTCTTCTTCTCTGCCTTTCTGATATTTTTCTTGGCCTGCCACTTCTGGGCTTAACAAGAACTGTACCTGTGTTCTTCCATTTCCTTACTATGTTCCTCACAGTGGAAACTGACAGGTTAAATCTCTGAGACAACTTTTTGTATCCTTCCCCTGAAAAGCTATGTTGTTTTCAGATCATTTGAGAGTTGTTTTGAGGAGCCCATGATGCCACTCTTCATAGGAGAATCAAATAGGAGAACTACTTGCAAGTGGCCACTTGAAATACCTTTTCTCATGATTTGATACACCTGGCTATGAAGTTCAAAGCTCAATGAGGTTACAAAACCAATTTAGTGCTTCAGGAAGTCAGTAAAAAGTAGTTAGGAGTGTTCAAATCAAGAAAATGATAAGGGTGCCCATACTTTTGCACCGGTCAAATTTTGTTTAAATGCAGATTGCACATTTTCTGTTAGTACAATAAACCTCATTTGAATCCAGAAATATAACTGAGTCCATCAGTTATTAGATATATGAAACTGAAATAGCTGTTGAAAAAACCAAAATTGTTATAAAGAAAAAAGGTTAACATTAATAGGGGTGCCCAAACTTTTACATATGACTGTATGTAGCATGTATGTAGCATGTATGTAGCATGTACATTTTTTTTTTTTTTACATTCAACACATTAGCCGGATGATGGGACTACTACTGTCCCATCATTGGCTAATGTGTCAATCACTGTCATGGTAGCAGGCATCGCCCGATGGGACTTGTAGTCCCATCGGACGATGCCTGCACAGACCCCCGGAGCCTGCACAGACCACCGGCAGGCCGGCACAGCCCCCCGGCAGGCCGGCACAGACCACCGGAGCCTGCACAGACCACCGGCAGGCCGGCACAGCCCCCCCGGCAGGCCGGCACAGACCCCCGGAGCCAGCACAGACCACCAGCAGGCCGGCACAGACCCCCGGACAGTCGGCACAGCCCCCCCGAAGGCCCGAACTGATGGCGCATCATGATGCGCACAGACAACGCATCATGATGACGTCATTTCGGCAGCCAATCAGAGCCACAAAAGTGGCTCATTGCATTTTGGACTTCCGATTCCGGTATCCGATACGAAAAAAGTATCGGTACTCGGTATCGGAATTCCGATACGGCAAATATCGGCCGATACCCGATACTTGCGGTATCGGAAAGCTCAACACTACTAATGACATAGAATCGTCAAGACCAGAGGGAACAGGAAATCCCACCATAGTATCTTTTACAGCTTCTGACATACCCTTCCGAAAGAGAGCTGCCAAGGCATTATCATTCCAGGTAGTAAGTACCCTTCCGAAATAGAGCTGCCAAGGGATTATCATTCCAAGTAGTAAGGACCGCCCACTTTCGGAATTTTTGACAGTACAATTCTGCAGAATCTCGACCCTGGCTCAATGCCAACAGGGTCTTTTCAGCCTGATCAGTAGCATTAGGTTCGTCATACAACAACCCCAAGGCTTGAAAAAATGCGTTCACATTAGTCAGAATAGGATCATCTGGTTTCAAAGAAAACGCCCAATCCTGGGGATCGCCATGCAGCAAAGAGATGACAATTTTAACCTGCTGCGCGGAGCTCCCTGACGAGTTAGGCTTCAAGGCTTCATTTACAATTATTTTTGAAATTCAAAAATTTAGACCGATCCCCAAAAAACACATCAGGAGTAGGGATCTTTGGTTCAGCAGCATGTGAATGAGCAAGGTAGGCGGAAATTCCCCGCACTTCCGCAGCGAGCTGCTCCACACGATCAGACAATTGCTTTATATCCATTGGGAGAAAAATAAAAATTCCCCCTACGGCCTCAGAGATATAGAGGAAAGAATACACACTTTTTTTTTTACAATCCTTTCCTGCTATTGAGTACCCTAGGATCTGCGGTATGGCTGGAGATTCTGTTATGAATGAGTCACCATAGGAGGCAAAAACAGAAATACTAGCTAAGTCCAGAAAACCAGAGAAGTTGGCAGCTATCAGATTGCAGACCCCTGAATCTATCAACAACAACTAGCAGTAGCCGTGGGGGGTTCCTATGGTGCCCTAGACCCCTCGATCACAGCCGGAGAACTACATAGCCTAAAGACAGAAAGGGAAATCTAAACTGCCCCAGAGCAGACCCCAAAGCAATAGGCAGCCCCCAACATATAATGACGGTGAAGCAGGATGAAAAAACACTCACACAGATAGAAAGATAGGCTGAGCAAATGATGGGGCCCAAGCTAACTAAATAGGACAGGATAGGAAAGCTGCTGTCTGCAATCCACCAAAAACCCAAGGGCCAACAGGTTGATAGGGAAAAAGGCCCTGAAGACGCTAGGCTTCAAAAAGACTATATCAGCACTCAGGTATTTTCAGAAGACAGAGCAAAAAGGAATTCAACTCACCCCAGCAGTGAATGGCAGAAATTCAGAAAAACAAGGCAAAACAAAGCAAAACACAAATGCAAAAAGCAGTGCAGAAAACTTAGCTTTTGAGGAGCAGGAATCAGACTGGTCTCCTAGAATCCCTCAGAGAGATCACCAACAAGGCAGAAGGGCGTCGGCTGCCTTATATCCAGTCAGCAATTCCCGTCACCCAGTCATCATCATCATACCCAGGTGCTTGGTAATCAGCCTCACTACCTTCCTTCACCAGAAGTGGGAGTTCATCAGACCTCAATGGTGATGGGGAAAATGAACTCACAACGGGGAGGAGTGTGGCGCCCCTGAGGCTCAGTCACCACAGAGGTACTGCACCTTCTCCTAAGGTGTAGTGCCCCACCATCCAGGTAAGGTGGGAACTCCCTGCCACACTCCAACACATGCATCCCACACACAGGATAGTTCATCAGGGCCACATTGCAGCTTTAGGCTCAGGGTGTAGAAGGAGCACCTTTTGTGGAACCCTGCTTCCTAACACGAGATGTGCTGGGAGGTGGGTGGAGTTAGTATAAAAAGAAGGGGAAAGATAGATTTAGGGGTCAGTCTGACAGGGGTCAGTCTGGGGTGAGTCCCAGAGGAGAGAAGAGAAAGAAATCACTCAGATAGGAGTGAGGGTCCCTGGACGAAGGGATGGAGGAAGGAGTGCTGCAGCTGCCTCAGTAACCTGAGCCAGATGGCATAGGAAAGGAAGAGAGAGAGACGTAGAACTGTAATCTGCATTTCCATAAGAGAGAGAAAGACAAGCATGGAACGAAGTGGTGAGAGAACAGAGAGGAGGAGTGGGTTGGATAGGAACCTTGCCTATAGGTTCTCAGCGCAAGGCCGGGGCCCGGTCCCCGAGGTTGTATGAACACTTATGGTTCTGCAGCAGACACCGGTGGAGTAGTTGGCTGTACATGCACTACTCCCAACCAAGACTTGGGACACAACAGCGAAACGGATAGTGAGCCGGGATTCAGGAGAAGGGAGTCCCCGAAGCAGGCTACAGCTGTCTGTCATACAAGTGAGAGAGTTGTTAGGAACATCAGACAGGAGGAACTTCAGAGTAACCACGGTACTGGAGCTCTTCACATTAAAAGGCGCAATAGAGGAGTCATTCAGGAAGGACACATTGGCGAGGTGCTGGCGGGGAGAGTCCTATCTTGCCTGGAGGTTGGCTGGGCCTCTGCCCCGGAGGACATGGTACCGAAGGGGGCACCTGTGTGCACTACGAACTGTGAGTAAAGCTTTGAAACTGCGAGCTCTGGTGTCCTCCAATCATTCCCGCATCAGCACCGCTACAACTGGGTATCAACATCTACATCATCCCGTGCCCTTACTCCTCCATTGTACTTTCACACTGCCCTGGGGTAACAGCTTCACCTGTGGGGAGCTACACCATCTAAGCTGCGACACACCATCAGCCCCAGAGGATCTGCACGCAGCGTTGGCTAACATCTTACTTGCCAAACACCATGGGTGGCATCACGAACTTTAAATTACAAACAAGCATCACCGCCATTGATATTGGGGCCCAGGGCCACGGACCGGGTCACCGCTGCTGTGACACATCGTCCCCCTGACACCGGCCCGGCACCGAGCACCCCACAGCCCTGGGTGAAGTCGACGACGAGGCGACCCAACATCATCGCGCTCTCACTGTGTACTAGACAGAGCAGGAGACAGGAGCCGGGAGCAGCTCGGGCACGAGGAGAAGGTGAGAATAGTGGTTTGTTTGTTTTTAAATATATGAGTGTGAGTGCTGGATTGTGGGGCCATTCGGTTGATGGGCGGCTATATGCTATGCTGGGCTGTATACTGTGCTGGGCTGTATGCTATGCTGGGCTATATACTGTGCTGGACTATATACTATGGTGGGCTGTATACTGTGCTGGGCTGTATACTGTCCTGGACTATATACTATGCTGGACTGTATACTGTGCTGGGCTGTATACTGTGCTGGGCTATGTACCACGCTGGGCTATATACTGTGCTGGGCTATATACTATGGTGGGCTATATACCATGCTGGGCTGTATACTGTACTGGGCTATATAGTATGGTGGGCTGTATACTATGCTGGGCTGTATGCTCTGCTGGGCTATATACTATGATGGGCTGTATACTGTGCTGGGCTGTATACTGTGCTGGGCTATATACTATGCTGGGCTGTATACTGTGCTGGGCTATATACTATGCTGGACTGTATACTGTGCTGGACAGTATACTGTGCTGGGCCGTATGCTATGCTGGGCTATCTACTGTGCTGGACTATATACTATGGTGGGCTGCATACTATGCTGGGCTGTATACTGTGCTGGGCTGTATACTATGCTGGGCTATCTACTGTGCTGGGTTGTATACTGTGCTGGGCTTTATACTGTGCTGGGCTATATACTATGCTGGGCTGTATACTGTGCTGGGCTATATACTACGCTGGACTGTATACTGTGCTGGACTGTATACTGTGCTGGGCTGTATACTGTGCTGGGCTGTATGCTATGCTGGGCTATCTACTGTGCTGGACTATACACTATGGTGGGCTGTATACTATGCTGGACTGTATACTGTGCTGGGCAGTATACTGTGCTGGGCTATATACCATGATGGGCTGTATACTGTGCTGGGCTATATACTATGCTGGGCTATATACTGTGCTGGGCTGTATACTGTGCTGGGCTGTATGATATGCTGGGCTATCTACTGTGCTGGACTATACACTATGGTGGGCTGTATACTATGCTGGGCTGTATACTGTATTGGGTAATATACTATGTTGGGCTGTATACTATTCTGGGCTGTATACTGTGCTGGGCTATATACTATGCTGGGCTATATACTGTGCTGGGCTGCATACTGTGCTAGGCTATATACTATGCTGGGCTGTATACTGTGCTGGGCTATATACTATGCTGGACTGTATACTGTGCTGGACTGTATACTGCGCTGGGCTGTATACTGTGCTGGGCTGTATGCTATGCTGGGCTATCTACTGTGCTGGACTATACACTGTGGTGGGCTGTATACTATGCTGGACTGTATACTGTGCTAGGCTGTATACTGTGCTGGGCTATATACCATGATGGGCTGTATACTGTGCTGGGCTATATACTATGTGGGCTATATACCATGCTGGGCTGTATACTGTATTGGGCTATATACTATGTTGGGCTGTATACTATTCTGGGCTGTATACTGTGCTGGGCTATATACTATGCTGGGCTATATACTATGCTGGGCTGTATACTGTGCTGGGCTGTATACTGTGCTGGGCTATATACTATGTTGGGCTGTATACTGTGCTGGGCTATATACTATGCTGGACTGTATACTGTGCTGGACTGTATTCTGTGCTGGGCTGTATAATGTGCTGGGCTGTATGCTATGCTGGGCTATCTACTGTGCTGGACTATACACTATGGTGGGCTGTATACTATGCTGGACTGTATACTGTGCTGGGCTGTATACTGTGCTGGGCTATATACTATGGTGGGCTATATACCATGCTGGGCTGTATACTGTATTGGGCTATATACTATGGTGGGCTGTATACTATGCTGGGCTGTATACTGTGCTGGGCTATACCCTATGGTGGGCTGTATACTATGCTGGTCTGTATACTGTGCTGGGCTATATACTATGCTGGGCTATATACTATGCTGGACTGTATACTGTGCTGGGCTGTATACTGTGCTGGGCTATAGACTATGCTGGGCTGTATACTGTGCTGGGCTATATACCATGCTGGGCCATATACCATGCTGGGCTGCATACTATGCTGGGCTGTATACTGTGCTGGGCTATATACTATGCTGGGCTATATACTGTGCTGGGCTGTATACTATGCTGGGCTATATACTATTCTGGGCTATATACCATGTGGTGCTGGACTATATACCATGTGATGCTGGGCTTTAAACCATGCCGGGCTATTTACATTGGGGTGCTGGGCTATGTACCATGCTGGGCTATATACCATGGTGGGCTGTGCTATATACCATGTGGTACTGTGCTATATACCATGGTGCGCTGTGCTATATACCATGGTGGTGCTGTGCTATATGCCATGGTGGTGCTGTGCTATATACCATGGTTGGGCTGTGCTATATACCATGGTGGTGCTGTGCTATATACCGTGTGGTGCTGTGCTATATACTGTGTGGTGTTGTGCTATATACCGTGTGGTGTTGTGCTATATACTGTGTGGTGCTGTATTATATACCATGGTGGTGCTGTGCTATATACTGTGTGGTGCTGTGCTATATACTGTGTGGTGTTGTGCTATATACTGTGTGGTATTGTGCTATATACTGTGTGGTGCTGTGCTATATACCGTGTGAGGCTGGGCTATATACCATATGGGGCTGGGCTATATTCCATGTGGTGCTGGGCTATATACTATGCGGTTGTGTTATTTACCAAGGGGGGTACATTTTACATTATATTCCATGGGGGAGGCTGTTTTATATAATATGGGGGGTTACATTATATTCTATGGGGAGGTGAGCTGTATTATATTCTATTTGGGGCTACTTTATATTCTGTGGGGGGCTGTATTATATTTATTATATTCTATGGGGGGTGATTGCATCATACTCTATGAGGGGGCTACATTGTATTCTATGGGGGCGCTGCATTATATTCTATGGGGGCTAGATTATATTGTATGGGGACTTTATTATATTCTATGGGGGCTGCATTATACTATATGAGAAGGGCTACATTGTATTCTATGGAGGGGCTACATTATAATATATAAGGGGCTGTATTATATGCTATGAGGGGGTTGCCATATATTCTATGGAGGGGCTGCATTATATTCTATGGGGTAGTTACATTATATTCTGTGGAGTGGCTGCAGTATACTCTGATGGGTAGCTGCATTATACTCTAAGGGGTGGCTGCATTATACTATAGAAGGGGGGCTGCATTATATTCTATGGGGTTACATTATATTGTATGGCGGGCTGCATTATACTCTGTGGGGTGGCTGCATTATGCTATATGTGGGCTGCATTATTCTGTATCGAGGACTATGGGGAATACATTATATGAAGAACTATGGTGTGCATTATACTATGGGAAGTGAATTGCACTACATGGAAGACTTTGGCGGTGCATTATACTATATGGAGCACTATGAGGAGTGTATTATACTATATGGAGGACTAAGCAGTGTATGTTAATATATGGAGGACTATGGGGAGTGTATTATTATACTATATGGATAACTGAGTGTATTTTAATGGAGGGCTATGAGGAGTGTATTATACTATATTGAGGACCATGGGGAGTGTATTATACTATATGGAGGACTGAGGAGTATATTACACTATATGGATGACTATGAGGTACATTATATTATATGGAGGACTATAGAGAGTGTATTATACAGTATGGAGGACTATAGGGAGTGTATTATGCAATATGGAGTACTATGGGGAGTGTATTATACAATATTATTATACAATATGGAGGACGGAGGAGTGTATTATACTATATGGAGGACTATGGGGCACATTATATTATATGGAGGACTATGGGGTGTAAACCGTAGATGTGCTGCTGATAACATGATACTGTATGGTGATCTGTTAGTGATCCATTAGTGATAGTTCTGTCCCCATCATTCTTTCTCAGATGGTGGAAAGAGACCTGGAAACAAGCGTTGAACGACTTCAATATTGTCGATCACACTCATTTAGCGGCCTGAACTCAGCGCATGTAAATACAACCGAAATGCTTCTGTGTGATGTGCAATATGTTAGCTTTTGGGGTCCCATTTTAATCTTTGCCTAGGGCCCCACTTTGCCTAAAACCGGCCCTGCCCCTCCCTCCAGGTAGCTTCCTGGCTCTAGCTGCTGTGTGAAACCTGATACCACGGTTGGATTGCAGAGCTTCAGGAGGGCAGATATAACTGTGCTGGCTTCTTAGACTCATTGTTCTCGAACACGTCACACTTTATAAGGTTGGTATTTTATGTTTTAGTCATCACAGTTGTTTATTTAGCTTGTTTTATGAATGGATAGTGCAAAGTGTGTGGGTATTTCATAGAAATAAGGCAGATTACAAATGAAAGTGTGCTTCTCAGGCACATTGTTCCCTAACACATATTCTTTCTCTTGCTTCAGATTAGCTGCTGAAATGGAGAGTGAAATGTATAATTTATCAGAACCCCTTCATGTTGAGGAAGTGAGAAACATGCTGTTTGAAACATGATGATGATGATGATGATGCAGATCCCACACTGAATGAGGATTTAGGAGAAGAAAGTGAGATTGATTCTCATGATGAGGTGGAAGTATGTGAAATTGATTCTGAAACA
This sequence comes from Dendrobates tinctorius, assembly GCF_039654945.1. Lineage (NCBI taxonomy): Eukaryota > Metazoa > Chordata > Amphibia > Anura > Dendrobatidae > Dendrobates > Dendrobates tinctorius. The sequence continues at coordinate 12,739,531 of NW_027361708.1, read as the reverse complement.
GAGCAAGATGGTGACAGTGATGAGGTTGAAGGAGATGTACAGTAGAATCATATTATATGGGAAAAGATAAAAAAAAAAAATGGAACAAGAAGCCACCCTTGAAAAAAACGTAGGGAACATTAAAACATTATCACTCACCTTCCTGCAGTTATAGGTACAGCAAGTAATGCAAAAACTGCAGCTGAATGCTGGAATAGTTTTTTCACAGATGACATTCTGGACTCTATTGTCACATACACAAAGCAATATATAGAAATTATAAAAGACAAGTTCATCTGCAACAGAATCATCAAGGCCACAGATGAAATAGATCTGCGTGCTTTTTTTGGATTGTTATACCTTACAGGAACATATAGTTTGGAGGAACTTTGGAGTAAAGATGGTGATGGAATTGAAAAATTTGGCCTTGTTATGTCTCTAAAAAGATTCAAGGACGTTCTAATTCGTTGCCTTCGGTTTGATGACAGAACTACCCGAACCGAACATAAAATATATGACCGACTTGCTCCAATTTGCAATTTATTCCCAAAATTTGTGGAAAACTGTAAAAAAAGCTATTGCCCTGGGGCTAATCTCACTATTTACGAAATGCTCCCTGGTTTTCGTGGTAGATGTGCATTTCGTCAATACATTCCATCAAAGCCTAGCAAATACGGAATAAAAATGTATGCCCTTATTGATGCCAGTAAGACCTACACATACAACTTTGAAATTTATACAGGAAAACAACCAGAATTACTGTGTCAGCAACAAGCCCACTGATGTTGTGAAAAGAATGTCTGAGCCCTTATTTGGATCAGGTCGCAATATAACAGCTAACGATTGGTTTTCAAATTGTGATCTGATTGATTATCTGAAAATGCAGAAGCTTTAGTATGTTGGAACTATAAGAAAAAATAAAAAAGAATTGCCTACACAGTTTGTAAGTGTGAAAGGGAGAAAACAGTACAGCAGTATGTTTGCATTCCATAATGGAAAGGTTTTGGTTTCCTATGTACCACGCGAAAAAAAATTGTACTTCTTCTCTCAACATTTCATAATGATGGTGCCATTGATCCTGGGTCTGAGGCACAAAAAAATGGAGATAATTACATTTTATAATGCAACCAAAGGGGGTGTTGATACAGCTGATCAGATGTGCTGAACTTTCAGCATCAGCAGAAACACCTAGCGCTGGCCAGTGGTTATATTTTTCACTATGTTGAATTTGGGTGGTATAAATTCACAAGTCATTTACCTTGAAAACCAGCTTGACCCACTCCGTAGACGAGTCTATCTGAAAAAATTGGCCCATGAACTAGTGCTTGGAGAGCTACGCAGGAGTATGAAAACTATCGGTATCCCCTCTCGCCTTCAAGTTCAGCTCAAAAGAGTCTGCCCAGAAGATGATAGTGAAAATCCACCACCTGCACCACCTCCCAACAGAAGGAGATGCACCACCTGCACCACGGAAAGCAGAAGCAGAAGGCTTTCTAATTATGAATGTCACAAATGTCATAATGCAATCTGCCTGACACATGCAAAAATGATGTGTAATTCTTGCTCTTTGCTCTGCAAATGTGTTTTTTCTGGGGAAACTTCAGGTTCTAATTCTGAATGAATATGTGTGTAATATTACTTTAGGTACCTTAAAATTAAGTTTGTTTCCCTAAATTTTCTTTATAGAGTTATTTGTCAGCGTCAAACTGGGGGCTATTTGGCTGGAGTTTTGAAATGTTTGTATTTCAGAGTTATTACTTTTATGTTAAGTAAATGGTCTTTTTTTTGCACCTGATTATGTGTAGTCTCTTTTATTACATCCCTAAGAAGGTCACTGATCACTTTTATAGCACTGAAATTGCAAAAATTAGATATTATAGGTATTTTTCTAGCCTGCGCCTGACAGGCACATTATTCCCTATCTCCTTAGTAAAGATATTGTTCCTGACGGAGTGTTAACCCACATGTGACCTTTTGTAGAACGCTTTATACTTCTGCCATTACTAAGCAGCAGTTTACCACCCCTGCATGGTGGACCCTGGGCTGCAAACGCACCTTACTATTATTTTATTGTTTGGTGCGTTCCGCCAGCCCTAACACAGAGCAGGTGGACATTCTGGGGGCTGAATCCTGCTGTCCTTCCCTTGGTAAACTCTAAAGCTGTGAGTGCTTATTGAGGTACTCTCACACAGCTTATAGAGTTTTATCCCGTACCTCACCTTCTTACTGGACAGATACTGATTGAACTGAAGCCTCCCTTTGAAATGGATGAGGGATTCATCCACACAAATTTCCCTTTGGCGAATATACACTTCAGCAAACTTGTTGCTGAAGTGTTCAATGACCGGTGGAATTTTGAACAGTCTATCAAAATTCGGGTCATCGTGGAGAAGGCTGTCAGTATTATCCCTAAAATGGAGAAATTTATGAATCGCCTTAAAACATTTACAAATCATAACCATGCCAAAATTGGAGTTTGATAAAAAAATATCAGTGCTCCAGCATTGGCAAATTTCCGGTTTCTTCACAATCCCAATGTAAAGGACCAGCCCCCAAAATTTCATCATTTCTACAGAGTCAATGGGACTCCAAGTAGAAAATGATGAATTTGGGTTTTGGGCAAAAAATTGCAGGGCATACAAGTTGATTTGCTCAACCATAAGACTGACAATTGACTCCTAGAAATAGACTTTGAAAAAGTCTATTTCCCTGAAGGTGGCCGTCTCGAACTGGATTCCTGATTGGGGAACAAAATCAGGAATCCGTGGAGCAAAATGTTCAGGGATGGGGGTCCAGGAGGGGGCAATAGTGTTAGGTTGGATGTGACTAGCACTAGGTTGGGGGTTACTCACACTTGGCTGTGGGTCTTCTCCCCTGGCCTCTGGCTTTTCCTCCCTGGGTTCCAGACGATTTCTGCGACATCTTGGTTGTGGTAAGTCTGTGTCACTGGAGGTGGAAGAGTGGGAGGAATAGAGAAATGTGGGGTCCTCTCCCTCACTATCAGTTTCAGAGGCAATAATGTCATATGCCTCCTCAGCTGAGTACACCCTTTGTGACTGGGATGACTGGAATGAGTGGGACATTTTGTGTGTGAGTAAAAAAAGCTTTATTGTAGTGTGCGTGCGCATGTGCGAGTGGTGAAACTTTCTACTACAGGAGGGGGCTGTCTGGCGTGGGAGGGGCAGGAGGAGCCTGTCATGCATGCGGGGGGCAGGAGGGGGCTGCTGGGTGCGTGGAGGGCAGGAGGGGAATGTCAGGCACGCGGAAGGCAGGAGGGTGCTGTCAGGCACATGGCGACAGGAGGGAGCTGTCAGGTGTGCAGAGGGCAGGAGGGGGCTGTCAGGCACATGGGGGCAGGAGGGAGCTGTCAGGCATGCGGAGAGCAGAGAGCAGGAAGGGGCTGTCAGGCATGCGTGGGGGCAGGAGGGGGCTGAGGAGATGCAGCAGATGGAGATGGCAGAGATGAATCTGGCAGCAGCAGCAGGGGGTGATCACGGGGTCAGGGGGTAATCAGGGGGCAGGGGGTGATCACTGGGGCGCAGGGTGATCACTGGGGCGCAGGGTGATCACTGGGGTGGGGGGTGATCACCAGAGGCAGGAGGGAGCTGTCAGGTGCGGGGGGCAGGAGGGGGCTGAAGAGATGAAGCAGCAGATGGAGATGGAACTGGTGGCAGCAGCAGGGGGGGCGATCAGGGGGGCAGGGGTGATCAGGGGGGCAGGGGGTGATTGGGGTGATCACTGAGGCTGGGGATGATCACCAGGGACAGCAGGGGGCTGTCAGATGCAGGGGGGCAGGAGTGGGCTGAGGAAATACAGATGGAGGAAGAGATGGAGCCAGCAGCAGCAGGGGGGGTGAACAGGGGGGCAGGGGATGACCACTGGGGGCAGAAGGGGGCTGTCAGGTGCAGGGGGAAGGAGGGGGCTGAATAGATGCAGATGTAGATGGAGATGGAGGTGGAGATGGAGCCGGTGGCAGCAGCAGTAGGGGAGTGATCAGGGGGGCAGGGAGTGATCGGGGTGATCAATGGGGCTGGGGGCAGAAGGGGGCTGTCACACATGGGGGCAGGAGGGGGCTGAGGAGATGCAGATGGAGATGGAGCCGGGAGCAGCAGGGGGTTGATCAGGGGTGCAGGGGATAGAGGGGAGTGAGTGGAGGTGGGGGGCTGGAATCAGATGACGGGGGAGCAGAGTGGAGTACCGGATATTGGCAGCGGCAGTGATCGCTGATCATTGGTAGCAGGGCAGCAAGCAGGAACCTCGCTCTTCAGCTTCCATGGACGGGATGAAGATGAAGAGCGAGGGCAGCCATACTTTACTCCGCCCCTCCACATCTGATTAGAGTGATAGTGTCACATTGATGCTAGCTCCAATCAGATCTGGGTGACAAAAAGGTCATCAGAAGTGATCGTAGCCCCAAGGGGGCAAAACCACCCCCTGGGGTCAAGTATAGGTCCCCCTGTACCTGCAGGTCGGATGATATTTCAGTGACCCCGGTCACCCGACCCACAGGAGCGTGATCCTGCTATGACGCAACATAGGCGTCACAGGTCAGATTGGCACCGCATTTCATGACGCCTATTTGGTTATCAACCTACTACCTTAGAAAATTTACTTCTAGAAATAGAAAATCAACATCATGAACATCGAATTAAAAGGCTTGTGATGTGTGAAGAAAATTATCTCAAATAACGTAGCTATTATTAGATAATATGTTCAAACAGGCTTTTTTAGAAGTGGTTCATACATTTTGGCAAATACTCAAACATGATCTGTTAATTGGTAAACAACTTCTGCTTCAAAAAAACAAAATTTGTTTTCCGCCAAGCACACACAATTGGAAACTTAGTATCACCTACAGTAAATCACTGCAATTAATATCAAGAATGATAAGCTTCTAGTGCTACCCTTGCCAGAAACTTACACAATGATAAACATAAAGCCATTAATAAAAATGAAAGCTCTGAAGAAAAAGTTACCTTTAACATAAAAAAGTCATTATGTGTCATTCTAAAGGAGTTATCCACATTATCATCTGCCTGTGCTGCAAAATATATGTAGGCAGGAAAATGTAAAATTTTGCAGAATGTATAAAGGAACATTTTTATAACATTAAAAGAGGCTACAAAGGACAGCCCCTCTCCAGCCACTTAAAAAAAACAGAACAGCACTGTGAAATGTACAACTTTCATGGGACTAGAATACAATTCCATTGAATGGAGAGCAGGAAACTATGGGGCAAAAATGTCAAGAGCAGAATTCAAATGGATTTTTAATTTAAAAGCATATTCTTCATTTGTCATGAATAAGGAAATAAAGCATATTGCTTTCTAATGTATTTTTTTTTCCAAATACTGAAACATTTCACATTAATTAAAATACTATAAATGTGTATAAAGTAAAATATTCCTAAATTGCTTTAGTTATCATAATGCTGAGCATGACTCAATCATCCATATTTTTATTAAATATTTTACATATTTTATATATCTTAATTTAGTTAATTAATTTCTTTATATAGCTTATTTCTAATCTAAAGATTTGCAATTTTTAAATAATTATATATATACACAGGGAGGGCCATGTATATGAATACACCTAAATGAAATGGGAATGGTTGGTGATATCAACTTCCTGTTTGTGGCACATTAGTATATGGGAGGGGGGAAACTTTTCAGGATGGGTGGTGACCATGGTGGCCATTTTAAAGCCGTCCATTTTGGATCAAACTTTATTTTTTCCAATGGGAAGAGGGTCATGTGACACATCAAACTTATTGAGAATTTCACAAGAAAAAGAATGGTGTGCTTGGTTTTAAAGTAACATTATTCTTTCATGAGTTATTTATAAGTTTATGACCACTTATAAAATGTGTTCAAAGTGCTGCCCATTGTGTTGGAATGTCAATACAACCCTCTTCTCCCACTCTTGACACACTGATAGCAACACCGCAGAAGAAATGCTAGTCTAAGGGGGTCAGATTCCTTTTAGGAATGCTCGGACCCATAATGTGGTGGTGCATAAAGAGGGCAACACATCATCATGTAGCAATTTCAGATATTCAGTGGCATTAAGGTTTCCATTGATGAAAGGATGGCCCCAAAATATTTGTACCCTATATATCACACCATATCATTAATTATGGGTGTCAGGTCTGAGCATTCCTACATGAACAGTTTCCTGGAAAGTGGATTGGTCATCCAGGGCCATTTGAATAGGCACCAAGGTCTCCTGATATGACCCCCTTAGACTTTTATCTTTGGGGTCATCTGAAGGTAATTGTCTATGCTGTGAAGATACCAGATGTGCAGCATCTGAAACAATGGACACTGGAAACCTCTGCTAGCATTTCTTCTATAGCTACAGTATATAAAGCTCTGGCAAAAATTAAGAGACCACTTTGAAATGTTGAGTTTGTCTGATTTTTCTATCTATAGGTATATTTTTGAGTAAAATGTAAATTGTTCTTTTATTCTCTAAACTTCTGACTAGAGATGAGCAACTTTGCCTTTTTTCGGGTCGAGTCGGGTTTCATGAAACCTGACTTTCTCAAAAGTCGGGTCGTACGAAATCGGCCGATTATCGTGAAAAGTTGAAGACCGACTGAAACACGAAGCCCAATGCAAGTCAATGGGCAAGAAAAGTCAGCAGTGAGTGGAGGACAAGAAACACAACTACAGTGCCCATTTTAATGCCAACAACATCAATTCTTATTACTTAAGCTTGTCAACCTTAATTTACTTTATAATAATAGCTAGGCATTGAAAACTGGGGGTTATTTGGCTAAAGTTATGGGGGGTAGGGCTGGCTCCAGATTTTCGTGGGCCCAGGACTAAAGAGTGATAATGGGCTCCTTTAACACATGCCACAATTCATGATCCTCTGATATGGCAGAGAAATAGCAGTATAGTACAATGAAAAATACTTCACTTCTTACATCTCATGACTGATATCCATTTTAAATTCTCCAATAGCTCCAAAAACGGACAGTATATTACTCCATACAGAATTATGGCCACCGCATAGTGCACTATACAGAGTAATGAGGCCCATATATTTCTCCATACAGAATAATTGGTCCCATATAATGTTTGAAACAGTATATGATACGCTCCACATAATGCTACAGTATATGTTGGTCCCCATGGATGAAGCTCCACTGTGTTATGGGCCCAAATAATGCTCCATATATAATGGGCCCCATTTCTAATGCTCCAGTGCATAATGGGCCCTGTAAATGTTGCTCCAGTGTCTGATGACCACCTTTGGAATGCTCCAGTGTATGGTGGGCCTCATATATCATTCTCCAGAGTATAGTGCTCCCCAAAAATAACTGTCCCAACATTGAAAACAATTAAATAAGTCTTCTCACTAGGGAATCCCTGTACTAGTCTGGACTCCTCGTCATCCCCATCTTCCATCTCACTGCACTTGGACTGTTTAGGCAGAGGGTGTACAGACGTGATGTCATCGCTCTTTCTGACCAGAATGTCAATGTCTGGAAACGCGGAAGACGTCAAGGCGGTGGAGCAGGGAGAGGTAAGTATTTCAACTTTGCAAGTGCTGTGATCCTGAGCAAGCAGGGTGGACCCACTCATTGACGACGGCACTGGCACAGAGCCCCTCATAGTACGCCGCTGTGTCTGACGGTGGGTGTGCACCCCCACCATCAGAGACACTTGATTCTACTATGAGGGACCTTGTACCAGTGCCATTGCCAAACAGTGTGCCCACCCACCTGTCCAGGGCAACGGCACTCGCACGGGTGCGTGCGCCAGGTGGTGACCCCGGCCCTGTGGGGGGAGGCAGCCCAGTTAGGGAGGTGGAAAAATTGGCATATGTTGATGTTGGACATTTAGCAGCTGCAAATGGAGTAATTGGAGAAGTCCGTGGAAGAGGAGGACAAAAGCAAGCCATTTTTCTGGCAACCTACGTGTCAGCAGGGGAGGGTGGGACAAATTCCTTTGAAACCCATGCATGGTTCTGTTAATGAAGTTTAGATCATCAACATTTTGGGTCGACAGAAGGGTCCTTTTTTCTGCCAGGATTGATCCAGCAGCACTGAAGACTCGTTCAGATAACACACTAGCAGCAGGGCAAGCGAGCTCCTGTAAGGCATATTGTGGCAATTCAGGCCAGGTGTCAAGTTTACTGGCCCAATAGTCAAAGGGGAATGACCGGTGAGGGAGAACATCGATATGGGAGAAGTAGTTTGTTACCATAGTTGACAACTGCTGTCTCCTGTCACTTTCAATCGATGCAGTATTACCAGTCGTGTGAGCGGTACTTGAAAAATCAGTCCACAACATGTTCATGAAACCCCTGTGTCCAACGCCACTTCGGCTGTGTGCACCACGAACACCTCTTTCATGTTGCCACCTACAGATTGTTGGAAAAACATCACTGCCGCTATGTGCTGTCAATTGCACAAACAAATGGTTTACCAGAGTTGCTTGTTTGTTAGCCGATATTAGCTCTAGGTTCTCTTGTGGCTTGATGTTTTGGAATTTGCCTTTATAGCATGGATCCAGGATGCTGGCCAACCAGTAGTCGTCATCGTTCATCATTTAGGCAATGCGGGGGTAGCTTTTTAGGATCTGCAAGGCATAATCAGACATGTGGGCCAATGTTCCAGGTGTCAATGATGCACTGCGAGTGCTGGGTGGAGCAGCTGTTGTGAGTTCATTTTCCCCTTCACCGTCGATGTCTGATGAACTCCCTCTTCTGGTGAAGGAAGGTAGTGAGGCTGATTACCAAACACCTGATCTGGTAGATGATGACTGGGTAGCAGGAAATTCTGACTGGATATAAGGCAGCTGACGCGATTCTGAGTCGTTGGTGATTTCTCTGCTGGATTCTTGGAGACCAGTCTGATTCCTGCTTCCCAAAGATAAGTTTTTGCTCTGCTATTGAACTTATTAGTTTTGTTTTGTTTACCTTGTTTTTTGGAGTTCAGCCATCCCCGGTCGGGGGTGTGCTGAGTTCCATTTTTGTCTCTGATCAGTTTGTCTCTTTGCTCTGTCTTCAGAATTTACCTGAGTGCTGATATAGTCTTTTTGAAGTCCTAGCGACTTCAGGGCCTGTTTTTCCTATCAGACGGTTGGGACATTTTTTTGATAGGGTTTTTTACGGATTGCAGACAGCAGCTTTTCTATCCTGTCCTTTTTAGTTAGCTTGGGCCCCATCGTTTGCTCAACCTATCTTTCTATCTGTGTTAGTGTTTTCATCTTGCTTCACCGTCATTATATGTAGGGGGCTGCCTATTGCTTTGGGGTCTGCTCTAGGGCAGTTTAGATTTCCCGTTTCTTTCTTTAGGCCTATTTAGTTCTCCGGCTGTGATCGAGAGGCCTAGGGCATCGTAGGAACCCCCCACGGCTACTGATAGTTGTTGTGGATAGGATCAGAGGTCTGCAATCCGATAGCTACCAACCTCTCCGGTTTTCTGGACTTAGCTTGTATTTTTGTTTTTTCCTCCTTCGGTGACTCATTCATAACAGAATCACCAGCCATACCGCAGATCCTAGGGTACTCAATAGCAGGAAGGAATTGTAAAAAAAAAAAAGAGTTTGTCAGAATTTTTTTTTGTGTATATTTTTTCCTCTGTCTCTGAGGCCGTAGGGGGAATTTTTTTTTCTTTCTCAATGGAGATGAAGCAATTGTCTGATCGTGTGGAGAAGCTCACTGCTGAAGTGCGGGGAATTTCTCCTATCTTGCTCATTCACATGCTGCTGAACCAAAGATCCCTACTCCTGATGTGTTTTTTGGGGATCGGTCTAAATTTTTGAATTTTAAGAATAATTGTAAATTATTTTTTGCCTTGAAGCCTAACTCGTCGGGGAGCTCCGCGCAGCAGGTTAAAATTGTCATCTCTTTGCTACTCGGCGATCCCCAGGATTGGGCGTTTTCTTTGAAACTAGATGATCCTATTATTACTAATGTGAACGCATTTTTTCAAGCCTTGGGGTTGTTGTATGATGAACCTAATGCTATTGATCAGGCTGAAAAGGCCCAGTTGGCATTGAGCCAGGGTCGAGATTCTGCAGAGTTGTACTCTCAAAAATTCTGAAAGTGGGCGGTCCTTACTACCTGGAATGATGGTGCCTTGGCAGCTCTCTTTCGGAAGGGTTTGTCAGAAACCATAAAAGATACTATGGTGGGATTTCCTGTTCCCTCTGGTCTTGACGATTCTATGTCATTAGCCATTCAGGTTGATCGGCGTTTGCGTGAACGCAAAACCGCACAAGAGGTGTTGCCACCTGTTGAACAAATGTCTGAACCTATGCAATGTGCTAGTGTTTTGTCTAGGGCGCAACATCAGGAGTTCAGAAGCCGTAATAAGTAGAGTTGAGCGAAACGGGTCGAAAAATTTCAAAAGTCGCCGACTTTTGGCAAAGTCGGGTTTCATGAAACGAAACCCGACCCTAGGATGAGGTCTGCCACGAGGTCGGCGACTTACGCGCCAAAGTCGCGTTTCAAAAGTTTGCTTTGCACTCTTTTTCAGCCAATCAGGATCTACGGACACTGTGGGCAACGTGATGACATAGGCACGGGTCACCACCATCTTTCAGAAGGGCATGCAAGTGATTGGCTTGCTTTGGTGGGCGTCACAGGGGGTATAAAAGGGCGTGCATGCCGACCGCCATCTTACTTCTGCCGATCTTAGCATAGGGAGAGGTTGCTGCTGATTCTGTAGGGAGAGTGTTAGGCAGGGAAGAAGAAAAAAAACCTTCTTCTGCTGCTAGCGATTGTGCCTGTACAACACACCAGTCACTGTGTGTGCAGTGCAAGGGGAGGCTATATTGTGGTGTATCAGTGGTGTTGGTTGTTGGGCTGCCTTCTAAGGCTTCCTGACAGCTGCATTGCTGTTTACCCACTGCTCTGCAAACTGCTTTTTTAAAAGCAATCCCAATTTTTTTTTTTGTCCTGCTGAGGTACTGATTTGCAAACTGCTTTTTTAAAAGCAATCCCAATTTTTTTTTTTTTGTCCTGCTGAGGTACTGAGCGTGCATTTTTTCACACCATACAGCGGTGTACGCTCCTCACACAGTACCGTGTAACGGCTGTTATCACAGCCACAGTGAAGCTATCTGTGTCACTCTGTGAGAATAAGTCGAGGACATGTTCCGTTCTTACAGACATGCACTCTAGGGAGATTCCTACTCTGCCCAATTCTACATACACCTTGTAGTTTGTGATACACTAGCCAATTTCTGCCTGTGACATAGCGCTGTGATATTCAGTGGGCCTCACACAATCCAAAAGTGTCCAGTGTCCACAAGTGTCTGCAGAAATTCAAAATCTCCCTTATCCTCTAGTCACTTTGGTCACAGCTGTGCCATCGAGCCTGTGACATAGCGCTCAGATATTCAGTGGGCCTCACACAATCCAAAAGTGTCCAGTGTCTGCAGAAATTCAAAATCTCACCTATCCTCTAGTCACTTTGGTCACAGCTGTGCCATCGAGCCTGTGACATAGCGCTCAGATATTCAGTGGGCCTCACACAATCCAAAAGTGTCCAGTGTCCACAAGTGTCTGCAGAAATTCAAAATCTCACTTATACTCTAGTCACTTTGGTCACAGCTGTGCCATCGAGCCTGTGAAATAGCGCTCAGATATTCAGTGGGCCTCACACAATCCAAAAGTGTCCAGTGTCCACAAGTGTCTGCAGAAATTCAAAATCTCACTTATCCTCTAGTCACTTTGGTCACAGCTGTGCCATCGAGCCTGTGACATAGCGCTCAGATATTCAGTGGGCCTCACACAATCCAAAAGTGTCCAGTGTCCACTAGTGTGAGCAGAAATTCAAAATCTCACTTATCCTCTAGTCACTTTGGTCACAGCTGTGCCATCGAGCCTGTGACATAGCGCTCAGATATTCAGTGGGCCTCACACAATCCAAAAGTGTCCAGTGTCCACAAGTGTCTGCAGAAATTCAAAATCTCACTTATCCTCTAGTCACTTTGGTCACAGCTGTGCCATCGAGCCTGTGACATAGCGCTCAGATATTCAGTGGGCCTCACACAATCCAAAAGTGTCCAGTGTCCACAAGTGTCTGCAGAAATTCAAAATCTCACTTATCCTCTAGTCACTTTGGTCACAGCTGTGCCATCGAGCCTGTGACATAGCGCTCAGATATTCAGTGGGCCTCACACAATCCAAAAGTGTCCAGTGTCCACAAGTGTCTGCAGAAATTCAAAATCTCACTTATCCTCTAGTCACTTTGGTCACAGCTGTGCCATCGAGCCTGTGACATAGCGCTCAGATATTCAGTGGGCCTCACACAATCCAAAAGTGTCCAGTGTCCACTAGTGTGAGCAGAAATTCAAAATCTCACTTATCCTCTAGTCACTTTGGTCACAGCTGTGCCATCGAACCTGTGACATAGCGCTCAGATATTCAGTGGGCCTCACACAATCCAAAAGTGTCCAATGTCCACTAGTGTGAGCAGAAATTCAAAATCTCACTTATCCTCTAGTCACTTTGGTCACAGCTGTGCCATCGAGCCTGTGACATAGCGCTCAGATATTCAGTGGGCCTCACACAATCCAAAAGTGTCCAGTGTCCACAAGTGTCTGCAGAAATTCAAAATCTCACTTATCCTCTAGTCACTTTGGTCACAGCTGTGCCATCGAGCCTGTGACATAGCGCTCAGATATTCAGTGGGCCTCACACAATCCAAAAATGTCCAGTGTCCACAAGTGTCTGCAGAAATTCAAAATCATACTTATCCTCTAGTCACTTTGGTCACAGCTGTGCCATCGAGCCTGTGACATAGCGCTCAGATATTCAGTGGGCCTCACACAATCCAAAAGTGTCCAGTGTCCACAAGTGTCTGCAGAAATTTAAAATCTCACTTATCCTCTAGTCACTTTGGTCACAGCTGTGCCATCGAGCCTGTGAAATAGCGCTCAGATATTCAGTGGGCCTCACACAATCGAAAAGTGTCCAGTGTCCACAAGTGTCTGCAGAAATTCAAAATCTCACTTATCCTCTAGTCACTTTGGTCACAGCTGTGCCATCGAGCCTGTGACATAGCGCTCAGATATTCAGTGGGCCTCACACAATCCAAAAGTGTCCAGTGTTCACAAGTGTGAGCAGAAATTCAAAATCTCACTTATCCTCTAGTCACTTTGGTCACAGCTGTGCCATCGAGCCTGTGACATAGCGCTCAGATATTCAGTGGGCCTCACACAATCCAAAAGTGTCCAGTGTCCACAAGTGTCTGCAGAAATTCAAAATCTCACTTATCCTCTAGTCACTTTGGTCACAGCTGTGCCATCGAGCCTGTGACATAGCGCTCAGATATTCATTGGGCCTCACACAATCCAAAAGTGTCCAATGTCCACTAGTGTGAGCAGAAATTCAAAATCTCACTTATCCTCTAGTCACTTTGGTCACAGCTGTGCCATCGAGCCTGTGACATAGCGCTCAGATATTCAGTGGGCCTCACACAATCCAAAAGTGTCCAGTGTCCACAAGTGTCTGCAGAAATTCAAAATCTCACTTATCCTCTAGTCACTTTGGTCACAGCTGTGCCATCGAGCCTGTGACATAGCGCTCAGATATTCAGTGGGCCTCACACAATCCAAAAGTGTCCAATGTCCACTAGTGTGAGCAGAAATTCAAAATCTCACTTATCCTCTAGTCACTTTGGTCACAGCTGTGCCATCGAGCCTGTGACATAGCACTCAGATATTCAGTGGGCCTCACACAATCCAAAAGTGTCCAGTGTCCACAAGTGTCTGCAGAAATTCAAAATCTCACTTATCCTCTAGTCACTTTGGTCACAGCTGTGCCATCGAGCCTGTGACATAGCGCTCAGATATTCAGTGGGCCTCACACAATCCAAAAGTGTCCAGTGTCCACAAGTGTCTGCAGAAATTCAAAATCTCACTTATCCTCTAGTCACTTTGGTCACAGCTGTGCCATCGAGCCTGTGACATAGAGCTCAGATATTCAGTGGGCCTCACACAATCCAAAAGTGTCCAGTGTCCACTAGTGTGAGTAGAAATTCAAAATCTCCCCTGTCCTATAGACACCTTGTACCTTGTTTTACATTACTATATAGTTTGTTGGATTTTGTCTACATTTCTACCAAAAATGAGGAAGGCTGGTGGAAGAGGCCGTGGAATTGGGCGGGGGTAGGCAGCTGGTAATGATGGTGTTGGTGGTGGATCTGATGGTAGTGGCAAGAGCAAAATATGACCGAATGCAGGAGGTGTTGAGCCTGCGTCATCGTCTGGCTCCATAAGGCTTCGAATGCTTAGTTTTCTAGGAGTTGGCAAACCGCTTTTAAAGCCAGAGCATCAGGAAAAAGTTTTGTGTTACATTGCTGACTCAGCCTCCAGCTCTATTGCCTCCTCTTCTTCAGTTGTAAAAAGTAAAAGCACTGAGTCGTCATTTGAGGCTCATGTTCATGAACCACACCTTTTCTTGTGTCCTTCACCCCAACCAAGATTGAAGGATGACGCAGGCCATACTACTGTTTACTCCATGGAGCTGTTTTCACATACCATGCCTGGATTATCAAGTCAAATGGTGAATTACCCAGGCCAAGATGAATCTGACATGGAGTGCACTGATGCACAGACGCTGATGGATGATTCTGCTGGTACATTCACTCAGAGCACTACATTGTCCTCGCAGTGTACAGAGCCAGATTCTGACCCTGATGAGACTCAGGTGCCCCTTCCCGCACACTATACCACCATACACGGTGACACAGAGGAAGGTGCACATGACATAGAAGAGGAGGTGATGGATGACCCAGTTGTTGACCCAGATTGGCATCCATTGGGGGAAGAGGGTGCTGCTTCCAATAGCTCAGATGAGGAGCATCCACAGCAGACATCGACATCGCAACAGCTGTTATCTGGCAGGCCCGGAGCACTCCAAAGACAGGTTCCAAAAATCAAAAGAGTTGCTGGACAGCTTGTCCAGAGGGTCAAAAGATCACAGCGTGCTAGGCCGCAAAATGTCTGCCAAAGTAGGAAGAGTGCAGTGTGGCACTTTTTTGAACAAAATCCTCATGATCAGGCCAAGGTTATCTGTAAGAAGTGCGCAAAGACCTTTAGCCGAGGGAAAAATCTGAAAAATTTGAATACCAGTTGCATGCTTAGACATTTAACCAGCATGCACTTGCAAGCGTGGACACAACACCAAACCTCAAGTGCCACATGTGCAACTTATCACAACGAAGGTAGTCAGCAACGCTACATTGTTTCCCCCACTGTAAGCCCACCGGTTAGCACAGCAGCAAATGTTGAGGTGTCGTTGCAAGGCCACAGCAGTCAGGGAATCCCACTGTTATATCAACGAAAAACTGATTCTAGGCCATCAGAAAGAACACCAACTCCATCACCATCATCAACCCTCTCTCAGTCCGCCCTGTCCACCGCTATTTCCACCATATGCAGCTCTCAAGTCCAGCTCACCCTCCCCGACACTATGAGTAGGTCAAGAAAGTACTCAGTCTGTCATCCGCGTACACTGGGTTTGAACGCCCACATTGCCAAACTAATCTCGTTTGAGATGATGCCCTTTCGGTTGGTGGAAAGCGCAGCTTTCCGCGAACTCATGGCCTATGCAGTACCACGCTATGACCTACCCAGTCGCCACTTCTTCTCTCGCAAAGCCATCCCAGCCCTCCACCATCATGTGAAAGACCGCATTGTCCATGCACTTAAGCAGTCAGTGAGCGAAAAGGTGCACCTCACAACTGATGCATGGTCCAGTCGGCATGGCCAGGGCCATAACGTGTCCATCACTGCGCAATGGGTTAATGTGGTGGATGCAGGGTCCACAGGGGACAGCGTGGTGGGACAGTGCTGCCTAGCCCACGGTATAGGAAACAGTTGACTGTAGGCGTTCGACCCTCCTCCTCCTCCTTCTCCAGAAGCGAAAGCTCGTCCACAGAGCGCAGTCGCACGAGCACTCCATCTGCAGCTGCCACTGTTGCACACGAGGTGTCCCCCTATCGAGCAGCTAGTGGAAAGCGTCAGCAGGCTGTGTTGCAGATGATGTGTTTGGGCGACAGACACACCGCCGAGGTGCTGGCCAAGTACTTGAAGCAACAAACTGAGTCATGGCTGGGCAGTGTACTTCTTGAGGCAGGCAAGATAGTTAGTGATAACGGCCGTAATTTTGTGGCAGCCATAGCCCTTTCAAAACTCAGCCACATACCTTGCTTGGCTCACACCTTGAACCTGGTGGTGCAGTGCTTCCTCAAAAATTATCAGGAGTTAACAGCCCTGCTCCAGAAGGTGCAAAGACTGTGCGCGCACATCCGCCGGTCGCCTGTACACTCCGTTCGTATGCAGAAGCTGCAGCGATTGCTCCACCTTCCCAACCACCGCCTCATTATCGACATTGCAACAAGGTGGAACTCCACCCTGCACATGGTGGAGCGGCTGTGTGAGCAGAGGCAGGCCATAATGCATTTGTGGGAGGATACACGGCCAGGCTCTTTGAGAGCAGACATGGAGTTGACAGGTGTGCAGTGGTTGAAGCTGAAAGACCTCTGTAAAGTCCTTCAGTGTTTTGAGGAATGCACACGGCTGGTAAGCGCAGACGACGCCATCCTAAGCATGAGCACCCCACTTATGCGTCTGCTCATGCAAACTTTGACGCACCTTAAGGAGCAGGCTTCTGCAGCCAATGTTGATGAGGAGGAAGAGGAGGAGGGAATCCTTGATGACATTCAGCCATTGTCTGCTCAGGGACCTCTCCTGGACGAGATGGAGGAAGAAGAGGGGGAGGAGGAGGAGGATGATGGGGATGATTACTTAGGGGAGGAGGATGCATCTCGTGGGGCAAGTGAAAATGTTGGCGTGGCAAGGTCTGGTACAGGGTTTGTGCGTGACTGGAGGGATGTGGATTTGCCAGAAAGTGCTCCTCCAACCAGCACTCGCAGTGCATCATTGACACCGAGAACATTGGCCCACATGTCAGATTATGCCTTGCAGATCCTAAAAAGGGACCCCCGCATTGCCAAAATGATGAACGATGACGACTACTGGTTGGCCAGCATCCTGGATCCATGCTATAAAGGCAAATTACAAAACATCATGCCACAGGAGAACCTTGACCTAATATTGGCTGATAAACAAGCAACTCTGGTAAATCGGTTGCTTGAGGCATTCCCAGCACACAGCAGCATTGATGGTTCTCACACGAGCCGTACGGGCCGGGGGCAGCTTGGCAGAGGTGTTTGTGGTGCACACAGCAGAAGTGGCGTTGGAGACAGGGGTTTCATGACAATGTTGTGGACTGATTTTTCAAGTACCGCTCACACAACTGGTAATACTGCATCGATGGAAAGTGACAGGAGACAGCAGTTGTCAACTATGGTTACAAACTACTTTTCCTCCCATATCGATGTTCTCCCACACAGGTCATTCCCCTTTGACTATTGGGCCGCTAAACTGGACACCTAGCCTGAATTGGCACAATATGCCTTACAGGAGCTCGCTTGCCCAGCTGCAAGTGTGCTATCGGAAAGAGTCTTCAGTGCAGCTGGCTCAATCCTGACAGAAAAAAGGACCCGTCTGTCAACCCAAAATGTGGATGATCTAACCTTCATTAAAATGAACCACGCATGGGTTTCCAAGGATTTTGTCCCACCTTCCCCTGATGACACATAGGGTGACAGAAAAATGGCTTGCTTTGGTCCACCTCTTCCTGGGACTTGACCTATTTCACCTTTTGCATCAGCTGAATGTCCAACATCAACATATGCCACTTTCTAAAACTCCCTAACTGTGCTGCCTCCCCCCCATGGCCGGGGTCACCACCTAGCGCACGACACCGTGTGAGTGCTGTTGCCCTGGACAGGTGGGTAGGCCGACTCTTGGGCGCGGGCACTGGCACAAGGTCCCTCATAGTGCAATCAAGTGTCTCTGACGGTGGTGGTGCACACCCGCCGTCAGACACACCGCCGTACTATGAGGGGCCCAGTGCCAGTACCGACGCCCACGAGTGGGCTCCCCTTGCTTGGGCAGGGCCCCAGCATTTGCAATCTTTACCTCTCCCTGCTCCTCCGCTGTGTAGTCTGGGCCATCAAATCCATACTGTGCCTGACACCGTTTGAGCCTGCCTCCTGATGTATAGACATATATTTTGAATGTGTACGCTATCCATACATGTTATCTGGGGATACGGTACCCTTTCTCACCTTTGTGCAATCACGTGCAATCCATACTCGGCCTAACACCGTCTGAGCCTGCCTCCTGATGTATAGACATATATTTTGAATGTGTACACTATCCATACATGTTATCTGGGGATACGGTACCCTTTCTCACCTTTGTGCAATCACGTGCAATCCATACTGGGCCTAACACCGTCTGAGCCTGCCTCCTGATGTATAGACATATATTTTGAATGTGTACGCTATCCATACATGTTATCTGGGGATACGGTACCCTTTCTAACCTTTGTGCAATCACGTGCAATCCATACATGGCCTAACACCGTCTGAGCCTGCCTCCTGATGTATAGACATATATTTTGAATGTGTACGCTATCCATACATGTTATCTGGGGATACGGTACCCTTTCTCACCTTTGTGCAATCACGTGCAATCCATACTCGGCCTAACACCGTCTGAGCCTGCCTCCTGATGTATAGACATATATTTTGAATGTGTACACTATCCATACATGTTATCTGGGGATACGGTACCCTTTCTCACCTTTGTGCAATCACGTGCAATCCATACTGGGCCTAACACCGTCTGAGCCTGCCTCCTGATGTATAGACATATATTTTGAATGTGTACGCTATCCATACATGTTATCTGGGGATACGGTACCCTTTCTAACCTTTGTGCAATCACGTGCAATCCATACTGGGCCTAACACCGTCTGAGCCTGCCTCCTGATGTATAGACATATATTTTGAATGTGTACGCTATCCATACATGTTATCTGGGGATACGGTACCCTTTCTAACCTTTGTGCAATCACGTGCAATCCATACTGGGCCTAACACCATCTGAGCCTGCCTCCTGATGTATAGACATATATTTTGAATGTGTACGCTATCCATACATGTTATCTGGGGATACGGTACCCTTTCTAACCTTTGTGCAATCACGTGCAATCCATACTGGGCCTAACACCGTCTGAGCCTGCCTCCTGATGTATAGACATATATTTTGAATGTGTACGCTATCCATACATGTTATCTGGGGATACGGTACCCTTTTTAACCTTTGTGCAATCACGTGCAATCCATACTGGGCCTAACACCGTCTGAGCCTGCCTCCTGATGTATAGACATATATTTTGAATGTGTACGCTATCCATACATGTTATCTGGGGATACGGTACCCTTTCTAACCTTTGTGCAATCACGTGCAATCCATACTGGGCCTAACACCGTCTGAGCCTGCCTCCTGATGTATAGATATATATTTTGAATGTGTACGCTATCCATACATGTTATCTGGGGATACGGTACCCTTTCTAACCTTTGTGCAATCACGTGCAATCCATACTGGGCCTAACACCGTCTGAGCCTGCCTCCTGATGTATAGACGTATATTTTGAATGT